>NC_046155.1:26552651-26892651 GCF_011064425.1 Rattus rattus
ACTAGCTGCACACAAGAGTTTGCCATGTGACTTACATCACCATCCTGGCAGCAGTATTTTGAATGTAGAAATTGGCATATGGCTTGCTTTCCTCAGTGAAAAACCTCGTGGGGTGGATGCATGCTCTGTCTGAATCTAAGCCACACCATGGCTCTGCCGTCTTCTCCTTCCTTCTGCCATGGGATCTGTGATACACAACATGAGATAATGGGACCGTGCGACTTATTATCCAACCCGACACTGCATCCGCTGTACTTTTTACCGACTCACAATGGAACCCACTGTGAATGTAGAGGTGCTTCACTGGAAATGATGCCTGGAGTTTGAAGGAAAAACACTGTGTATGTTATCTGAAACACATTACTTAAAAACAAGCTTGTCCTATGTTTCCCAACTTTTCAGAGACCTGCTATTCATAGGGAACACCATGGCACTCAACACTGCATTGAGCTCAAAGCAATCAGTGCCCTCCAACCAGAATCTTTGTGTTCACCAAATGAGCCCCCGGCTTTGAGACGAGTACATTCTAATGGCACTTGTAAATTCCCAGAAGTGATCTTTAAAAAGAAAAGAAAATTCTCCAGCCATGCCACTCCCTTGCTTAAAACCCTCTGGCTGACTCTCTGCTGTATCGCAGTTCCCCAGTTCCAGGAAGACTTTTAAAAAAAGAAAGAAAGAAACAAAACCAGACTGTTGCCCAGCCTACCATCTAACCCCCATTTATCTGTCCAGCTCTATTTGTGCCCAATGCACAATACATTCCAGAGACCTGACTTCTTACTATTATCAGTAATTGCCTTTGTATATAGTTCTGTGCTGTCCAAATGTCTTTTCCTACATGCCAAAAATGTCCTTTCAACCCACTCTCCCATCATCCTATTGGCAAAACCTTCCTCTTCTTTCCCGTAAGTCCCAGCTCCCATTCTTCCTCCTCTGAGGAGCCCTCCTAAATGGGGGTTGACTGTGCTGCTGACTGTATCACAAGTCCCTCCCAGGAGCACTATGCCCCTCAGCCTTCTCCACCTGACCATGGAGCCTCTACAACAGTATTGTCTTCATCGATACCTGCAAAGTGTCTGTAATGGAGGCCAGGGTGTTGTAGATCACCTTAAAACATCTGCTGGATGAATGAGTGGGAAGGATGGAGGGGATGGATGAAGAGTTTCCCTCTGCCTCTGCAGTCATGAGATTCTCTGAAATCTGTGAATCAGCTGGGTATGGAAACACACACCTGTCATGATGGTGGTCTGGACAATCAGATGTGAGAATAATGAGTTTGAGATCTTAGGCTACGTTGAAAGACCTTTCCAACAAAACCAAAAGGGAGGGGTTGGGGGAGAAGAGAGAGGGAGAGTAGAGAGAAAGAGAGAAGAGAGGGAGAGGGGAGAGAGGACAGGGAGAGGGAGATGGAGAAGGGAGAGAGGACAGAGTGAGGGAGAGGGAGAGGGAGAGAAGGAGAGAGGGAGAGAGAGAGGGAGAGGGAGAGGGAGAAAGGAATTCCAGATGCCTCCGTGTCAGAATTCAGGTATTTAGATATTACCTTCCATTACCTTCCCCCTCTAGGGAGTAACCAAGGCCAATAGCAATTGCTGTATGTCTTGGGTGTCCCTTAGACATCCCTGGCCAACAACCCAAAAGAAGGTGTCTCATGTGTGGTTTTGGGATTTTTGTTAGATGGTCTTTCACTCTTGGAGAGAGCACATCAACTCAAATGAGAAACATTCATTACTACTATATGAACATGTACAAGTATAGTACTACAAGTGTGCTTAGGGAATGTTTGATTATATGAACAGTGGAAATAGAAGTATGATGAGAAATGTATAGAAAACAATATTTGACACTGAAATATATTCAAATTTTTAAATTTTCATTATGTCATTTTATACATACTAATTTTTGCATGAATGTTGATTTTGTATGTGGATCCGTGTTCATGTGTGTATGAACATATGTGTCCACAAATATGCATGTGAAGGCAGATGTCAATGCCAAACACCTTCCTCTGTTGTCTTCCACCTTATTTTTTAGATAAGATCTCTTAATGGATGCAGCACTCACTAATTCTGCCAAAGTAGTCAGTCAGCAAGCCTTGGAAATCCTCCTGTCTCTGCTGCCCTAGGGCTAGGATTAGAGCTACATTTCTCAGATCACTACATAGGTTTTGAGAATCTGAACTCAGATTATTATGCTTGAGTGGCAAGCACTTTACTGACTGAGACACCCCTTCAGTACCTGAATCTGCTAATTAAAAAGAAACATGTCATTAAAGGCTATAAAGCTGGATTCCCACATGCTTCTGAAGGCACCACAGATCATAGCAACCTTTCGGGAAATCAACAAGGAAAGTCTGAGCGGGAAGCACAATGTTCGTGCTACTTTGACAAAGCAGCAGCATTAAAAACTGTTTGTAAAAGAATATTTATTAGGACCACCTCAATCTGCAACGAGATGAGAGGACATATAAAAACAGGAGAATATTTTTCAGTCGTTAAACATCGTAACTATGCAACCTACGTGGAGATGTGGAAAGGACATAATATGAAATGGATCTCACAGAAATCAGAATAGCGTGTGTGTGTGTGTGTGTGTGTGTGTGTGTGTGTGTGTGTGTGTGTGTGGTGTAGCAACTTTATAAAAACTTACTCTAAGCAGGCATTGAACAGCAAGTTTTTTAAAAGTTATGATAGGCAACTTAGAGAATAACAAGTTTTAAGGAGGCTTAAGGATTTGGAGGGAACATGGCAGCAAGCAGTCAGGCACAGGGCCAGAACATTGCTAAGAGCTTGCATGAGAGAGAGAGACAATCAAGAGACAGACAGAGAGAGACACAGGAACAGAGACACAGAGACAGAAAGACAGAGAAAGAACACTAAGAATGGCAAGGGTTTTTAAGATCTCAAATCCCACCCCCAGTGACACACCTCCTCCTCCAACAAGGCCACACCTTCTAGTTTTCCCCCAAACAGTCCCATCAACTGAAAATTAAGAATTCAAGCTTATGACCCTATGAGGGCCATTTTCATTCAAACTATCACAGACCCCAAAACTCAAACAGCAAGGTTGCAGGTAACTAAACTGTTCTTAGTTGAATGTGGAGGCTTTAGGGCCTGGGAACTCCTGATATGTGACCTTACTTGCAGTTATTCTCAGGGAAATAATAGCCTTAGAAGCAGAAAAGATTCTAAGATGCTCAGTGCCCGTGGCTCTGGTCACTAAAGACAGAAGAACATCACTTCCCAGTATTGTGACAACTAGAAATGTTCCCATGTTCCCAAACATCCTTTAGGATAGGAGGAAGCCTCCTCCATTAGAGACATATTAGGCCATCAATACTTGTCCACCCCTAAATATTTATAGAGTACCTTCCCTATGCCAGGCATTTTGCTGGCACAAGAGACATTTTGTGGGGAGGACTGACATTTAAAGTGGTGTTATAAAGGGTGACAAATGCTGCACCAGTCCAATGTGCTGTGATGACTGAGAGGGGAAAGGCATCTACTGTCTAGAGTGTCCTGGCCAACAATGTTGACCTGTCATCAGAAAGTCACTCGAAAGAGATCCAGCATTGCCGTTCAGGATGCTCATCCTGTCCCACCCCACATTTTCAGCATGCTCTCATTTAGTCCCTTGGACCTCCAGGAAAGATGGATGTCACACTAGTATCAGCCCCGCCTACGTCATAGAAAAGCACTAAGGTGTTCTTTCACTTTAAGAAATGTAGCAGAAATTTGCATTTGGGTCTAATTTGTGTTCTGGGCTTGAGGATCAGTTACGTCTGGAGACATCCAATGGCCTGGTAAGGGTAGGCTTTCTACCAACATCTATTACTAAGTTGGTTTAAGTTGAAGCCATGAGGAGAGAAAGGTTGTTTGCGGGGTCCAATGAGACTGTTGTTATTTGGGGCTCTGGGAAACAGAAGAGCTCAAACATTATTCTCTGGTATCCAAGTAACAGTGAAACCCCAAATCAGGGACCCAGGAAGAAAGGATGGAGTGGGAAATATTCTGTCCACCTCTGCCACCCTCTACCTCCTGAACTGTTCTGTTCCCTAAAGCACTGACGGGTCCTTGCCAGCAGTGGTAAAGTGAGGAGAGGCCTACCTTTGAATGGTTTCAGGGTAGAGAATCTGATCCACACGGCTTGCAGCAAAAGTTAAAGAGGTGAACGTGCAGTGGGGACACCTGAGGAAACCCCAGCCTTCTGTTGGTAGTACAGACTCCTGAAACATGATTTTTATTCCCGCGGCCTTGTTTATATCCACAAACCAGGAATTTTATTCACCTCAATATGAACTCATGTCAGTATGGCATTAGTAGAGACTATGCTGTCTGGAGGCCAGCTCCCAGCATGCATTGCCTCGCCCTCCCACCCCAAGGCTTGAGATTGACTGTGGCAGGAAGGCATTAACACAGAATCCCACTGCCATGGAAACCTGAGTTTAAGATGGCCTGGCTTTCAGTGGACAAAGACAGGCGAGAGCAGTTTCCTCAAAACCACTTTATTTTTAGAAAAGCGCAGAGTTTACTGAATGTTCTGGAACCTGGAAATGTGACTATATTTGATTCTTTTCATTTCTGCAAGGCTCATGAGCCCTGTGACTCTGACTCAGCCCCGCCCGTGGTACCAGCCTGCATTGGGCGTGGACTCTTCCCTCCTGATGCCTTCCCAGCTTGGAAGAGCAAGTGCTACACAGGTAAGCCCTGTCGCTGGTTAGAAGACCAATAAAGTTCCTGACCCCTCCTAGTAAGGTGCTTTTCCTAAGACAGCCAATATAGCTGTCCCCATCTCGCATACGCTTCGTACAATGCAACCTTGGTCCTGTACCACCGAAGCAATGGGTGTATGTCTATCCCTTTGAGACTGTGTGCAAGTTTGTGATGGCCGTACATACAAAGTACGAGGTAGAGAAGGGACACCCGACGACTTCTAAGCCTGGGGCATCAAGTGTCCTGCTATTCTATCTTAGGGTCTCCGAATGCTAGTTCTGAGGCTCTTGTTCTAGTGTTCCCAGCTAAGGAGAGGGAGGCTCCCAGGCCCAGCCCACGTGACCCGCTCTGAGTTGGTATTCCTAAGGTTGGATTCCCTCCCAAGGTTTCTTTCTGCTGCTGGCAGACCACAATGTCTGTCTAGAAGGTCCACTGTGCTCATTCCCCCCTCAACCCCAAAAAGTAGGGTTAGTTGCTTTCCAAACCCTACTGCTCTTTACTTTGGATATTGTCATCACACATACACACACATACACACACCACCACCCCCACCCACCACCACCACCACCACCACACATGCATATACACGCGCACACACACACACACACACACACACACACACACATACATTGATTCATTGATTTTGCTAATGGGTTATGGCTTTTCTTAGAAGACAACTGCAGAATTTTAGAACTGTACCATGATTTTGGTGTCCATATTCTGGGTGAGTGGCTTTCTAAATTATTAAAGCCCTAAAAAGGGCCTTTTTTTCTAAGCACACCATACAAAATGGTCCCCCCTGTGGCCTGATGGGTTACACTGCAGGGAGATGGACAGAAGAGTTGGGAGTCTGACTGAGCATCCCAGGGGCCTCCTTCCTCCTAATTTAGTGTGGTCCTGAAAACGATGTGCCTTGTCTCAGGTTCATTTAAAACAAAGGCCTCTTCTCAGTGATTTCCTCAATTTTAAGTTAGGAGAGTGAGCTGAGAATGGGCACCGGCTACTGTTACACTAATTTCACGTATTCTCACCTCATTTCAAAACCGCGTTCTCCTCCAGGCTGCATTCCCACCAGCCATTTTCTTCGGCAACCTGTAGGCTTCCTGCCGAGAGAGGACAATGGGCGAGTTAAGTGAGCTCGGTGATTTACAAGGCTTTCTTCTTTCTTGCTCTAATTTACAGGAAAATCATCCTTGCATGGGAAGACAAGCCAAAGCCACACATCACCGAAGGATTCCGAGTGATGGAAAAGAAAATGGAAAAATGGGATAGAGTTTATATTCGTAATACCAAATAGATCTGAGAGTCATTTCTCACCCATGCCTCCGATATTAGTATAAATGCCCTTTTGTAACTAAAAAAAAAATTTTTTTTGCCTTGAGTTCAAGACAATACTTTCTTTTCATTCTTTTGCAAAAATTAATTCGTATCTGTTTCAGTTAGGATTATGTTCTGCTACATAAAATAGAAAATCCAAAAGAAAAGAAAAACCTCTGTTGAGAGGTTTAAAGCCACACCGGTCGGATCTATTCTTTCATGTAAAAGACATCCGGAAATGAGCAGTCCGGGGTGGGGAGGGCAGCTCTACAAAGACTCCAGGAACCAGGACCGCTCACATCTTTTCTGTTTTACCATTCTTAGCACATAGCCTCCAGCCTCACGTTGGCTGCTGGGGTTCTAGCATCTTGTCTGGGGGTCCCGGCAACCAGAAGAGAAAAAGGCAAAGAAAACCACATAGAATCCCGCTGAGGCAGCCGCCCTGAAGCGTGCTCCCTGAAACCCTCTGGAAAGTACTGCTTACACCTGCACAGCCAGTACCTGGTCACCTGATGAGGCTACAGAGGAACCAAACAAAGATGCAGGTACCAAAGGCCAAGCCTCTCTATGGTTGGGTTGAGAGTGGTGAACAATAATTCTCAACCTTCCTAATGCTGCCACCCTGTCACACAGTCCCTCACGTGGTGGTGACCCAACCATAAAATTACATCGTTACTACTTCATAACTGTAAACTTGCTACTGTGATGGATCAAATGGAAAGATCTGATATGCGAGCCTGAGGGGGTGACCCCCAGGTTGAGAATCACTTGTTTAATAGGGGGAAGTCCCACCCTCAGAGGAGGGGAAAGTCAGCCTCTCCTATGGGTGGGTTATACTGGGATTAGTTCACACAGTGGGCTGTTATCGAGCAACCCTGGACACTATGCAATCTTCCACTTATTGTTATATGATTATCCTTCCTCCTCTTCCTCTTCCTCTTCCTCCTCCTCCTCCTCTTCCTCCTTCTCTTCCCTCTTTGAATCTTTTCCATCTACCACATGATGCCATCCACTATGCTGTGGCCCCACAAGATGGTTTCACAGGAAGTTAGCAGATAGGGCCAACTGATCTTGGATTTTTATCCTATGGAACTATAAACCTAACAAGTCTCTTTTCTTTATAAAGTACTCCGCCTCCAATGTTTTGTTACAGCAACACAAATGGACAAAGCAACTTCATATATTTCATAGAGGTTTGTTCTTTCTCCTATTTCCTCCAGAGCTGATCGACATCACATATGTAAGATCTACCTAGAACTCTCACATATTGTTCTGAGTTTTCACAAATGCTGCTCTTCTTTTTTAACTTGAGATATAAACTCCTTGGGTCATTATTTATTATACTGCTTTTACTGAATCTTTCACAATTCTTGGTATGGGTCTGTAGCCCATTGCCAGATTCCAAAGTGACAAAAGGAGAATATATATTAGCAATTGCCAGTCAAGTACTTTAAATGCCCCTGAAAGTGTCATGAGTTAAAGGCATATGCCCCAGCTGATGAGTCTATGGCAGCTGGTGGAACCTTTAAATAAAGTAAGCGAGGAAGAACCCTGGAGGGGGACATTGGGACCTCCCACCCACCCTTGAAGGGTTCTCAGCTCCTCTTCCTCTCCCTCTGTTTCCCAGTCACTTGCAGTGGAGCATATGTTTGACAAAACAAGACCTAACAAGAGTCGAGCATATGAAGAACTTAGAGTTTTAGCAAACCCCTCCACCTGCTCACAGAACACGGGACACTAGAAGGGAACAGTAATTGAGCTTCAAATCAGTGCAGACCATAGAGCTGGAGGGAGCTGAAAGAGCGACTTCTGAGAGCTGAGATCAATGTTTCATAGAACAAAATAGAACCTGTGATGGGTATTGGAAAATATGATGTGCCAGGATGATAGATGATTTTATATGTTCGGGGGAAACATGGGGTGCCTAGATATTTGGTAAAGTATTATTCTGGGTGTACCCACAAGGTCGTTGCTACATGCCATTAGCATCAGCATTGGCCTAGGGAAGGTTGGCTTCCTTCTGGAGTGTAAGGATGCCCCACTGGAGAAATGGAGAGAAGAGGAAAGTAGAAGGAAAGAGTCCTGTTTCCAAGGTCGTCCTGGTCTTCGGCCCTGAAACACTCTAGTAGCTTTTTTGACTTTCCAACCTGCCACCTTTGACTCTGGGGACATCTGATCCTCCATAACTGTGCCAGCTAGTTAATTCCCTGTGGTACATTTCTTCCCATAACTACCCTTCATCTTTCCATCTCTCTGCTATCAGTTCCTTTCCTCTAGAAAAAATCTGACTAATACAATAAGTAGGAAAGAGAAATTTTGGCACAATGAGCATCTTCTAAGCCCATGGTCCAGGATAAGCACAGGGATGGAGGGGAGAGGTAGGTCACCATTTCTGACCGAACTCGTGGGCTACTAAGAGACAGGGGAGGATACAACACAGGATGCCAGCCGGTAGCCAGCTACTCTATGCAGAAGGATGCATAGAATTCTAGAGACACAGTGAGGAATCCCAACTCAGCTGCAGGTGAGGGCAGCTTCATAAGGTTTCTCAAAGGAAAGGTGATCTTGAAGGGAGTCCGTGGAGTTTTCAAATCTACCCAGATTATGATGCTTGCTTTCTTTCTTTCTTTCTTTCTTTCTTTCTTTCTTTCTTTCTTTCTTTCTTTCTTTTGAATTATTTATTTAATGTATATGAGTACACTGTAGCTGTTTTCAGACACACCAGAAGAGGGCATTGAATCCCATTATAGATGGTTGTGAGCCACCATGTGGTTTCTGGGAATTGAACTCAAGACCTGTGGAAGAGCAGTCAGTCCTCTTAACTCCTGAGCCATCTCTCCCGCTCGAGTTCCTGGATTTTATTCTTCTTGCTTTTGTTGAAGAGACCTGTATGTTTTAAAGCTGAGAAGAAAGTACCAATCATAGAGACATCAAAATTACTAGAGAAAGGGAGGGTGACGGGTAAAAACCGAAGGCAGGAAAAGTAGCTTGATGCACATGGAAAGATTTCAGCCTCTGTTCTGGACGAGGATAAGACCCTGGGACCAAAGCCCATAGCTAACCACGACCCTCCAGGACCCTCTGTTCACCAATTCTAGATGCCAAGCTTAGGAATGCAGGCTCAAAATAAGAATTAACTTTCTTAAGGAACAAGGATGCTGGCTGTGTCATCAGTTTCTACACCATGTTCTACCAGCATCTGATCCCGAACTTGAAGAAATTCTTCTGACAGCAGGTTCAGTTGAGACACCACAGGCACCTACCTGGCCCCCACTTTTTCCTCCCTCTTTCCAATAGCATCCCACAGCCACTGTCCACTTGGTGTCCAGCTCTTTTCATCACTCCTCATACAGCTCATTGATTCTGAAGTCTCCCAGAGCCAGAGGACATCCTTCTACCGTCTTAAGTGTGAGCCTGTTCTGCCAGGTATTTGTCACCCCCGTGCTGAATGAGACAATCCCTTCTAGGACCCAAAGATCCTGAACACAGCCAGCCACCTAGGATCTTAACCTCCCAAATGGAACACCCATGAATGGAGCGCACAGGTGTCCTGTGCATTAGAAAGCCTCAGAGTATTCGTAGAAGATCCTCATGGCTGTTGGCCCGTCCTACATTCTACATTCTGCATCAGGCACTATATAAAACATAGATGCTAAGAAGGGCCATGAAGGACTTAAGTGTATTCGAAGGACACATTTCAGACTGAGGAGCTTTGATTGGTATGATTTATAATAAATGCAATAAGAGCACCATTTATCCCCAATTCTCCAGTAAGATTATTAACTTTTTCTTTCAAAGATAAACTTGATTGCATTACTTATTTATACTATGTACATTGCATTAGATGTAAAAAAAATGCATTGGGGTAAAAATATCATATACAGCTTTTTTTTTAATTAGTACTTTTTATCCACTGCTGATAAGAGCTTAAATTATTGAGAAGAAAGGCTCTTGATACACAGTTCGCCTTAGGTCTTGGTATTGGTTGTTTCCCATTACACATTTTGACAGACAATCTAGGAACAGTATCTCTGCTCACTTTCAGGTCCCCCTTTTTGGACGAGAGCTTGAGCTCTTTTGTGTTGGGATCTACAACACATCAGGGGAAGCAGAATAGTAGGGACGTGGAGCTGCATATGTTTAAGTTTAAAGTTTGACAAGTATGTGTTTGGCAAGCTATGGATGGGGTGCACAATTAGGAAGCAATTGTCATTGCACTTTTCAAAAATGTAAATAGAGATGATGAATAAATTTACCAAAGTCAAGAGCTACTACTATGCTAAACATTTTATTGTGTTATCTCATTCTGTCTTGATAACGATCCTCTGAAATATTCATGTTTTTCCCCCACTTTACAGATGAACGAATTGAGGCCGAGATGAAAACTCAAGAGCCCAAAATTTAAAAAGAAATTAAAGGTTCACCCTATGCACTCGATTGCAAAGGCTCCCTCTGAACCATCACCCCAAACTGCCGCCATGTAGAACCCTAATGCTAGGCCTTGGAATTTTACCGATAGGGGAGGAGCGTGTGTTAGTCTTATGTTACAGTTTTCCTCTTTTCCGGCTCTATTTCCTTTTGTTGTTATTTTTGCTGTTGTTTTCCTATACTTCTTGAAATTTGAAAACATTCTTTTTAATTAGCAGATAACAGTTATACATATTTATAACCTTCTCTTCTATCTATTTTGATGTGTATGACTCCATAGCTGGAAAGCGCACAGGCCTGCCCACCCCCCCACCTCCTCAACCCCCCTCCCCTGCCCACTCTAGCTCATTGAAAGACACTGCTGTCAGTCGGTGGGCTAGTAGCTCCAATTAATTGATGCTTCCTAACAAAAACCTTTAAAGTGGACATACTAAGTACAATGGCTTGTCCCTTTACCTTTTACAACCAATGTGTTATCCACACAGCATTATCATCTGACAGCCCATGAGGAAATGGGGTGCAGAGACTTGAAGAACAAGTGCAGACCTGCAATCATAAGCACAGAGGGGGCTGGCAATGAGCATGTAAGTTGTGTTGTCTAAAATATTGTTGTGTTTTCCCTCAAATCAATAAAAGGGTACTCATGGCATGCTTACAACAAGACTGGCTTGGGAGTCTTTCGGGGAAGTTCAGCAGTTTTAGAATAATGAAATGGGCTTCACTTTGGTTGTGTATCCCCTCCCAGCCTTCCCATGCACATCTAGGCCCTCTCAGACCTTCCCTTGGTTTTCTTGGATATGTGTGTATTGGGAGCAGAAGAATAAAGTAAGTACACCCTCAAACGGTACGAAACGTAACCTCACAGAGCTACTCTGGAATCAGAATCATCTATTTAGCACCTTCCTGGAACCCTTCACCCCTGCTCTAGCTATATCCTTTCCATTCAAGCCATGTCAGAGCGCCTGACCCTGCATAAAATACATTCAGACTTGGGCTCTCCTTCACTGCCTGAGAAACAGTGACTCCTCTCTCAAGGCCCAGCACAATTGTTGACCTCTGTAGTGTTGGTCAATGCAGTTAGATCTGATATCAACTAATAAATGTATCTTTGAGTGAGTCTGTGACTTTATTTCTTGGAAGGATTAATGGAACTTGGAAGGTCTTTTGCAGAATAAAGCTTGCCTTCTAACAGGAACTAGGACATAAGTTCTGAAGGGAAGCCCTGCTGTGTTTTGCCTGCCCTTGCAGGTGAGTTACATCGAGTCTACCAATTCCACTGCCAAATCCTCTGCCGAGAGTGGACTGCAGATTCCTCAGCCTTCCAATGTGAAGACCAGGAATTCTTCAGACTTTCAGCACCAGATGAGGACTGACGGACTATCCAGCCTTGTGGACTGAGCGTCTGTGTTCTCAGCCTCTTGGGCATGCATACTCTACTTTCAGACTGCCCTTCTGGTATCATCTAAGCTAATTTAGAAATCTTTTAATATGTATTCTTTCTATCTGTTCTGTTCCTCTGAAGAACTCAGACTAGTATAACTTTTCTACAAAGGTACCCCAACTTCTATCCATTAACAATGTTTATTCAACTTTTTGTGACAAACTACTCAAGCATAATCATATACTTACGTAGTTTTCTTCCTACTATGATGACTGGCTTTGCAAGAACAGCAGCCACTCCACTCATTTAATACCTGCCATGTAGCTTCATGTATCTAGCAAATTTGTAGACTCTATCCCAAGTGAGTTTTGTTACTTCATTTTAGCTACACATGTCAAGCACACAGCGGGACATTTATCAAACCTATGTGTATATAGTAGCACTTGGTCACACCAGCCCTGCCAGGTGGATTACATCATCATCCTCACACTACAAATGAAGAAACTGGACTCAGGTGAAAGGACTTCCCTAGAATGGAGGGTAAGTAGGAAAAGCAAAGCCAAGGTCTGTGTCCTTGGCGAGTCTGCTGCCGTGACCGTCAGTTGTTAGTTAAGTATATAGCAAATGATGAACAAACTAGAGATTCTCACAGAATTAGAGGTTAGTTCAATGCCGCTATATAGGCAAATGAAGGAGAACTGACTAGTAAGAGAGCCTAGATTTCACATTCAGCCACATGCAAAACTGTGTTCATTTTCTTCCTCAGTGAAAGTCCTGCTGCACCCTCCCAATTCTAAAGTCTCTCACAGAGGTTTTGAAAGGAATTGTCTGCATGACCTCACCATAATTCATGATGGCACTGTTCTTATTAATCATCCATTTGAAGACCGTGGGCGACTTTTATAAAAGGCACAGGGAGATGCAGAACTTTGGACAGATTTCACTGCTTCCTGGTGGTCTTAAGGTGATGGGGTAAGGAGAATGGCAGGTAAGCAAACCCAGGAAATCTCCCAAGTTTCTTCATGAACTGAGCACAAAGATTGGGGCCATTCTCTTACTTATTAATCATAGAAAAGCAAGCTGTGTCAGTACATGCCTAGGTCCTGCACCCTGTACTCTAGGAGCGTCAGCACTCAAGAGGCTGATGCAGAAGGAATATGAGTGTAAGGCAAGCCTGGGCTATAGAACAAGACCTAATCCAAAAAGGTATAGATAGATGATAGATAGATAGATAGATAGATAGATAGATAGATAGATAGATAGTAGATAGATAGATAGATATAGATATGGCATAGATGATAAAATAAATAATCAAGAATTTATCTTTGAATTGATTGTGCAGGTGTACTAAGGACTTCTGCAAAGTAGAATGGAAGGGTGATACACTCGATATTTCTTTCCTTTTCAAATCCATTAGAGCATCCTACTGCAATCTCTACCTTAGACAAGCAATGTCCTCAGTCCCTCAAACATGGTTGTATCATCTGTGACAGAAACAAAGTTGAGCCTTCCTCAAATCTGCTAGACTCATGTAACTCACAGATTATGATGATATATATGTTATTATTATTAATGTATTATTATTGTTATTATTGTTGTTACTGAAATAGAGATAGACACAAGTTCTGGAGTGCATCAAGGCAAGGATAAATTTTCACGGAATAAATGGAATCTGACCAAAGGAAATGAGCTCACAAGTTCTCATAAGCCTTTACTGGAGCCTAGAAGAATCACACCATTGCGTGGAGAAGTATGAACACTGAAAGAAACAGATTTTATAAAATGGGACACATCATATGAAATGCACACGTTTTCCATCCATTACTTAATCCCACTGGAATCCTGCAAGGCCGCCAACACTGACCCATTGAACAGTTGAAGAAACTGAAGTCCAGCAGTATTAAGTGATTTGTCCAAGTTCAAAAACGTCCTAATTGCCAGTGTGAGGACTTAAAACTAGACCTCGTCTGGCCTCGGCTTTTCCATTTTTACCATGCTGTCTTTAAAAACAAATCCTATAAAAAGGCAAATGAGTGATTGATGTTGTTCTTCCTGGAGGACATGAAAGGAATGTGCTAACAGCACAGTCATGTTCCATAAGAAAATCTTTTAATTACAACCCAAAGCACAGCACCACGGTGATAAGCTGATTGTGAGCTCGCTTAAAGTCAAAGCCCTTCACAGTGAGTTCAATGGCCGCACTCCTGCTCTTTTTCTATTAGCAAACAGAGAACCCTAGGAAGGTGTGCTTTATCCAGCTTAGACCAAAATGTTAGTCAGCGAGACATCTATAGGGACGCCAGCAGGAGCCAAGGAAAGAAAGGGGCAGAGCTGGCAACTTATTACAAGTCAACTTCATTTGGGGAGCTACTGTTATTACTGCTCTGGAAAAGAGGTACATTTCTTTTGAAGACTGTTTTAGGGAGTCTGGACAGAGAGACCAAAGGCTAAAAGAAAAACATTTGCAGGATTGCTGGTTTGAGAGAGTCCATCAGACTTCATGGCTTCAGAACCAAGTTTGTGGCCCTGTTGGAAACTTGTGCTTGATGATCAATCGCTTTGCATAAAAACCAAGATGGGACATGGCATTGATTCCCAAAGGTAGGCAGTGTTTCTTTCATTACTTTCAGGGAATTGGCTGCCTTCAACATCGTTAATGTCTGATATGTGTGTGTGTGTGTGT
The DNA here is from genome assembly GCF_011064425.1 of Rattus rattus. NCBI lineage: Eukaryota > Metazoa > Chordata > Mammalia > Rodentia > Muridae > Rattus > Rattus rattus. Next base: position 26,567,170 of record NC_046155.1, read on the forward strand.
GTGTGTGTGTGTGTGTGTGTGTGTGTGTGTAGGTAAGATGTTCTTGATGAGGACCTAGGTTTGGTTCCAAGCACCTACAAAGTGGTTCACAACCATCCATAACTATAGTTCCAGGGGATTCAATGGCCCATTCTGACTTCTGTGGACACCAGGCATCATGTAGCAACACACACAGAGATATTAATATTATATAATATATGTATAATATATGATATATGTAATGTGATATATATATATGTATATATGCACATTGTTTCATTTGGACCAAAATACCCTAAGATTTTATTCTTTTAGGGCTCTTCTGAAGTAGGCAATAAAGTTGTAGAACATTAGTTTATTAACCTGTTGCTCCTTGTGCTACATAGTATGCATGTGAGAGAGAGAGAGAGAGAGAGAGAGAGAGAGAGAGTATGTGTGTGTGTGTGTGTGTATACGTGTGTAAAATATATGGGATGGGGGGTCTGGACAAAGTGGTTCAGTGAGAAAAGGCTTGCTATGCAAGCATGAGAATGCAAGTTCACTAGCACTTGTGTAAAACCGAATGTGGTAGCTCATGTCTACAAATAACCGCAGTGTTCTTATGCAGAGTTGGGGGGCAGAGACAGGGGTGTCCCTGGAAGCTCCTCAGTGGCTAGCCTACCTTACACCACTCTGAACAAAAGGCCCTGTCTGTACAAAAGTGGAACACAAGTACCAATGCCTAAAGTATCTCTAACCTTCACACATGTGCACCAGGGCTGGACTATATGTAGGGCCACACTCACATATATGAACATGTAAAAGTATGAACACACACTCAACACATATGAACATGTAAAAGCATGTGCACATATATATTTGTGTGGTGTATTTATACACATACAGGTGGAGAAACTGAAGTGGACAGGTCACTGTTCCAACTAGATTACTCTAGACAATAACACATCCTCTCCTGAATTAATTGCTCAGTAAACAATGTGACGACCATCCCCTGTAGCATGCCAGGGCGTGAGCAGTTCACCAATGTCACATGTTCATCTATTCATTTCTTGAACATTCTCTCAGAACCTGTTTTTACTATGTGCTCATCTCTCCAAGTTTTGAACAATGAAAATAGAGGCTTATCAAGAAGTTAAAAACTCACATTCCCACGACTGATAGTCAATCGACTGCTTATGTGTATCTGTCACCAACGCTACTACTGCTTCTCTGTGGGGATGACAATTCAGTCATTTGAAAAGTTTAGTTACAACTGTCCTGTCAGAACCTAAGTAATAAGTGTTTATCATAAATGCTGGAGGGCATGAAAGTGAGATAAGTCATTTTCATCAGAATCCTAATATGCACCTGAAGGCGGCTCAACTTACTGTTGTCTCCTGATGGAGAACAGAAGGTACCAAGACTTACCATGACATAAGAGGAAAGAAGAGTGGCTTCAGTTTAATGAAGGTTATGCAGGCTTGTCCCATGGGAAGTTTAGTAACTGAATCCTGCGTACTGAGTCCTTCCTTAGAGGCAGGTTGATGATCAATTAATTCTCTATATTTGTCTAAGGAAGCGAGCTGTAGAGAAGAGGGCTCCGGTGTCAGGCAGAGCCTCGTGAGTCTGAAAGACAGGAGACAAATGCAAAGAGAACATGGTTTTCAGGGACCAGTGCCATGTTACTATAGTTTCATCCCAGCTAAAGGGTATATTAAGCCCCAAGCAAGAGTGTTGCATAATCTCTGGTAAAAACAGAGCCAAGCTGAACCCTGCTTAAGAGAAGGACAGTGTCAGAAAAACTGTCTGTTCTGTGCTGGAGCCCAGGTGAACCTGGAAAATCAGAGCCAAGAGCAAGTCTAAGAGCCTGAGGTTGGTAGAGAACAGGAATGGTGCAGATAGTCGTTTAAGCAGCAGTCCACCTTTCTAGACTACACCTCCATAACAGAGATGAGGCAAAAGCCAGGCTGAAGAAGACCCACAGTTTCATGTTCAGGGAGACAGGCAGCAACGGAGTACAGCATTTTGAGCTAAGGATGCAGGCGGGCCAAGTTTAGGATGCAGAGGTGACTCCTCGTCAGCGGCAGGCTCGTAGAATAATGTAAGGATTCACAAGGAGCTGGATGTTAACTCCCATTTTCATAATCGCAACATTTCTCATCTGCCCCATTTTCATGGGCCAGACATAGCGTGTGCCAGAAAGCGGTGCCCATATGTGTTTCTGTTTTGGCATGTGCAGGAAAAGGATGCCCATATGTGTTTCTGTTTACTCAAGTTTACAGCCACCGTGCAGTTCTGACGACTCCTCCCTTTGCCACGACACTGAGGCAATAGTATACTAATGCCATCTTTATTAGTGTTCGGCAGATCTCATACTACTGTATGCAGAAATGGTGTAAATCACGAAAGTAGTGTTTGAGGTCCATAAAATGCAAGGTTATGAATATTTCATTACTATACATTTTATTTCCTTGTCTATTCTGCATCTCCCAAAATGTTGTTTGTTTATTTATTGGCTCGCTGTTGAGCAGGAATACTTAATTCTTAATATCAGGTGTGGACTCAGCCCTGAGGTCCGAGCTACATGGATTAATGATAGATAGGTCCATCCCCTGTGACACATAGACCCTTTTCCAATCCTTCGACCTGCAAACATTGGCGTGCACAAAGAGTTTCACCTTTGTCATCTCTGTGTGGGTTCGCAAGGCCCCCCAAATCAACTCACAAACGTCTCTCTCACGAACTACGGCTATGTATTTAAATGTCTTTTCAACGCCTCATTGTATCCATTTTTGGCGAAAGGAAGCAGCGAGACTTTTGCTGCAGATCTTGGCAATGAAAGACACACTGCAAGTGCAATTAGCTTCCCTCCCTGAGCTGGTACAAATGATTTGTATGAATCAGCTGATCCTGTGAAGGATGCAGCCATTATCACCTGCTTCTGAATTTCTCCTTTAACCACAAAATTCCTATTAGCAAACAACCAGGGGGATTCAATCCCGCTGAAATAAGACTCTGGGTCCCCTGCCCTAGGAGCAAACTTCTCTCCAGCTACAGGGCATAGTGGATATTAATACTACTCTTTGGTACACTCTGCAAAATATATAAAATGTCATAATTATATCTGCAATTCAGCAATGAAACAATTTTCTTTCCTTTCTACACTGTCATCAGCATAATAGCAGCCTATGGGATTTGTATTTTCTGGCTGTGAGCCCTTTTATGGGCTATGGAAAAAAAAAACCACACAGGTTAGTTTCACAGCTCTGAGAAGGCCTCGTGACAGAAATATTGCTTTTAATGTTATTGTCTCTTTCTGCCTTGTCCCCCACTCTCTTTGGGTGGAGAGGTGTTGTGCTAAGGGAGCAACCACTTAGGGTTTTTTGTCTTTGTTTTTTTTTCTTTCTTTTTTCTTTCTGACAAATCCTCATCTTCCTTTTCCTGGCTTCCACCACCCATCTGGGCAGAGGCATCATTAACAGGCTCTCAGGACCCAAATGTTATCTACAGATAAAAGGGAAACAGGGGCTGGGCAGGGGCTAGTCTGAGGGGGATAAAATCACAAGGAAGTAAGGCTCCCAGTTTCTCATGGAGATATGAAAGAACATGAGAAAAGACGCATTTGGAATGGATCTTCATGCCCCTTGCATTTTACTAGCCAAGACAAATATCACAGCTCACATCTAACATTTGAAAAAAATGGGACCAAATAAAATGATGGATTAATAAGTCTGAGGACAGAATAATAGAAGGAAAATATATTACAGAGATATTACAGAGAGTGATGCCTGCATCATTCTGAGCAGGGCAGGCAAATAAATAAATAAATAAATAGCCTAATTTGAAACTGGGGTGTGGAGGAGTACCATAGCAACCTTAAATAAAAATCCCTCCTCTGGTTATACTACACATTAATTAAGGCTACCAAGACCCCCTATGGTATGATTGCTTCCAAAGCAGGTGCCTTTAGACCATTTGCGAGTCTTCTTGTTATAACCTACACTACGGGCGTCGTGCATTGAACACCGGTCTAAATGCTCCCTCTGTAATTATTGGTAATAATATTCCATGCACATTTCTATCCCCATCATCATCTGTGATGAGGCTAATCCAGTCCTTTCTGCATGAACTGCTATAATGCCCAAAGCTGCAGGATGGAATATTATCAGGCATGGTTTTACCAATGGAAAGCCTAATGTAACGGAGTTCATTTCCAGAAAATAGGCTGGGGAGGAAATTTGTTAGAATCAGCTATACAGACAGACACCTGTAACATTCTCCGGAGAGACTCACTCAAGTGACCATTTCTCATAATGACTTCCCAGTCACGGGAAGCATTCTGCACACAGTCCTGTGAAAGTAAAATACTGAGTTGAGAGGCGGGCCTTTAATGAGGTGGGGTGATCTGGATTCTGCTGGCACTAGATTGGCAGATTTGGAGGGGGGGAGGGGGAATGGCACCATGTGGTAAAAGGAAGGATATAGGAAGAAAACTCTCTAGGAATAAATATGACTTACAAACCTGTTAGCTACCCAGAGATTCCTTAGGGACAAATAGCTTTGCTATTTTATTTCAAAATCAAGTGAACAGACCAATAGTGTTGCAAGGCACAAACGATTTTATTCAAGCAGCGTGGCTTAAGACATCCTGTAAACAGAAAAGAGGAGAACTTAACAGTTACCTAAAACGACTCTTGTAAATCTTTTCTTTTTTTAACTTTCATATGTGTTAGACCCTCTTGAACTCTTAAGATTATAATGAAGAGACCATAATGGTACTCGTGTTCATGGAAAAAAAATGCAGCATATGAAAATTCAAATTTACAAACCAGATCAATTAATGGGTGATTATTCACACTGTAAAAGGATTTATCGCTTTACAAATGGATTCCCTGCAGGGTTCCACTTTAATAACTGAGCTTGCTCTGTGTTAGGAGTCGCTGCCAATTAAAAGTCAATCAGAAGTGAAGATTAAGCATCTCTGAAATTAAAATGTATGTCGACAGAAAGCCATCCACAGACTTAGGATAATGTGCCCTATACAACATTGTAGGTGCAAGATTTACTTCCCAAGTTGTGGCTGAACAATCCCCTCTATGCTCAGCTGGTTCGAAGTGTGGCTGCCAAGTTACAAAAGGTATACAAATGGCCTTTGCCTCTAACATTTCTGCAGTATCACGGTTAACATTCAGATTGGAATGAATCTCTCAAGTACGAGTCAGCACTGGCCAGTATCAGTATGCATTTCCTAAATGCTATGGGAGATCCTGGGTCATCTTATCAAAGACAGCATGTCAGAATGCCCGTACACACTTTCCAGAATCTTCTATACCACGGCAACCCACACTATTGAGAGTTGCTGTGACACTCAGAAAGTCTGGTTACTCTTGGTCCATTAGTTTTCTCCTTCAGGTTAGGACAACTGTTTCCTTCAAGTGATGGGATATTTGAGGCCAAAAGTCACCAGTATCCCAATGGGTCCTTTTTTCAAGTATGCAAATTTGCCTAGTATTTTTAATTAATTTTTAAACTTAGCATGCTACTTAGTTTTACCTATTGCTAACTTAACAGGTTTTCTTGGGCATTTTCATACACACATTTAAAGTTCTTTTTAAAGTTCATGTGTATGTGGCATATATATACATGTGTGTGTGTGTGTGTGTGTGTGTGTGTGTGTGTGTAATTTGTGTGTACCATGTATATGTATGAGGCCAGAGGAGTCCAGAAGACGATATTAGTTCTCTTGGAACTGGAGTTTCAGACAGTTGTGAGCCCCCATGTGGGTGCCCGGAGTGGAATCCAGGTCCTCCGCAAAAGCAAGTGCTCTAACACACAAACATTTCTCCAGACCCCATATTTTGCTCACCCTTCCCTCAGAACCCTTCCTCTCCCTGTAACCCTTTTCAGCTTTCATGTCACATGTATTCTGCTATTCCCTCATCTCTTTTTTTTAATGTAATTATTTTAATTTTTCTCATACATGACCACTGTATCACCTCATGCCTGCTCCCTTTTTTCCCCTACAACTCCTCCTATGTGCTCCTTCCTAAAGTTATAATATTTTCTTATTTATTACTGTTATACATACACACACATACATACACGCATACATACATAACATACAACCTATGTGGTAGCTCTTCCCTGCAGGACAATGATTGTCCCTCTCTTAGGTCTTCATCCGAAGATGAGCTCACATAGTATTTCCCCTGTCTACACTGGCATGCCAACTGATGTGGTTATGCTGGCCTTGTTCAGGCAGCCATATTGCTGCGAGCTCACGGGTAGAGCTCTTCTGGCATATACGGTAGACACCACCTTACAGCAAGCGTCTGGGTCTTCTGGCTCTTCGAGTCTTTCTGCCACCTCTTGCAAAGTCTCCCGGAGCCTTAAGTGGAGAGGTTGTATGGCAGATAAATCATGGCATCCTGTGGTTTTCCTGATTCTCTGCATTGGGTCCAGATGTGGATCTCTGTACTCGTCCCCGTCTGCTGCAGCAAGATGCTTCTTTGATGAGGGGTGAGAGCGATTCTAGTCAGCCTGGGCCATAGCATGGGATGCACAGCCCAGGTTGGGCTTGAAAGTTGGCTGTCTTTACTGCTTTCTATTCTCTTCTCCTCCCTTCAAGCTCTCTGTTTTGCCCCTTGTGATCTGCATTTGAATTACATGACCATCACGCATACACACAAATACACATATGTGTATATTTAAAATGTGTAAATCCTGAATGTGAGAGGAAAGATGCAGCGTTTATTAAATTTCTTTGGAGAAAGGCAAGGCATTTGATATTTACTTTTGGAACTAAACTTTTTCCTTAATCAAATTCTCTCAGTATTTTTTTCACCTCTGCATCTCTCATATCACCGATCTTCTCTCAGGGTCAGCTTCCACCTAGTCCCTGGAAGCTCTCCTTTATCATTGCTTCTTCCAACACCGTGACTTCAGAACAAGAAGTGACTCAGTGAAGGTAGCGCTCTATGACTCCATTGGTGTTGTTGGAAAGACCTTCACTACAGCATCGAAGAGGAGGGACCTTGTAGAACAGCTATAGGATGTAGATCATGTGTGAACAAGATGGATACATGGAAGGTTTTCTCAGTTGCACTTGAGTTTTCTTGGATCCAGCTAATGATATTAAACTCGTGAACTGACTGAAGCTGCTCCGCCCACTTCCTCTAGTGTCGTTCAACAACTGAGGAACATGAGAAGACAAGAACATGGGACTTCCCTTTGGGAAGTCATCCGCAGCTGGTGGATGGTTAAAATGTAAAGGGAATGAAGTAGCTGGCTGTATGGCAAACACATCACTGAAATTTCTGACTGTGAGGTTTGTGGCTATGAGGTAAAGCAGCATGACAGGTGGCCTGGATCATCCATGTTAGAAAGCTCCAAGGATCCTTGGGTATTTGCCATGTTAACTCTGGTGGTGAGTGAATGGAAAGAAGGAAGGGAGAGTTTCCAAAATCAGCATTTTAAGACTTAAACTTGCAATAGTTCTATATTGCTGGGCTGGCTCTGATGTGGCCAGATGCTACAGTTGAGGCTGGTGGAAACACAATAGCCCCTAAGGATGATATGGCATGAGAGAATGAGACAGGTGCTGGAGTCATGTTGTAAAAGTAAATGGGAGCAAGTTTGAAAGGAATGACTCAAATTTCCATTAAAATGCCTCTGGGACAAAAGATTACAAGAAAATATGCAACAGTTCTCAATTGCCATCATATTAGTGGAATGCATTTGGGAACCCTAAAATAAGGCTTCATTTACTCACTGAATTTATACTGATGGCATTATTACTCAGTGGATTTGGTAGGTATTTTGGATTCAGGGTATGCGCAGCAAAAATAGTATGAGCACCAATCCTAAGTCATATACTGTGCTATGTGCCTAACAAGAGCCCAAGGAAGGAAGAAGAAAAAGATTCTGTCTCCACAGGTCTCCTCACAGGAGGAATAACTACCTCAGACTCCCAAGGCAATGAAAACTTCCAAGATGAGGTGACATCTAAGCTAGGAAAAAACAACAGGAATTAAAGGAATTAAAGATGACTCAGCATGAGTGCTAGTACCATGAATGCTAAGTTGCATCGACGAAGAATGAGTAACACACGCAGGAACAAATGAAGGTATGCTGAAATGACAGAAAGCTAGGATGGGAGGGAGGAAATGGTGGGTACCAAATGAGCAAAGACCTCTCATGAATCACTCTATGGAATTATCCTGCTAACATGAGAGCATAGGAAGCCAGCCATTAAGAGTTCTCTACACGAGTGGAATGGCAGCATCAAATCAGCATCTTAGAAGGCTCATTTTGGGTACCTTTTAGAGAGTGCATTATTCTGAAGAGGGCACACTAAATTGTCATACCAGGCAGGAAGAGGGATGACTAAAAAGGAACATCCAAGATTTTCAGCATAAGCAATTAGAACCACAATGGCACAAATTCCAGACACTTAAACATCTGGTTTGGGCAGGAGTGGGATGGAAGGGTTTGGGGGTTGGGGGGGTTGGAAGATGATGGTTCTATTTTAGCCTGCATGAATTTAGGCATCTGAAGTCTGCAGGCAGGTATGTCAGGTGAATATGGAGAAAGTGCCCGGTGTGCAGTGAGCTTGTAAGTCAAGCAAGAGATCTGGGTGGGGCTGGGGATACAAGCATCTTTCCATGGAACAGAAATCCTAGAGAGTCATAGATGAGCCAGAGCCAAGAAGAAGAAGAAGAAGGTGAAGGCAGGAATCCAGGTAGCGCTTCATGTACAATGACTTCTTGGTAATTCAGGCAAATGATCACACTGGTCTAATGAGCTGAAAGACCTCAGTGGTGAGGGCTAAAAGGATCTAAGTGGAGCTCAGAGACATTAGAGACATGATTCCATGCTCTCCAATTGTGAAGCCCCAGGATGTCTTCAATTACAATAAATGCTTGGTTGACCCAAGTGCTTTAGAAAGTAATCTCATTGTTACTTTTTCTATTTAGAGAATGATGACGACAATTCAGGTGTCTCGAAACAGACACTGCTGGTAATTCCAGTAGCCACTCTGCACTATGCAAAGGACTTTTCTGTCCTACATAGCCATTGAGGCCTTGAGGCTATAACCTTGTAATGTAAGGAAGACATGGTGGTATATGCTCTAAGTAAACAAAAAAATCTGGTGGACAAGTGAATATTTAGCCGAAATATCTCTCAGTCTAATTCCATAATTGGTCCTTCTTTGTTGTCCTCCAATTGACTTGGAGTCAGATTCACTTTTTAAAAGCTTATTAATTTTTAATTTATGTATATGAGTATATACCTACATGCATGGGCAACACATGGCATGGATACAGTGCCCATGGAGGCCAGAGAGGGTCTTGGACCCCCTGGAAATGGAGTTACAGAGGGTTATGAGCCAACACATGGGTGCTGGAAACCAAAACTTTGTCCTTTGCAAGAGCAGTTAGCATGTTAAACAAGAGAGTCATTTCCTCAGACACATGGTCACTTCTTGATAGTCTAAGAGGACAACCTTTACAATGTAGAAACCCAAGTTGTACCCACTCCATCTTTGAGCAAAGGCATACTTCACAGAGCCTCCTAAATTCCAGGTGCTGACTCTTTTATTCCTGGCTTCCGCCCTGCACCTGCTTAGCGAGGAAAAGAAATCACATTCTAGAATGGCTCCTTTTGGTGCCTCACCTCCCAGTCTGAAGCCTTCTTCACAGCTGTGCCTATGGTTGATGATATGTGGCTTCCTGTCTTTACCTTACTTGAGCATCAGGCCAGATCCCATTTTGTTCTCCAGATCTGCCCCTGGCAACAGCTGCTACCTACGAACAGCTCCCAAAGTCACCTATCAATATACAAAATAGCCTTTTAAAGCTTCTCTTCTTCGTGTGGTAGCAGTTTGGATTTATCGAGTTCTTGGTTTTCTCATCTGTATTATGGGTACAATTTCAGGCTTATTACAGCATGTAGCTCATGGTTACAGCTCAATAAGCCCTAGCCAGCATCCTCATTATTTATGGGGTTTATGTCTAGCGCCCTTCTTCTCTATCTGTGTGTTAAAAGGTTGGCCACTTAATATCACTTTCTTTGGAAAATGTTATAATATCTGCTTGTCTATCAAGTCTAGAGGTTCCAATAGGAAGTAGTAATCAAAAGTGCCCTGCTCATTACTGGGATTTAAGGAAATGTTGGTCTGGGAATTTTTCCTTAAAGATAATGCATTCTTAGTTTTTTTTTTTAAACATTGATTTGTTTTTATCATGTGTTTGCATATGTGTGTTGATATGTACGTGAGTGCGGGTGCCTTCAGAAGGCAGAAGGTGTCAGATCCCCAGAGCTGCAGTTATAAGCAGTTGTAAGCCACATATGCGGGTGCTGGGATTAGAACGTGGCTCCTCTGAAGAGTAGCCTCTGAAGGAGTGGTACATGTTCTTAACCACTAAACCATGGCTCCTGCGCCCTTCTAGATGTTTTAAAGAGAAGCAGCAACAACAATTGCATGGTATGCTGGCTATGAAACAAGACACCTGACTTAAAATTGTGTCACAAAGTCACCTTTGGTAACAGCTACGTGAAGGTTATTCAAAGATTCCCTAACTTTCATGCCAGGTTACATTCCTGAAAAATGGCGTACCTGAACCACGAACACTTAACTCCCAGTAAAATGACTTTTTAAATTATTTAGTAATGCAAAGCTGTTACAGTTAAGGATAAGACCAGGAATGGCTAGACAAATCGTATCCTGCTCCAATTACTAAGTTGAAACGGCCTGTTCTTCTGTTCTGCACATACATCAAGGGTCCTCACAGCAGGCCTCATGAAGAAGAGTGCTCAGGCTAACTGCAGCTTCCCTTCTGTGCATTTATGAGGGTCCCTGTGATGCAGTGCACACTGTGTGCCTGTGTTCCCACTCGCACCTTTTATCTGAGGTTACTGGAAGGATTCCACATAGCCCAAAGCTTGACAGTTGAGGAGGATGCAGGTCAGCTGAGGAGGATGTAGGGCAGCCGATGGCCAGCTAGCCATTTTCTACTCTTGCAGCCTGTCCACTTCTTGTTCTTCATATGTCCTGGCTCTCTGCTTGCTCGTGGGTTCTCCTTTTAGCCTGGACAGCTCAGCTGCTGCCTCTGGCCTTCTCTGGGCATCAGCTCCCATCCCCAATACACTTGAAATTCCTAAAAGAAGGGGCCATGATGGCCAAAGCCAAGAACACTTATCCATCTGTTTGTTCAGAGTTCCTCCTGCCGGTCCATCCTATCTGCTGGAAATTCCAGGTGGCCCCTGGGACTAGGGGACCAGTTGCATCTAGGGCAGCTGCCAGGACACTTTTCCATGCTGAAGCTTGTTCTTTGACTTTCCTTTGAAAAGTGTCTGTGTCGTTTTTGTTTTTATGTTACATGGGGGAATTTATAATGTCTACCTCTAAGCCCTTTTATTATAGTAAAAAGGTTTACATATTAATATATCAACTACTAAGAAATCTTTTTGAGTTCTCAGGAAATCCACCTTGCAAAACAAAATTTGCTTTCTAAAAAAAAAATCAAGTTCAACCAGTAAGATTTCAAAGAATAACACTAAAGATATAAAATTTTGCTATAGAACAGGTCATCCTAATGTAATATATAAATGGTAGGTACATGTTTTCCAGTGTTACTCCTGCAGAGGATATGGCCCCTGCCCTTCTAGGGTCTACGGGTGTACCTCAGTGGTTAAATAAATACTTAGCAACACACCTCTCTGTCAATGGTATACAGATTGAAAGTGACACTGTCAATATGCTCAAATATTCAACTGTTTTACGGAAGCAATGCGATATCACCACACTAGTTACCTGTAATTCTATGCATTGACTCTACTCAACAGGGCAAACATTGGAACGTTCCTTCTCTCCTCTTCAGCTAAAAGGCTTTCTGATGACCTTCTAGGACACCTCAGAATGTGATTTGGGGAGAAAAGGGGGAGGGCCTCTGAAATGCCAAACTAAGAATTCCAGAACATTCGCTTAATGACCAAGTACAAGCTTTTAGAAACTATTATAAATTCCACTTGAATCCTGGTGTTTGACTGTCTCATCAGCAACACATATTCTTGAATACAAATGAGCAAGTACACTAACTTTTTACTCTACATTTTTGATTCATGATGACCTCATTAACCACCAAACAAATTAATCCTAATTACAACCTTTTGAAACATCACTGCACTATTAGGGTACGGCAGCAAATTACTGACTGAATTTCTCATTAATGTATTTTATCACTTAAGACATTGCCAAAATGGTGGTCGAATGTATCAAATTCTCTCATACAGCAACTGGTCAGGGTGATGGCATGAGGAGAAAAGTATGATGTAATCTCTCTTGGAAAGTATATGAATAGGCTATGGAAGGAGGCAGCTTTGTGTTCTCAACAAGCTGGCAAGATAGACCTGCCACTGGTCAATCTGTGTAGTGCTAAGCAACCTTTTGAGGAAGATGTTATCCTAGAGGGAAAAAGAATCAAACACCAGCTGGATCGGGAACAGAGCCATGGAGGGTGATTATTGATGCCTTAAAGCACCTGTCACTTTTAGTGCCGAACCTAATTACCCACCCAATGCCTCAGTCCTGAGGAGCATTTGTGTCTTTAAGCAAAAGTGAGTATCACTGCTCAGAAGAGCCATTTAAAGTGTATAAAGCCCGTGTACCATTGCTTTGGAACTATACAGCATCATAAAAGACCTAAGTGAAGAAAAGCCTGTCCTCCATTGCATAGTGGGATTCTGAACAGCTGGGGCATCTCACTTAGGCACACATGACACCGGGGTTGTGAGGGTGGTAGCCTGTCAAGACGGCAGCTGGGACTCTCAGAGGCCCAGTCTCACCAGTAAGGCAGTCAACAGATATACCAAAACATGATAGGGGAGGCAGAAGTAGACCTCTCCCAGGGTTTCAAACCCAAGCATGAGAATGTGTGTCAGAAGAGGAAAACCACTGATGATCCCTGCTAATGCACCTGGCATTTCTGAACTAACAAGTCCTACTATCGAAGGGCTCTGAGAAACTCTGACGAATTGTAAGAACTGCCCCAGAATTTTTCATTAAGTGAAATGCTTATTTTTTAAAAAAAAAAGGCTTCTTTCCCCTACTTGCTGAAGGATTCCTATTGCTAGAATAAAGCCAAAGAGAACAGAGTCACCTCCATGGCCTAACTCCTGATCAACTAATGTCCCAGACGCACAGACTAATACCCACAAGCTGCGCTGGTCATTCCTCCCCAAGGGAGAAGAAAAATACTTTACAGCTACCAGAGCCTCTGAAGGACCTTAAAATACCATTTTGTCCACTTTCTGGATTGAGGTATTCCCCCCCCCATTAAAATATCTTGTGTTATAAAATTATGAATATCATCTAGAATGCATTTCACATCACCCTGGCTCCTTTAGCGATTAGCTTCATTGTAAGACATGAGTCAGAAACAGATGTGGGCATGCTCTGTCTTCTCCCTGTGAGGTACAGAGACGGGGGGGGGGGGGGGGGGTGGGGCAAAGGCAATGGAGATCCTTGGCCAGCTCCTAGAAAGCCATGAGGAGAAAAAAAAAAAAAGTTTACCAAAATATGTCAGGGAGCACACAATTTCATTGCTCAGCCATGGTCAGGTCACAAGGAAACATCTCTTTCAAGCTGATAACCACTAGCAAAGAACAAAGCCCCAGTCCTTCAATACATCTGTGAGTTGCACAAAAGGCCCAAAAAAGTTTGTTAAATATACCCAGCTGCCAATCTGGGATAATACCGGGAAGGTGCACTCATAGAAATATGAGACAGAGGCATGGTTTGAACCTCAATATATAAAATATGAGGCTGAAACAGTAGCCAGGGGCTTTCTATCTGATGAGACCTCATCTGTATAACATTGTTTGCAACTCTAGACAACTCTATACAGTTATAAAAGGGCAAAGGCTTGTAGAAGTTTTACATAGCCATGGAGTGTCATGTCCATGCCTCAAATGATCATCACAGGCCTAAAGATCCCAGAGCTAGTAAAGGTCATCTCATGGGGAAGACTAAAAGGCCCACTGCTATAAGTGGCTCTGGAACATAAACAAAAGGTAGCCTCATTCATACCTGGACTCCACACGTCTGCAGCGGTGACAGTGGCAGGTGAACCTAGAGGAGGTATGGGCTTGGACAGAGTTGACACAGTCTGAGTAGACATTGGTACATAGGGGAGCAGATGAAGAGAAAGCTGTGTCCAGTGTGGACAACAGCCACATCTGAGCATGGAGGGAACTAGGAAATAAGGTCCTGACAAGTTTATGTTTGAATGATTCACAAGACTAAGTCCTGTTCAGCAGAAGAGGAAATGGCTATCAAATCCTGCAGGTGCTGAGAGCCAAGGACGGGCCTGAGAGCAGGGTGTGCTCTTCAGGATGTCTCTTCCTGGATAGAGTCCTGTGCATCCACCCTCGGGTCCTAATGCACAGACGGGAAGCAAAGGCTGGGTAGCATTCTCACTGGGACCTTCCAGGACTACCGCGGAACTGGAATTGTGAAAAACAGCCTGGCGATTGTGTCCTTCTGCAGGAGAGCACCAAAGATTTGTTATCCTCCATTTTGCAGAAGTCCCTTGCAATTTAAACACCTCGGGGACTCCCTCTAAGGAAAACGGGTTTTCTATGCCCTTCCAAAGGTGGTTACAGTCCCCAGTGATGGGGACTCGGTGGGATCAGCAAATGCGACGGTTCTCATCAGACAGCTTGGACTTGAAGAACGATCATACAGCCACATACATAGTAAAACGTTGTGAGCATATGTGAGAGCTACCCTTGGGGGCCTCCCGAGAACGAGTGGGGGGAGGGGTGCTCCGAAGAGGATTGAGATCCAGCATTTGTGCACCTTGGCAAACACCAGCAAAAAAAGGAGTGATGAGATCACGTTACTTCTGAGGAAACAGATGTTTTCTCTGACAGTTGGGACAATAGGTAAAAGCTAAAATCACATCCATAATCAGACATGGTTTGTAATATCTTAAAAGTGCTTAATTTTTTTTTTTTTTTGAGCTCACAGACCGCAATCTAAAGTCATGCAGACTGCTTCAATAAAAGCCCAGCATGCCACTCCCATTATGCTCAGGCCTGACTGGCCTTGCTTGGTGTCTGAATATACCTGAACCAAGTTGCTCTCATTTAAGAGCCTTTATGCTCACTTTTCTGTTGATCAGGGCTGTTCTCCCCCCCAAAGCTTTACAAAGCTGACTGGCTCCTTCCTTCTTGCCATTCAGATCTCAACTTAAATGCTCTTTCCTCAAAAAGCCTTCTGCTGACTCTCTGATTTTTAGCCCATTGTGTCACCTTCACCTTATGCAGTTGCGAGGTTCTAATGACACTCATCGGTAACTCCAATTGCCCTGTTGGAATTCTTTCAGCTATGTTCCCACAATGTAGGGGCATCCAACAATATGCAAACACCAAAGAAACCAGGGTCTTTATTCGTCTCACTCATGGCTGTGGTCCCTGCCAATTACCATATGTCTCACTACAATGTCCCTTGAGAGATGCTACATCAATTGGAAAGTGATTTCCAGTTTTGTTGCAATTGGAAGAATTATTTGCCATAGGTTAACATAAAAAAAAAAATCTCTACATCTTCGTTCTTCTTCCATTGCCTGGTAAATGGGAGCTGAGACATCTTCGGCCTCGGAGTGTGTTATTTGTTTACATGTGATGACGTGCCATGGAAAACCCATTTTTGCAGGACGCATGTGCCATGGCTTCCTTTGCAGATCAACACTTTGACATTCATTCTGCTGAAGTTTCAGATGTCTCGACTATCCTGAACTGCCCTTTTCCAACCAGGGCTCTGAGGCCAAAAAAACACATCACAAATGGGAACCGGCAACCTATCGATAATCATTTCCTTATACGAGCAACATTGAAAACATCTGTAACTTGTATGGAAACTCTGATCTCCAAAATTGTGCCTGCTTTAACTAGAAACTGTTTTAGATGGAATTCAAGTCTCTTGTGTATTTCAGTAACTCTGTCATGCCCGCAGGGAGCCTGGCCGGTGTTTTCCATTCGCTTCTAGATGGTCAGTTTGACATTGAGTGAGCTTCTAAGACACATGCTGAATCATCTCCATTGGAGAGTTTTAAGAATAGCATAGGTACCTGGGCTCCCTGAGGTGACACAGCGCTTGAGTGCTAGCACATAAACTGACTCTCTTCTTGAGATCTGCTCTGAGGACCTGGGTTGCTCTCAGATCATAATTAGTCTTCCCAACCTGTCAGGTTTGCTCTTAACAAACAAAATTATCTCAAGGGGAGAAAAAGCTGTATTAATCAATCCTGAAGGGTTTCTATTTTTTCCCCCATTAGGAATACAGCAGAGTGACTTTAATGTTAAAAGGACATTTCAGACCACAAAAGGCCAGTGACTTTAGAGGGATATTTCCTGATGCATTTGGCACTTTTAAAATCTCTCCTGCTTTGGCTCTTTTTTTTCCTCCCAATATAAACCCTCTCCTAGTTTCCAGCCTGGGTTTTTCTGAAGTTCGTCTACTGCCATTTTTCTGTATTGTCCAACAGATTGGTCCTAGTACCTTCTGATGTGTGACAGCTGTGTTTTAACAATTCCAAGTGTAGCATATGAAAGTAATCAAAGACATTAACACTCTAGTGTCTGCATCTCTGGAGGGATTTCCTGCACATGGAACCGTTAGACCATGCAAAGTCATAGGTAAATGACTTTGGGTCAGTATTTAGGATTGAGGGGTTTGGGTTTCACCGCTCGGTTGTACTTTGCATGCTGCAGTGTTCGATCCATACCCATGAACTCATCACACACACTCATGGACACACGCTTCTTAAGGCATAGGTATCTACAAAGGGCAGCGTGCCATTTTTACAGAGCATAAGATCTATCCCACATTAATCCAGGCATAGTGACTTCTCAGTCCCCAAAGGAGGAAACCGGTAAAGGTTTAGTGTTTGCCTCTGATACAA
Source organism: Rattus rattus (assembly GCF_011064425.1). Taxonomy (NCBI): domain Eukaryota; kingdom Metazoa; phylum Chordata; class Mammalia; order Rodentia; family Muridae; genus Rattus; species Rattus rattus. Next base: position 26,584,095 of record NC_046155.1, read on the forward strand.
TGTACCCTGGGCAGAGTAGAAATGGCTAACTTCGTAACATCCTAATGTAAGCAGTTATTGGGGAATGTTTCGAATAAAGTATTTTATTATTGTAAGATTTCACTGTACTTAAAGAAATATCCTTGGATCCCCTCCAAGGCTAAAAGAAGGTAGCTGTGTTATGAAATCTGCTCATTCAGCATCTCTGTCTGCCAATAAATTAGGGTTTTGGAACGCAAGTTTCTTTGTTTATCATGAAAGGTAATGGACAAGATGAAGAAAGCAAGCTTCCAGAGTGCACCCTAGGTTGGCTGAGTGATGCCATGCTGTGCAGCCATGAAGGTGGGGGCGGGGGGCGCATGCAGTATACTACCTCCCTGATTGTAAAATCACAGAAACCGTGGAAGCAAGGTGTCCAGGGACGAAGCTTAAGAAGGAGGGTTCCGAACGTGACAGATGCTGTCATGACGCTTGTTCTAAGTTTGTAGTTTAGCCTAAGCATTCACTTTCTGCATACTTTTTGATGTAGTAGGAAAAAAAAAAGAGAGGCAACTCAAATAGTTTTAATCTGTAATCCTGAATTTCAATGGCACAGGCACAGAGGAAAGGGCTAACGTTCCATTCCATCGTTGTCAGCTCCATGTTCCTTGCTGGATGAGGTTTTCCTTCAAAACCTGCTTTAAGTCATGCATGGGCCGTGTGGTAAGTAACTAAGTGCGCACATTTCTCCCGTGTTCCAGCTCTCCACCATGACCACTGCTGAGAAAACCTCGGCATGGCTGCTCTGTGCAGAACTCTTACTCTTAATTAAAATAGTGACACCAAAAGCTTGTAACGACTCCCCAGATGCTATTAAAAGGTGCAGGGTAAACGTTAGACCAGGGCTCCATCTTTGGGGGATAACTGAAAGCCGGATGTCACATTTTCCGTAACGCTTCAGCCATCGATTTTTCTCCGGCCTCCCATAGGACTTCTCTAGGCACTGGGCCACATCCAGCTTTAACTCCTTGCTGGAGGAATCTGTCTGGAGCATCAAATGACTAGGGTCTGGGGCTTCACAGAAGACTAGATGAGCAGATATGTAAATGCCGCTTTGAGAAGGAAGAGTTAAGGATTAGGACAAGACGGAATCCTTGTGGTCTACCTCTCTTATTTCTGAGCCTCAACCTCGCCTGCTTTACTCAAGCAAGGAAAATTAGAAACAGTGTCTGAAATCCTGCCATTTGGATCTGCCACTCTCATTTACTTTACAATTTCGTGGGGGGAAGGGGGGCCTGTTGAATGTTTACAATGTGCAACGTACTGGACTGTGTGTGCAGGAAGGTTACCCAAAGGAAGAAATCTAGCACCTCTTCTTCTAGGATCTGACGATCCACCGGGAAGTCTGGGCACTTAGAGCAAGGGACTTTTTGCCAGCAGAAAAGTTGAGCAAAGGCCCTGAGGTGAGAAATTGCACACGTATTTGGAGCTCCAGGAGTAAAATGAGTCAACTAAATCTCAAGCTGCACAGAAATGAACGAAGGGAAGGAAAGTGGACGGAAATGGCTGAGTGGGGGACCTTGAGCCAGAGCAGACCTGAATGACAGCCTAAGAGCTGAGTGTTGGCCACCTTACTAACAGGCATGCAGCAGGCTCCATTTTGCTCTCCAACTTACCCATGAGTTTTTAACTCAGGAATCATCTAACACTGCCAACATCATCCTTCTCTTTCTCCCTCCCTCCCTCTCTCCCACCCTCCCTCCTTCCCTCCCTCCTTCCCTTCTCTCTCCTCCCTCCCTCCTTCCTTTCTTTCTTTCTTTCTTTCTTTCTTTCTTTCTCCCTCTCTCTCTCTCTCTCTCTCTCTCTCTCTCTCTCTCTCTCTCTCTCTCTCTCTCTCTCTTTCTTTCCTTTCTATCTTTTGAGAAACCTGTGGTTCTGCAGGCATCACCCCCGAGAAGGCAGAAATGGCATTCCCAACCTGTCTTTCCACTTCTAGAAGCAGTGTGTACTGTCATGGTTAGTTGAGCTTAGCTATGGCAGAGTGAGAAGCATTAGTCCCTAGTTCTCCTCCCTCCCCCAATATCCTGCCTCCTGTGTATCCATGTACTTATCTTTTGTCATAGTCCCACGGACTGTGGTCAGGACACTGCCCCGCCTCACCTAACTGTTAATTGCCAAACTAACGCCTTCATAAAGGTAATTCGTGTTGCTATATAAAGTCAATGTTAGAATCAGTGCACAGACAGCCCTCTAGGTGCAGATCACAAGAAGCAGATTCTAATCTTGACATTTCCTCGATGAGACTCCCACCCAATTGTTTTATGTACAGAATTCAAGGAGATGCAAATCATTTTATCGTTGCGATTGGAGCTGAAAATTGCAAATAGTCAAGGAAAGGGAAAACTTTGAACTGCATTTACATTGAAATGTGAATGGCCATTCATATAGAATAGTGTTCTGGTTAGGCTCCCAGCAGGAAAGAGCTGGCATGCTCAAATTAGGATCCTTCCAGGAGAATTTAATAAAGGCACTATTTACAGAGTTGCGGAGAAGCCACCAGGGTTCGTGCGGCAACCTGGGTAATAAAAGCGCAGCTGTTACCAGTCCCAAACCCAAGAGATAAGGGGAGGGAGCTGCTACTGAAACCCAAACTGAGAGAAGTGCAGAGAGGCTCCACCACAGGGGCTGGGCCTTCCAGCCGCGTCTACTGCCTGTCCCCACGTGACCCAGCAGGGAAACAGCCAGGAGAGGAAGACCCTGCTTTGGTTTTTACCCTTTCACCCAGTCTTCCACCAGGGCCAGACACTGCTAATGAGGATGATGTGGATAGGATAGGCAAGGGGACCACTAGTGAAGTTCATACACCTTAGCTTCCTTTCTTGTCAAGATCCAGGTAGAACTGGATGCCAAGAAGATCAGAGGGGGCAGAATGCAAGGAGTTGGAAGAAAATAAAGCTCCAAGCTTGGGCTGGCATTGGGAGGTGATGAATGACATTGAGGATTTAAACTTGCAATGCTGAATTACTAAACAGAAACACACGTGCGTGCACACACACACACACACACACACACACACACACGCTCACACTCACACACACACATACACCTGTAAAACTCAAGCATATAATGGTGACATTTGTGCTCGCTTAGGCCTAAGAGAGACAGCCTCAGATATCTTCATTACAGACTACGGCTAACACCCTTCTTCCTGTGAGGGAAACTAGCCCATTGAAACCTAGGCACTAAAAAGACCCAAGTGCACACAATGGCTCCTGGTGAAACACACACTCTTTCTGCACTAGCCGGTTAGAGTGTGTCTAAAGAACAGTAGACAGAGACGAATATTTCTTCTTGCCTCGCACTGGCAGCCTGCAGGCCATAAGAAGACACCCTCAGATGGAAGCCACTGTCCCCTGGAATCCGTGTCACACCCCCTTTCTCCTTCCCTTCCTTCCCTCCTACACAAGCTTGGGCATCTTCATTCCTGGTTCTACCTTGAGAAATAGTTTCAAGTTTCTATTCTGTTCCCTTTCAGATTTCTCTAAGAGTAAGAATTCTTAAGCCTGAAGCAGCTATAAGGAGGAAAATTGTTATGACTCTCAACATAATTTTGAGGCATTAGTTGGAAAAAAAAAGTCTTCTCAGTAGTCTTGGTCGTATTTCACATCCCCTCTTCAATCTATGCCCTCCCCAAAAGGAGTAAAAGAAATAAATGATACCTTAAATCTCGCTTATTCAACCCATGTGTGTGGTGTTGGTGTGTGTGTGTGGGGGGTGGATCTGTTTTCTAGTTGTGACTGGGTAATGAATTCCTTGATTGGTAGGGTAAAGTTCATAAAATACATTCATTCTTCTCGCCTATTCCTATATTGACCTTTAATTCCTCATCTTTAATACGGTTATCCTCTAGAGATGCACCAACTCATGTCCAAATGTTGAGGCCTGAAACAACAATATAGTAAGTGCCACAGCTTCATGGCTGTGTGGATGCTCTCCCACGCTCCTGGACTTGCCAGCTAACATGAGGCCCTCAGGCAGCTGTACACAGAGGCTGACTGTAGCCTTGAAAATTAGCAGCGACTGTTGATAAAGATGCTGTTCACGGTCTCTTGCAGCTTTTGTACTCAGTAGCATGGCAGGTTGGTTCTGAGACAGAACGTCTCAGGGCGAGCCCAGTGTGAGTGATAGAAACCGGTAGTTTATGAGAAGTCCCAGAGGGCACTTATCCATCAGACACGCCTCACATCAATTAGATTAGAGTGAGGAGAAACGAAATACTCTACCCCCTTCATATGTGGAGCAGTATGTACCCACAGAGGGACAGAACTATTAATGTGCCAAGCAACATGACTTTCCCCTCCTCTTTTGTCTTTACCTACTGAAATCATGATTATTATTTGGTGATCTAATCATATAGCAGCCTAATTGATACAGAGAAAAGAGCACTAAATTCACAGTGGGACCAACCAGGGATGGATCGAAGCCAAAGAGGTCAAAGAGCACCTGCACATCAGTGTCTGGCCCTTGGCCTCTCGGAGCATTCCCATGCCTTCTAAGTCTACCCCTGATGAGAAGGACATTAGGACCAATCTACAGTTATTCATCTCCTGCCTCCTCATTGGTTAGGAGGAGGGAAAGGAGATAACCAATTTAAAAATTCAATACTGCAGGGGTAAATGGAGAACAGAAGCAGTCCTCCCAAGCCATCTGAGAGACAGTGTGCAGAGAGCTAACTGAAGGTTAGCTATGTCCCGCCCCCAAGGATGCCATCTACAGGGTACACAGACATCAAATCGTACCAGTCCCAACCTTGTCACCACTACTGTGGTCTTGAGGTGGTCACATGCAAGCATCCACATCTGTACAACAAGAATTGACTGTTCAATATATTAGGGGATAAGGTAAGTGTTTAGAATGTGACGTGAGTGGCCCCAGGTGAAGTATTTTCAAGATTGCTGCTAAGCACGGGACTCAGCAACTTTTTCTGTAAGAAATACAGAACATTTTCATGTTTGCAAGCCCCATGTCTATGCAATTACACCATTCTCTCTCTCTCTCTCTCTCTCTCTCTCTCTCTCTCTCTCTCTCTCTCTCTCTCTCACACACACACACACACACACACACACACACTCAAACACACACACACATACAAACACACACACACATTTTTTAAAAGCCATGAAATAAATAAATTAATAGTTTAGTTTAGATTTGGTTCTCAGACCATTGCCTATCCTTAGTTAAGGTCACAATTTCACCTGAAAAAAGAATAGAAGGGAAATTCAGGACCAGTAAACATTTTTCAGAGGAAGGAAGATGGCCTCTTAAGCTGAGGACACTTAGGAAGTGAACAGACAAAAGGTCCAGATAGTGAACAAAACATCCAAGGTTTAGGAAGTACCAGAAACTTAGAAGACTCACAAGACCCCTTCCCCATGGTTCTATTAGTCATGTACATTAGCAGTAGGTCTGGGAAGAGGAGACTTTCCAGCAAGCTGCCTGTGAGCTGTGCAGGGAGATAGAACTTTCATGAGCCATTGCTGCTAGGGGAGTTTTTGGTGATATAACTACACCAGCAAAGTCACTGGTGCAGTAAGCACAAGTTTGGTAGAATTGTTCCTTTGGACTGTCATTAGTACCCTATCTAAGGTGAATGGCATTTGCTCATATCTCACTAGGAAAGAGGCAAGCAACAAGCTAGAAGCTGGGGTCTCCTGCACACTAAGCAAGTTTTATCACCAAGCTACACATAGTAAACTCTCAATAATATATTTTATTTATGCTTATGCTTAACTATGGTTCGCCTGACTACAGATGAGGTGACTTTCAAATGTGAAGAAATGGGAACAGTCTGGGCATGATAGTACATGTCCTTAATCCTAGTACTGAGGAGGTTGGAGCAAGGACTTTCTTGACTTCCTGGGCTGCTGGGACTACTTAGCTTTCAGACTGTCTCAAAAGCAAACCAAACCAAACTAAACAAACAAGCAAACAAACAGAGCTGGAAGAGGGTTCAGTGCCTAGAACTATGCACTGCTCCTCTGACTCTAACGGGGTAGTTCACTACCACCTGGAGTTCTAGTTCCAAGGGATCCCATGCTCTTCTGGCTCCTTCGTGTGTGTGTGTGTGTGTGTGTGTGTGTGTGTGTGTGTGTGTGTGTGTGCACATGTGCGTTACACATAAATTCACTTCATTCAGGTACACACACATATACATGATAAATAAGCAAATCAGAGACACACAGGGGAACTTGATATTTGATACTAAGAATTGGCAGCAGGCTACCTGCTAGGGATGGGGAGAAAGTGAGATGCTGGGACCTCAGGCTTAGAGATAAAGATAGAGAGCAGTGTTCCATTTATTCTGCCCAGAATTGTAAAAAAAAAAAAAAAAAAAAAAAAAAACCAACCAGGAGTCTAAATGTGACTCTCCTTAGGAACTTACAGCCCTTGGTAGCATTATTTACTCCATGACATGTTTGAAGTGACTTTTGTTTTAGTGCTTGTGGTAGTGATGTGGGCTGGGAGTAGCGAGCTACTGTGAGGATGCACATGTGGCCATTGGAGGCCAGGGAACAACTTCAGGTGTCATCCAGAGCAATACTGTCTTTCACCTTTGAAACAGGGTCTCTCACTAGCCCGGACCTATCAGCTAGGCACTGATTAGAGATAGAGAGCCCCAGGGATAGTCCCATCTCCAACTTCCTGTCACTAGGCTTACACATGCCTGGCATTTGTATTTGGGTTCTGGTGATCAAACTCTGTCTTCCTGCTTACTGAGGCCAGCACTTTAACCAATGACTTAGCTTATGGCCTGGGTTTTAATATTTATATTTGGGAGTTTTGTTTGTTGTCTTTAGAAGGCAGTAAAGAGCCCGGGTCTCATTCCTCACTCACTTGAAGCAGACCTTGAGAATCACAGCAGAGCCCCAACTATAGAGAGAAAGGCAAAGTCTAAACATGTGAGCTCCAAAATGTTTAGGGAGGTGGGGATGTCACCAGTCTTAGAGGAGTTGGGGGTTGGGGGCATCGAAACATTTAAAGCAGATGTCCACCATGCCAGGGCCCCGCTAAGCCCTTTGCAGAAACACAGAGTGGGCCTTAATGTAAACAGTGGCGGTTACAGCAGCCCTGTGGAACGTGCCAACGACTTCCCATGAAATGCTAGTTCAAGTTTTGAAAAGGCCACCAGCGATCCTGCTCGATGTAAACAAAACAGAGGATAAGGAAAAAAATGTGAGTCCCTGGCAACTTCTCCAGGTTCTCATGGAGATTTTTTTCTCCTAAAGGCATTGCCACAAAGTCTCCTGCAGCGTGGAATTAGGGAGTTAGACATCGGGCACAACTGGTACTCATCTGTAACACCTCAGCCAAGAGGCTGAGGGAAGAGGATGCGAATGGGAGATGAGCCTGTGCTAAATAAATAGTGAGACCTTATCTATCAGTGAGTAAATAATTAAGTATTATAGTTAACCCTGGATGCTTGAAGAATGCTCACAATGCCAAAAGTCTCTAGAATGTGGACATGTAAGGGCATGTATATATTTGCGTCTCCATGAATGGCCTAGGCTGAAAGTGTCACAGGGATGATACTGGTATACACTTAGTATACTATATCTGACCATACCATAGCTGTAGGCACACAGGGAGTTGTTGCTGATGGTCGTTATTATTTTATAGGAAAGGCAATATAATATAAGCAACATCTTCCCAGCAAATGGGTGGGTTGCTTTTGAGCTTGATTGTGCAACCTCTTCCTTCCTTATCCGAGCTTCTAATGAGATTTCTAAAAGCCTCAATTTCATCCTCTTGAGCATGGTAATGGCACCTCTCCTTCATACATCACCTGTGGGAAGAACTCGTAGAGAAATGGTAGGCAGGAAAAGCTTTTCAAATTGATGCAGAAAGAGAAGATGCTGTGAGGTGATGTCTGAGAGGACACTGGGATTGATGGCTAGGTGTTTTAAATGTGCTTTCATGGTTTGCTTAATAGGATTCAAGAATGGATTGTCTCAACATACGTATGTTATCAGTGTATCAATAGTATAGCAATTCTATGCGTCATTTCTTCTCCCAGCATCATTCTGAAAACTGATAATAAACCCACTCACAGCAAAAGCAGCTCGGACATAGTTAAAGCTATCAGTCACCTTCCAAAGCTGTCTTTTTCATTCCTCACTAACAGCACCCAAGTACTATTTCTGCATCAGTATACACATCATTTTTTTAAAAAAATGTGCTTATGTGCATGTGGGCTTTGCCTGCATGTATGTATGTGCACTGTGTATATGTCTGTTGTTCATGGAGTTCAAAAGAGGTCATTGGACCCTTGGAAACTGGAGTTAAGGATGAGTGAGAGTCACTGGTGGGTACTGGGCACCAAACCCAGGTCTACTGCAGATACCTTTAACCACTGAGCCATCTTTCCAACCCTCAGATCATCCTCTCTACACATCACTTCCATGATAAATATTGATTATTCAAAATCAATCATAGTAATACTGTTCTGTTTGCTAGTGACTAATTAAGGACTGGCATCTATTCATTTAGCGCTAAATTCATAGTGAGAACTGAAAATTACTGAACATTTGCTGCATATGACAAACATGTCCCCCAAGGGCTTGGAAAAACTGATGTTAATCCTACAAGGTGGCTAGTGGCTTCCTAACTTCATAGCGGAGGGCACTGGGACCTAGAAAGACTGAAATATTTGGTCAAGGGAGTAGATAGAGTCAGAATACAAACTTGGACAAGCATAGTCTCAGAGTTCATATATGTTCATTACCACAGTTTAATACTGTACATAAGAAGGAAATCTCCTGAGGGCTTCTGAGAAAAGTCTTTTCACTGGCTAAAAAAGGGAAGCAAGGAAGGAAGAGAGAGAGAGAGGGGGAGAGAGAGAGAGAGAGAGAGAGAGAGAGAGAGAGAGAGAGAGAGAGAGAGAGAAAGAAAAGAAAGGATACAATCTATGGCCTGTTTCCTTCTGTGCCTCTGCTGAATGTGTGTAATGACTAGAGTAGTGGTGACCCATTCCTGCAATGAGGAGAGCTGAGCTCATCCACTGAGGACAGCTGGGTGGAACTCCTGAGTCCTTGGTATAATGTTAAACACTGATGTTAGAGATAGGTCATGGGTAATGGTACTTTAGTGTCAACCCTGATGACCTGAGTTCAATCCCCAGAATCTATATGGTGAAAGAAAAAGGCAAACTCCCACAAGCTGTTCTTTGTCCTCCGTGTGTATGTCATTACACTTACACACACACATATACACATGCAACTATACATACATACTTATATGCACATACATACACACCTTCATGCATATACACATGCAAATACACACCTGTACACACACATATACCTACATGCACATACACACTCAAATGCACAGCTGTACACACATACACACATATACACGCAATTACACACCTATACACACACACACACACACACACACACACCCCTTTATAGAACAGATAAAGACACTGACTTTGCAAATGTTGCGTGTTTCAGACGTTCATAATGGATGATAATGTATAGTTTCAACTCTGTTGAAATGACTTTGAATAGAAAGCTTCTATGGCTCTATCACTGGGGTGTTTTTTAAGGGTGGTACATCCAGCAAAGGGATTGGCTTTTCTCTGGAATACTAATTTGCTGTCAGAAATATGGTAGAGATACCAAGAGAAAATTTGGAGAACTGGAATCAGCATGACCTATGGGCCCTTTAGATTCCACATGACTAACTTCACTGAAATCCTGGGTTGTTTTGGTTTGATTGGTTCACTGATTTTTCTGTAGAATAAGATCATTAAGGAGAAAAGTGTTATGTAAATTGGACAACTGTTTTGGAAGGGTGGCAGGTAATGTAAACATTTAGAAGGTAGAACATCTAATATGAAGGCGTACAGGCAGATCCTATGATCCAATGAAAGGTAGGAGACAGTCGTAAATCTCAGCTTAATGTGGCGTCTTGTTTCCTTGATCTTATCCTTCAGGATTAAGCACAATTCTTGGCATCAACATCAAATATCTATATAAATCACTTCTTCCTTTATAGCTTCAGCTTCTAGAAGGCAAAAAAGCCAACTTCTTGACTTCTATCAAAAAAAAAATATTGTTGTCTGGTCTCAAGTAATGATCAGAAATGGCTTTGTTTTCCCTTTTGTGATAGGTTTTTCATGTCATAGCCCAAGTTGTCTTAGAATTGACTAAGCATCTCAGATTTACCTCCAACCACATTAGGCCTCCTGCCTCAGCCTCCTGGTTACTGGGATGACAGGCGTGAACCAATGCTGTCCTAAGTTCCAAATTCTATAGCTTATTATCAGTCTTTACTTCAACTTTCAAGAATTATGAAGCCCTTCCCAACACACACACACACACACACACACACACACACACACACACACACACACACACACAACTTAGTTAAGGTTTCCATTTCTGTGAAGAGACACCACCATGACCAAGGCCACTCTTATAAAGGACAACATTTAACGGGGCCTGGCTTACAAGTTCAGAGGTTCAGTTCATAATCACCTTGGCAGGAAGCATGGCAGCATCCAGGCAGGCATGGCGCTGGAGGAGCTGAGAGTTCTTGTTCCAAAGGCAACCAGAAGACTGTCTTCCAGCCATGTAGGAGGAGAGTCTCAAATCCCACCCCTACAGTGACACACTTCTTCCAACAATGACACACCTCCCAATAGTAGTATTTCCCATTGACCAAGCATATTCAAACCACCACAAACATACACACCCACACACAAGATTTCTCTCCCAACTTTTAGACTCCTGTTCTGAATTCTTCTTATACAGTTTCAGTTATTCCAATGGTCAACCAGTGTCCAAAACTGAATTTCTTATTTTTCTCTAGAAATCACTTTCCTTTGACTCTTTTGGTTCATGTCCCACACTAGGGGAAAAAATGGCTCCTCTAAGCTCCACCATCTCACCTTGTCTGGGCATCTCTTATAATCATTGATGTCAGTTCATCCCCCAACCCTAACCACTTTTGTCCTTGTGACATTTCTCCTGCCCAACCCCCATCTCTCTGGGGCAAGCTCCTCAGATATCTGCCCCACCCCCATATTCCATGTGATCAGTAGTTTCACAAAGCTGAGCACGGTGTGATGCTCTTCGTTCTTTAACTTCATTCTTTAATGCCCTCTCCATCTCTAGTGGGTACTTCTGTGCCCCTGTGCTATATCTGTGAGAAATCACCTGCTCTTACCTGGGCTATGTGCCCATTTTCCCCTCTACCAATCTTTGACGTGGTCAACCCAGTCAATAAAGTGCTTGCTTCCAGGCATGAGAGCTTAGTGTCCATGTAAGAACTTGGGCATGGCAGTGCATACCTCTAATCCAAGTCCTTGAAATCCATGACAGGAGGGGCCCTGAAGCTACTGGCTAGCCAGCCTCCCAGTGATTTTCTTTCTTGTCTCATGGAGGAAAAAAAGTCTCAAAAATTAAGATATAGAGTTCTACAAAATTTCTCATTGGGTAAAGATTCCGATCACCAAGACTGACGACCTGAATTCAACTCTTGGAAATCACATGGCAGAAGAAAAGAGCTCACTATAAAAAGGTGTACTCTGCTCTCCTTTTAGGGTACTGGTACACGTATATACACACAAACAGATAGACAGACAGGCAGACAGGCAGGCAGACAGACAGACAGATAGTTGGTAAAAATGTACTTAAAAATTTTAAAGGTATAGAGTGACTAATAAGATCCTCATTGTTGACCTGTGGCCTCCATATATGCTAGTGCATATATGTACACATGCGTGTAAACCTTCATACACATGTGTACATGTCCACCCAAATGAGTACATATGCCACTCACACATGTATGGCCAAGGATTAAAACTGATTAGAAAATATAAATGAGACAGAGCAGTAATTATGATGCATTGGGGATATAATAGACAGTTCTTAATAAATGAGTATTTTTCCCCAGAGCCAAGCTAATGCTATATATACAGAAGTAGGAAGCATTGAAAAATATTAAATATATACACACCTAAATATACACTAGATATCGTACATCTATGTGATATATATATATCATATATATATATGCTAAGAGACTATGTACATGTGTATATGTAGACAAAGCTGGGATAGAAGAATTACTTCCAGTAAACTGCAAACTTTTACTGAGAAGGATGGTTACCCTCATGGGCACAGACAGAGCAACATGAAGACTTTGGTACTGGTGAGACCTCAGCCCTTCCTCAAACACTCGTCAAACTTCAGGAATAAAGTCCAGTCTACTTCCATACATTTTTCATTGAGATGTGAAGTGTACCCAAGACTTACACATAATCAAAAGGAAACAGCCAAGATATGTTATGCTTATTTTCAAATATCAAAGTAATAAAAGGGCTTTGTAATAAAGGATGCCAAATACATTGTGAGAGTAAGATAATCAGAAGAATGTGCCACCGATACAATTGCCCAATCTTCGCTTCGTTTCTGTCTTTATTTGCCCACTGTGATTCTGATTTTTTGGGGTGATACCTGCTCAGAACACCCAATGGGGATGCCATGTGCCGTGGGATGTTTGCCTGTTGTTGCTGTATACTGTGTCCATCCTCTCATTGAGTTTACATTCCCACAACTTCAATATCTTTGCTTTACTATGCCGTGCCTATGTTTAAAAATCAGCAGTGGCACAGGGCCTTGGGGACTTAATGATATAATGACACAAAGCACTCAGAGATGGGTCCTAGGCAGCGGCAGCAGCAGCGGCAGCAGCACCCAGGAGAAAAGTGGAGCTGAGATTGATTTAGCATATCCTACACGATCCAAATTAGAAGAGACACGGAATCAGAAGCTCGTGTTTCGTACGATCTTTCTACAGTCCGTAAGCTGTTAAACTTGAGTAGTACAACCCCTCAGAGTTTCATAGAATGGAAATATTTCACGGCTCTCCTGAGGCGGTCACACACAGTTCGATATCTTCTCAAACAGAAAACATTAAAAATATTTAAATATTTTGTTTCTTTGATAAGCAGTGACCAGAAGGCACAACTAAAAGAAATGCAGGTTTGAGAAAAAAGAAATAAGGATTCAGGTGATGGGGTAACTGGATAAGAAAGGGAGCCGGGAGGCCACAAAGATGGGGATGGCGGGGAAATAGTTTGATACCTAGTTTACATCTCCCATAAGCAGAAGTTCTAATTTCCCAGCATCAATCTCCAAGACACTGTTCTTCACTACAACCTGCCTAATCTATGTTTTAACCTGGGCCACTCTGATGTCCCCTCCAAGTCACTGTCTTCTGGACAAGGACACTTCTTCCTCATAAGTGTGCATCCTGTCAATGGAGGCCCCGGTGCCCATGTTCACCCTAGCAGCACAGAGGGAGGCTATCTGGTCGCCACTGCCTCTTCAGGGGACAGCACAACACTATAGTGTGATAAACTGTTGCACCGTGAAGAAATGAATCTGATCATAGCTTCCTCTTCTAGGTACCCCCACCTATCTGCAGCTATCCACCAAGTCTTAAGGGAGCATTTATTTTTTTACCCTGGGAGGTCCTTACATCTGCCTGTATTGAGTCACCAGCACCACCGGGACTACATCATGCCCACAATGTCACAGTGAAAGTTGACTCATTCTCAAGTCTCCTGTCATTGGATCTCAGCCTTCTGTCCAGGTAACCTGACACAGCCTGCTCTTCTCACCCACACCATCCAGTGAACCCTTTACTCTAGAATCTGCTTCTTAAGAGTTCATGTTCAAGCTTCTGTCTGTCTGTGGTTAAAGACTTAAACAAAGGAATCTTTCCTTTTAGCCAATAGACTGGCTCACTCTTCTTCACTCTGCACATCCTGCTAGAATTTACTCCCTCAAAGGAAAATGCCCTTCCCCATCACGGCTGCCCATCAATCTTCAAGACTTGCTTTGTCCCACTCTGCCAATGAAGCATGGTCCTTAAATATAACCTGATTTCACCTATCATCAGCTCTTCCTGGTGGCACACGGTAGGAACTCCACGGCAGGCAATATTTATAACGGCCACTCTTTGTGTCCTTTTGAACAGCTGTCCATCTGCATTTGTTGTCCATGTGGGTAAATGAAAACGCTCAGGTTAGTCCCAAAGCTTCTCTCCACCACATAGCAGTGAGGTGATGTTTGGCAATGCACTTTCCTTTTCTAAACATCAGTTTCTTTACTCTCTCTCTCTCTCTCTCTCTCTCTCTCTCTCTCTCTCTCTCTCTCTCTCTCTGAGTGTGTGTGTGTGTGTGTGTGTGTGTGTGTGTGTGTGTGTACACATGTGTAGAATCATGGAAAAACTTCATACCTTTACGTGGGTTCCAGGAATAGAACTCAGGTCGCTGGGCTGGCAAGGCCATCACCTTTACCCACTGAGCCATCTTGCCCACCCTCTGATAACATCTTGTAAGAGTGTTGTTTCCATTAAAACTAAACTAAATCTGTTGGAAAGAAACCTCACTGTGTAGCGATGGATAAATGGCTTAGCTTTTCTCAATCTGTCTGTTCATTTAACAGTAAGATGAGACTAGATGACCTCTGTTGTCCCTTGGAAGGTGACAAGAGTATATTTGCTTTGCTGTAGAATAGCAAGCTGGTATTAACTCCATTATCTTATATCTTTCTTGGAGGTAGCAGGGCTAAGAAACAGACTCCCTCTAAGTAACAAATTGAGACAATATTTCAAGTTGCAGACGACTAGCTGTCCCTATCATCAGATGCCAAGCTATGATTCAAATATTACTAAACTCCAAAATGTACGTGTTACTTATAAAAAGGTAAAATGACCTATATTAAAATAGCAGGTAGTAATGTTTACTATTCCTTCCCTTTGGAAAAGGAAAGCATATCACAATGCAGAGACTGATTGTCCGTATTCAAAATTAACTCTTTGCTTATTAGAACCAAAGAGAGCCCACGAGTTTTTGTTGCTTGGTTTTACTAATTACTGCATGAGCCCTTTGGGGCATTAGAATTACATTTTATTAGGGTAGGTGGTGACTGTGGCAAAGTTTAAATAGAGGACTGCCACTTTTCATTCACTAATACAAAAAAAAAAAAAGAATATTTGCTACTAGGTCTCATTCATGCCCTGACTTGAATTTGGTGTTTGAAACACACACACACACACACACACACACACACACACACACACACACACACACACACACACACCACGTATGCATATATACATATCTAAGGAATCATGAGCTATACTCGTCTATACTTGTCTTCTGACAGATTTATTGGGGTGTCTGTTACATTAAATTGATATTTTTTCTCATCAACTTCATTTCAGTGTTTGCTTTGGGAACCTCTGAAAAGTCAACCTAAAGTGACTGCCCATGTCTGTGGCTGTGCAGTGTCCTCCAGGCCGGTTGCTACAGAGAGTTGCCAAGCTTCAGTACAAGATGCTCAACCTGCATCATACCATACAGGTCTTCAGACAAACTTCCAAGCCCAAGCTAAGCTCTAATAAATATGAGGGTTGGACAGTCTATTTCTCCTCAAACCCTCCGAACTTAAGTCTGACAGTTCTTGGTGGAAGTTGGGTAACCCTTTCTCATCTCGCCTGTATCTCTATGGAAGAGTTCAGGTGTGACTTTCCATTGGGGTTCATGGTGACTATTCTCTGTGTAACTTAGACTTCCAGTCTCAGTCTCACCACCACCACCCCATACCCACTATCCTGTGGTGACCCTGGTATTCTTGATCTAGGATACAGAACCACAGAGAGAGATGCCTTGTGCAACAAAACCACGGGTCCGCCTATGTTGCCCTGTGAAGGGTAGGCCAGACCGGTAGCCAAACCACCAAAACCACAATTCTCTGCAAATTGCTTGGATATGGCTACACGGAATCCCGGGGTGTCACTTCTAAGTGATAGGTGAGACTGTGACAACATCATTTCTCCTACTGATGTTCCTGCAGGACAAGTCGGGACAATGGTCTTTTCAATGGCAGCAAAGTCCCGCCACTGCCCTCAGAAGTATCTCCCAGCCTCTTGGCCAGGTGTGAAGTTTCTTTTTGCAGATGTACTGTTCCTTCTGACATCAGTACCACTCAAGTGTAAGCAGCAACAAGAAACTTAAAGGCACAGGGGTCTACACAGCGGGTAGCTTTCCCTTTATGGTGGTTCATGAATCAATGACCACTTCTAACAAACCTTTTGACCTATCGGGGTGGGCACACAGGGCTTGAGTTTGCTTTGCCCCCTGTTTTTGTACAGTACACCTAGCAGTTTTGAATAGAACCAGAGAATCGTATTAACAACCAGACAGAAGCATTTGCCCTTGAACCACAGGCCCTCAACCTTAATGATAGAATCTACCTTGTTAGCGAAGCAGGAAGCACCCCTGTGTTCTGGGGACCTTCTGTTACCACAGCATGAATCTATCTTAAAATCAGAATAATTTGGGGGCCAATAAGACTACTAGATCTGTTCTTAAAGATTCCTGGATCAAAATGGGATGGCGGGGGTTCCTCATTTTGGTTCCTCTGCAGTGAAAGAACAGATTGTCCACTTGCCTGGGGGACACGGTGACTTGGCAAATTTCTCCCTCCTCTCTTTCCACATGGGGCAAGTTATACAAGAGAACCGGGACTGGTTGGAGTTCCATCACAGATGTTGAGTCTACCCTCTCTCTCCCTTGCCACCCACTGCCTTCTGTCCAAGATAACGTGTGGGATCAGTAAGGCACAGAGCTGTGCCTGACCGTTCCTTGGGCTGGCCACTGTCATCTGCCAGATAACCCAACAGGCTAATAAATCCAGCTGGGGCTGGCTAGACTTTGCCGATGGTCTGTTACAGCATATGGTGCCTTCAGTGGCGGTGGGGGCGGGGGCGCAGAGCTGTCTCACTCAACAGTGACTATCTGATGCCCTCACCCGAATACCGCACATACTGTCATGGACCGTTGAGCACGGGCTCAGCTTGGTTGGAATTCATGGATTTTCATAAGAAAGATTAAAGTTGGAATTGAATCCTGCTGGTCCCAGGATGGTAGAGCTGGCTGGCAACATTTGGAGATACTCCTTAATTGGCCTCATTATTTTTCCACAGGAAAAAGAAATAGATGCAACCAAGATTAAGTGACTCCCCTGAAGGACTTGTGTAGCCAGTTGATATTCGGAGGAGGGCTAGAACCCTTGCCCCTGAGTTCGTTCCTGGTGCCTTTTCCAGCTCTGAATGTTTGCCTTCATTTCGTGTGCGAAATGTGGACCCTTTGCAACCTTTCCTGGATTTGGACCTCTGAGCCTACAGTGGCTTAATGCGCACTTTGGGGAAGGGAGAACATGAAGTCTCTAAGTGGTTTTGATCAAGTTTGCCAATATTTACGCCCTAGAACAATCTATACAAACTTCACAAACACTGCAAATTCCTACAACACGCATTAACGATACGTTACCTGGGTCTTCCGAAAACCCCGTGTTATATAATCACCATGACAAAGTTAACAATGGAACGGGGAGGGGGGATGGTGGGGGGGCACTGACGGTAACCACCGACCGCACTCGCTGCTATTGACCATTTTAAGTGGGACTATTTTTAAAATACTGTATGCCTCATTAAGCTGTGCTCTGAAAATGAGAAATTTGCTTTAACTGCATTGTTTTGAATTGCTGAGAGGAGAATCTATCAACCACAAGGTGCCCTGCTGCTGAACTCAGCCAAAAAGCTGTTAATAACTCCAGCAGATGTTTCAGCTTTTTAGGCCAATAGACTCCCTCCCTCCTGCCCACCCCTCTCCAGAATCCTGTGCCAAAATGACTGAACTCCAGTTCCCGTGGTTGCCACCGCCACTGCTGCTGCAGCCACCCGCCGCCTCCGGGCTGGTGTTACTAGCGCTGCTGGTGAATGATTCTTTAAATGACTCCTGGCAACAGAACCTCTGGCCTCTTAGGTCACGGCATTATTGCTTTTACTATCAGAAGTTTAAATCTTCAGAGGGGCGGCGGAGGTGAGGGCATGGAGTCCATGCTTCTGTGCTTCTCTGATGCTTTCGCCTTCGTTGATAGTCATTTTGTCTCACTTCCTGTGATCTCTCCGGAGGCTAGGAGTCCATTTCTCAGACTCATCAGAGTGCTAGGCCGGCTGAGGTCCAGGGTCGTGAATACACTGGTGGCCTTTGCAGGCCCAGGGAAGAGTTGATGGCTTAGTGGCTTCACAAAGGGGGCCTCTGTGTGGGGTAGGTTTGTGTAGTTGCTTCCTGAAACCCTGTGCTCAGAGTGTCCCGACCTCAGCAGCTCTGCAATATCAGATGTGTGTCTGAGAAAGGCAGCAGCATCCCTGTGAGATGTGTGGAGTGTGAGGGCGGGCGGACCAGACCACTGCAGTTCCTCCCTGGAATTTGAATCATCACTGCGTGGCACCTTCACCTGCAATCAAATCTAGGTTCTAAGGCTTTGCAAATGAGAAGAAATTAAAGCAGAGCAGAGGGAGGGAGGTGAGGTACAGCAAACCGGCCCTCCTCCCCCATCCTCCACCTTCACCTCTTACTTACTATGGAGGAGAGGCTCCAGGAGACCACATTGACAGCAGGGTGACCAGGAAAACACAGGTGCACCACACAGTTGGCTGGGAGCAACGTCTGAACTGCACATCTAGACCTGTTGTCGTTCAAGAAATTGCCGCTTTAAAGCAGGGAAGAATGGAGACGTGGAATCAGCTTATAAATATTTTAATTCCTTATTTTGATGCAACGCAAAAACCAGAATCTCTGAGGCTCTGTGGACCTCCTCGTCAGCTTCAACATTTACCGTCCATAGTAATTCAACCGCCAAATCTTCCCTCTATGCCTCACTGGCCATAACAGTAAGTACCATTCCCCCATAGCTGCCCACCAAACCATACTGTCTGCACACTCTCACAGTCTGTCTTTCCAACGCCCGCTTTTACTGTAAGAGGATGACACAGTCTCCCGCCTCTTAAACCCAACTGAGTGATAGATTCCATCACAGCTTAGTCGACATTCTCTTCAGCTCAGGGATAGAGCGCTCATTAATGCTGACAGGAATTTGAACATACATACAAAAGGGAAAATACAGTCGCCAAATGTGTGTGGGGTTTTTTTTTCCCACTTTCTTAGACCAAGAGCAGTATTGTATACCTGAGAGGCCCCCATGGCATCAATATCTTTTAATTCTGGAACATGGGAAACTTGGGTTGAAAATCGTGTCACTCCTGCTGAAAGACACATTCTCACTAGCAAATGAGGGGTATTTTTGTTTGATTACTGTGATTTCAAGAAGTCACTGTTAGATGAAGATTCTTTAGTAAACTAAACCACCGACGTTGTAATAATAAAATAGGCTTTCCAGAAGGAAAAAAAAAAAAGCAACAACAGAAACTCCCTACTGAATCAATACAGAATACTTTCTCATTATTAAAAAAGTCCATATTAAATTACACATACGCATCTCCAGGGGAGGGAACGCACAAGATAAGGAAAGAGAATTGGAAATAATCATGGCTAAGTTGAGATTCCAGGCCTGCCAGCAGTGAACAGAGGGACTAGACATGAATAACCGATGCAGAGACCGCAGAGGCCCGTGTAAATCCACACCGTATGCTTCATTATGTCTTGAACTCTGCCTGGAACCCTGTGCTGGGAGTGGTGATTTCCCAACTATTTTGTTCTTGATATTTTTTTTTCCAGTGCAGGTAAACCAGACGACAAAGGAAAGATGCTTCCATACCATTTCCATGATGGATGTCCAAGACCAAAATAGCCTCGCCATCTGATGTATTTCACAGTTTTAAGTTAAAACAGACATACCGGAATATGCTCGTGCATCTGGCTCAGGTACTTCGCTCGCCATATGTTTGTGGAATAATCCAAGGAGATGTTACAATCGTGTGTTCCCCTCGGGACCTGAATAAAATGTGCCCACAAAGAGTTACCTAATTATTCATTCCTGACAACGGCATCCTCACCTAATAATAAGGTGGTGCTTCAGATGAGACAATAGCGCTTTCAGTCTTGAGAGATGTCAGTGCCACTTATTGTTGCAAAAACAGAAAGGCTTTTGCATGCTGAAAATCAGGAAAAGATCCCTGGCCTTTGAAGCAAATGAAATCTCTGCAGGTGGCATGTATTTTGGATTTTTATGGGGACAACTTATTCAGTGTCTATCAAGACCTGATGTTTCCTTAAACCTATTAGATGAGGGCCCATAGAACCACAATAGGAATGAATGACCCCCAGATCCAACTTTCTAAGAAATGGGCGTTCTGGCAATATTATGAATGGGGGAGGCTGTGTGTGTGTGAGTGTGTGTGTGTGTGTGTGTGTGTGTGTGTGTGTGTGTGTTTAGCAGGAGGTGGTACATGGTGTACAACTATGTGGGTGGTTGTGTTCCTGCACTAGTGGAGGACAGAGAAAGACATCAGGTGTCCTACAGGATCACTCACGTCCCTTGAGGCAAGGTCTCTCACTGAACCTGAAACTAGGCAGGCAGCCAGTAGGCCCCAGTAATCCTTCCTCATATTCCCCTGGCACTAGAGGTTACAACATGCCTGGGGTCATGGTCTTGAGATCCTAGCTCAGGTTTTCATCCTCGAGCCCAAATGGAGCCCTCTCTCCAGCCCGAAGAAAGAACTCTATGGCTGGCACACTTCGTCCCTGTGACAAACTTGCCAAGCAGATAAGAAGGAGTGCCATCATTAGCTTTGCCTGGCGTGCTCTGACTCTTCCTGGTATTAGAGGGTGAGCATGCAGAAGGTTTTAGGCAGCGTTAGTCTTGACCAACGAGAACCACTTGCCATGGTGCATATTTCTCACCCGAAGAGACACTGGCAGCCATCTCTTTCCATCTTTTCTTGCAATTTGACTTTTTCTATCCTATAGTTCTCACTTACATTTTTTATTCATATATTATCAGTGTGCATATCTGTGTGTATGTGCGCATGCGTGTGTGCGTATATGAGTGAATGAGTGTGCTATACGTGCACACACTTGTACCTGGGTAAGCATGTAGAGCTCAAAGGCTAACATTATGGAGCCCTCTACCTTTAGGTGGCTTCTAAGGGATCCAACCCCAGGCATCGGGCTTTTTCTCCACATGCTTTTCCACCACTGAACCATCTCACTGGCCCAAACTTCCATTTTTTTTTTTTCTGGAATGTTTATCTTGATTCAGAATTGGTAACTTGGTGTTCTTTAGAGGGTTCAAAAGGGAAGTTAAATGAGTGTAATCATTAAAATACAGATTGATGATTAAAATCGAAAATTGAATAAAACCCCAGGCCAGGTCAAAATCCCAATGAATGAAGCATGCTCTGGACCCAGCTCCATTCACCATTAAATCAATTTAAGATGGAGGCAAAGATGAAGACGTCAGCCAATAAACTTCTAGGATACAACGATGAACGTCCGTATACAAACTGCTAGTTGGGTATTGACTGAAGCACCAAACGCTATGGGGATTGGAAGCACAACGAGACTAGAGGAAGAGTCCAAATAAGCAGATTGTATTAGAGTTTCGTTTTCCCTCTGATAGGAACCCTGGAGTCAGGCGGAAGGCAGAGCCCCAGTTATGAATGGAAGACTTTTTCCCCAGGTGTCTGGTTTGAATAGGGTGTCCATAGCAGCCCCCTGACCCCAAGGTGCTCCTGAAGCAATGGGCAATTGTAAATTATTTTTATCCCTCCTTCCTGGTAAATCTTAGCACTTTTCATAGCTCAGTATATAATCTCTTAAGTCTGATAGATACCTCCCTTGGGAGGAGAGAGAGTCCGTAAGAAGTAATTGAATATCGGTCTCTTGTTGGGATGATAGAAATTAAAGAGAAAGTTCATCGGGCTCGATGAGTGAAAGAACATTACACTGAAAACAAAACTCCGCAGGTCTTCCCCATCGCTGCCCGTGGAGACAGAGTGAAAGCTACGTCTTCCCAGAGAGGAGCCTTGAATCTTTGACCTCGGCATCTGGTGGGGCTCAGATTAGTGTTTGAAATTTATCTGATGGGAGCTAAGGAAGCTGTTGGAAGAAATCCTGAAAGCCATCTCCACAAAGGGAAGTGTCTCGGTAGAACAGATGCAGGGCTCTTACCGCATCTCTTTCCCAGCATCCACTTCAGCTAATTCACAGAAGAAGAAGAAGAAAAAAAAAAAAAAACACACCCTGGACTCTCCAGGTCAAGGACATTAAGCATAATCATCACCATGGTATAAAAGTCTTCATAAACAAATGCGGGTCCCAGTAGTGACTTGGAAAACATATTCTGACTGCAGCACGAATTCAGGATATATCCCTAAGCGTGTCTCCAGGGTTATGTATATAATCAAGAAGACATCCCTGATTTTAATTTTGGCAGGATAATGTTTTGTGATTCCCTGGGCAAATGTTTTCCTACTTATCATGATTATATAACCTAAAAATATATGTACATCTTCATTCATTCAGTGTTTATTGAGTAGCTACTAGTACGCTGCACACTAAAGGTATAAAGGTAAGAAAGGCAAAGGCTTTCCGTCAAGGCATTTAAACAAGTGAAGGATCAGCTTTGCACACAGGCAAGACAATGAGCTTTACTAAATTGAATGATACACAAAGCTGAGTGAAAGATTAGAATAACACGTCTAATATGTCCTGGAAAAACTCCCAGAGGAAGTAGAAACATTAATGAATATGTGTTTGCTGGGCAGACAGAAGATTTTAATCTATACGCTATCAGTCATGAGATGCTCTTGTTATTTCCTAGGGAGATGTAAAGGAACATCTAGCCACCCAGGTAGGGCACTAAAGACAGGCAGAGTGACATTTCCACCAAATCCTACTTAGAGAACCAGTGAGGTTATTGGCTTGAGAACAAACACAAGCACTTACAGACTTTCAGGAGTGTGGCTGATGGGAAGGCCCATCATCATCATGAAGTCACCATAAAGGCCCACTCATCATGGGAACCTTATGGAAGCTCCAGCATGGAGTGCCCACTGCAGTGAACCTTCTACTTCCTATGTACTCTAGCACGTACCAGGGTCACTTGCAGCTGGAGAAGGACAAGTAAAGACTCTGTGAACAGCCCTTCATCCATCTACTAGGAACTATCAATGGACCCTTCACTCTTACCATACACCAGCTATCTCTGAACTGTACTGCACAAGGAGTTGCCATGGGTACCTGGCCAAAGTAGTACCTACTCCAAATGGTGATAGACAGAACATGTTATGTTATACTCAGAGAAGAAAAGTCATACCTCTACTAGTAAGGAAGGAGCATGGTCAAGTTTTAGTATTTGAATTCTGAGACCAAAGGGGAAGGGAGATTAGAGGGAGGAATTCCTAGAGACCTGGTAAAGATCAACAACTATACTACAAGAATTAAGGGAGTTTATAGACTTATTGATGGTCATTTTGCTATGCAAAGAGAATAATAAACAGAGTGCGTTGTTTGGATCCGAGAGAGGAGTCAAATCCCCTTCAGTCTACAGCTTGGGAAAAGGGGTGAAGCCCCAAAACTTTCACTAATACCAATAGGGGAAAGATCAGGTTCGGGAGGACCAAAGCATAGATGAAGAGCATGGAAGGTGTGGACTCCCTGAGTTTGCATGGCCTAGAGGATATTTGGGTAGAATCATTTAGAAAAAGCTTAGAGATGGAAAAGACTCAAGATAGGAATTCAGATATGAAGCATCAGCAAGGACCACATCTCCCAAAAGCAAATAAACTGGATGAAAAAGAAAAAAAAAAAGACTTCAGGGGATGAATAGAAACCATCAAGGCACACGCTGTAATGAGGTAGAGTGGGAGAGGATGAAGGGCTGGGTAGCATAGAAGCCAATAGCCCGAGAACAGATGACAGGCAACACACAGGGACTTGGGTTGGGAGGTGCAGAGGGCAAGGCAGCCCGTGCAATGGAATGGGTAGAACCACGGTGGAACGGGTCAAAAGTAGGAATGGATGATGTGGAGTCACAGATAGTAAACTCGAGTAGCATTTTCTCAAACAGTAGCTAGCATATGAAAAGGAGAAGTCTAAAGTCAGGACAGCGTCTTCATGTGCTTGTTCTTTACCAAAGGAATGCCTTGAGGATTGAAAATAGCCAAAACAATATTTAAATTGAAAGGACATTCTTGAAGCAAAGTCCCTGAGGATATCCATCAGGTGGGGGAAAAAAATGTCCTTAGCTTCGTGGGTGGAGTTGCTCAAGATGAATGTAAGAGGAGAATAGATACAGGTACAGGTGGGTTTGGGGCAAATGAATGGCGAAAGGAAAGAAGCCACTCCTGATTGCTGCTGGTCCCTCAATTCAAATCAAGGTCATCCTGAAGACAGAAGATTGAGCACTTTGAAGAAGGAGGAAGGCTTGGAATGGTGGCTGAGGGACATGGGAGCAGCACATGTAATAGGGCTGGCGAGTAGCATTAAAGGCACAGCTGAGATTAGTTTCAACCCAGATTTATGGTCTCCACTCCACGGTGTGGTTGTGATTTCTCTTTCTCCCCCAGGCAGAGCAGTGCTCTCAGAGTGTTTACAGCTGAGGAGGGTCCAGAGAGGATTGCTGAAGGACACAGAGTCCATCCATCTCTTCAGATAGTTTACAATACATCTCAAGTTCAAGGTAAACCATCCAAACTAAATACCTAAGCCATTCTATTTTTGGTCTTTTTCACAGTTGTTTGCTTTTTACTAAATTGCGTGCTGGCATCAGGCCTTGGCATACACGGGGGAGCCCAATAAGCAACAAACAGCTCTGGGTGTCTTAGTTCCTTTAGCCTCTCAGAAGGGTGTTCGGGAAGACAGGCTCAACTCTCTGTACCATTTGTGTTCCTCTCATGAGGGCCCCAAGAGCATCTTTCTTGGACCTACACGCCGGGAAACAATTGATTGCTCATGAGTGAAACTGGTGAGTCTAGGTGCTGACTTAGTGCAGGGGTAGAGATGGTAAAATACACTCTCTAAGCCAGAATGCATTCATGCATCCGTCTATTGGCAGCTTAACATTGAGCCTGTTAATTTTTCTGGATTTCCATTTTCTTCATCTATGCCATAGGAAAAATAACAGTGCCCGCTTTGTAGAGGATTCAGCAAAGTAGTCAATGCAAGAATGTTCAGTACTTTATCTGGTCAATCACCAACTCTCAATACACATGAGCTTGGTGACATTATCTTACGACTGATATTTTTGGTTAGGATTTTGTGTTTTCTACTCACTCTAAATGTGATACACCTTTAAATGTACTAGTTCTTCTTTTGGTCTTTATCTAATATGATGTTTTTCCATTTGTTCTTTGTCCACACCACTTATTTTTATATCTAATATCCACCTAACATCATTTTGCCATGAGGCAGGATGTAAGTAAACTATGGAATGTCTTACCTTATCAATCATTATTAAGACTGCTCCATTCTTTTTGTTCCTGTTTTAGGCAAAGTTTCAAAGACAATAGAAAGGACTTGGAAGTTTGTGATTTCCCACTTACGTTGTGAAATGCAAATTTCCTAGAAACCTATTTCACCTGATTCTTTTCTTACAATTAATTATTCTTGATTGGCTCCTTTGGGGGCTTCATTTTGAGTCAATATTTGCTTACCTACTTTTCATTGAAGAAAAATAACATTCAGGGTGGGGTAAACTATCAACAGGAGAAAAGGCTAAATTTTTGCGATGGAGTGGACTCTGCACTGGGTTCGGGGAGGCCTACTTAGCCTCAGTTTACACCTCAGCTCTACCCTGACACCCCAGTGCCTCTCTGCTAAGTAGGGCTAGCATGTAGGCTGTGAGAAGCAGAGGAGAGCCTAGCTGGCTCTGCATTCTATTCGGGAGGCAGCAATCATTCAAACTTAGACCTGAGAAATTGGGCCAGAAAATTCTGCCTTCTAAACTAGGTTGAGGGGTAACTAATCTGGGCATATTTGCCTCCTTGAATTTAGTTATTTGAAATATTGATACCATCCATTTGGAAGATGTTTAGCCAAAAATAAAAGTCTAAAAATTTTAATGCTGTTTTAAGAATACCATTCTTTAGGGGATGAGATGTTGCCTCAACAAGTAAAATCACACGTAGCTAATTAAGCCTGAGGACCTAAATTCTGTCCCTAGAAGTTTCATGGTGGGAAGGAAAGAATAGACTCCTATAATTGTACTCTATTTCCACACATGTAATGTAGCATATATATGCGTGCTTGCACATGTGCACGGTGCACACATGGGCCCATACCCGCTCATAAATATAAAAGGAAAGCAACATTTTTCAGATATCATTCTTAAGAAATCTCAGATGTTTTCAGAACATCGGCTTGGCCTGAAATGTCACAGAGAAACATAAAATCTATCTGTTTATTTTCTCTGCTTTTAATTGAATTAATGATCTGAAAAAAATCTATATATGCAAATAAGCCTGCCTTATCTCCTGGCCGATGATAGCCACGCTTTGGTTTAGGGCTTTGGTTTAGGGTTCCTTCTTGTAATTGTTGCCGTTCCTGCTGCTGCAGAAGCCTGTCAAAGCCTAGATGGAGGAAAAGTAGCCTTTGTTTGGTTTGGTTTTAACTGGAGGTATGTAGACATCGGATGGCTTATCCCAGTTGTGGCTATCAAAAGGATTAGAAAAGGCTTTAGGCCAATTCTTTTCAAGAAAATGGAAAGACTTATTTTCCTAAGCCCTTCCCAACTTTCAAGACCAAAGTTGAAACCCAGAGGGCATTGTGTTGGTGAGCCACTCCCATCCCACAGAACACCCCTGAGAAATCAGAGTCACGCAGCCTAGAAAGAGGCCAGCTACAATGGTTGGTCTTCAAAGGGGTTCATTTATTATATTGCTCAGTGCCCTACAGAGTTACTCCAAGCTCATAACTGCCACTGATTTCAAAGAGAGCTCTGAACTCACATGTGTTCCACAAGGCACGGCGCTCGATGAGAAATAGGCTGAGTGGCTCTAAGCCATGCTCAGACATTTTTTTAATGTTCATAAATGTCTTTGGCACCATCACTTTCACATAGAAACCCACTTACCTCCTGCAGCAAAGTGTGAAAGAAAGCCATTTCCAAGCCTGGGGAGGGGATGGTCTGGAAATTGGGCTAAATCTTCAAACTGCATGAAGAATGAAAATAGAAGTCACGGGCTCGAGCTCAGCTCTCACCAAACCATTTCCAAGGTGAGATCATAATGACGCTCCACCCTGTTAGATGCCACCAGTGACACCCTTAAAGGGTTAAGAGGTGAACCAAGGACATCTCAGTAGCTTCCCAGTGACCCGGGACTTAAACTGACCTTTACCTCCAGGGGCATCCCAAGGTAGGAAGAATGCTTGGGACTCAACAGGGGTGCAATTGGGAACCATCTGCAAACTTTGGGTTAGGCTTGTATATTTCCTTCCACTCTTAAGTGCCTAGGGCAGCGGTCCTCAACCTTCCTAAGGTAGGGACCCTTTAAATATAGTCCCTCATGTTATAGTGACCCCCTACCCTAAAATTACTTCATCGCTCCTTCACACCTGTGATTTTGCTAACTTTATGAACTGTACTATAAGTATTTTTGGAGATAGAGGTTTGCCAAAGGGGCTGAGAGCGGCAGGTTGAGAAACTATTGGCCTAGGGAGATGCCCTGTGGAATGTTAGAGGTACATTGGGATCCTTGAGAAGTTTCTCCTTCAAGAGATAAGTTATCTTCTGCTCTTTTGTTCCTGTGGTCCCCGAGGGCAAAGATAAGGAAATGCATATGTCATCTGCTGGTCAGCCTAGTCAGCACTTTGCATTCTCTGAGATGTTGTGAAGTAGGTCATTCCCTCTGCATGGTTTTGTAAGCACCTGTATTTGGACAGCTACAGAAAAAACAATAAAATGTCTCCTGATCATGTTTACCCCTCCGTAGACCCCAGGCAGTGTGTTATATTAGGTACCATTTTTAGTAAGAAAGCCATTTATCCAAGAGAGAAGGTACTAAATGAGAAATTACAGGTAGCCTACCCAGATCCAGAAATAGACTCTGCAAGTGTGAGGCACTGAGGGGTTCTTCCTCATAGTCTCTCTCCAGTTTTCAGGGTGAGGGACATTGTTTTATTTATTTTGAGGCAAACCTCTCACTGTCTAGCCCAGGCTATGCTCAATTCTACAGCGGTCCTTCTGCCCCAGCCTCCCTAGTGACTGTCACAGCCTTTTGTATCTAATGAAGTGTCGTTGCCGAGCGTTTATCTGCTGTGAACCTTCACTGTGTTTACTCCCTCAAAAACAGCTTACCGAGCACCTTCTACCGAGCACCTTCTACGTACAGATGTAAATCCATCTGTTGGGATGTGGCAGAAGAGAAGATGGTAAAGAGCCCTGCTCCATGAGATTGTGTCTGAATGTACAAGATCACAAAATAGGCACCGTGTCTGGTGGAGTGACGAATCTAAAGTCACTAATGAGCAGGATTGATTATGGAGGTGAGGGCAAGGTCCATTTATGGCAGGGGGAATCTGAGAATGGTTGAGGTGGCCTTTGAGTAAAGAATTCTTGGAGATTGTCTTTGTGGTCATTGTTGTTAGTCCAGATCCTAGTAGAGAGGCACTCTGAATCCTCCATGAATTCTTAGAACTTCAAAGGCTACCTAGGTGATAAGCAGCTAGAACAGCCATGGGCCACAAAGCCCCAGGGGAAAGGAATTAGGTTTGCTTTGATGTTGCCAGCACAGTGAGCGCCCATTAAACATTCTTGGCTTACAGGTCAGCTCTGTGGTCTTGGGTTCCATCTTAAAAATACTTGTTGCAAAAGTAATACTTCCATGCTTTTCTCTTACTCCTGGGGGGCTTTGAGAAGATATGGCCATCGCAAATCATTTCTGGAACTCTATCCACCCAAAGCTATTCTGAGTAGCGTGCTCAACTCCATCCTCATCAATACAAATACACTTAAGTAGCTGCCTTCTCTCATTCCTGCTCTCCACTCAGTCCTCCACCTGACTTACTATTGACTTCAACATTCTTTCACATCTCCAGTCTCTTGAGAGAAAACACAAACACCCAGTTTTGTCCAAGAAGCGCAGCTTATTTCTGACCTTCCTCTTTTGCTTCCTCTTTTCTTGGCCATCTTTCTTCCTTCTAGTGTCTATAGTTCATAAGATATCAACTCTATTGACCCTGTTTACTGGACTAAAAAAAAAAAAAAAATGATGGCGGATACTGGTACCATTTGAAGCATTGAAAAGTATGGGGACAGGAAGTGTAACTTGGAAAGAAATAAACTAAGTAGAATATATGAGTACTGCTGTAGCTAATGGCATCACCTTCCACCCTAGCATTCCAAGGTTCTTTCTAATCATCACAGCTCTCCGGCCCAGCAGTTGGTATCCCAGGCCTTGCTAGGAATGGACTCTCAGGCTCCACCTCCTTTACTGACTCGGCATTTTACAAGATCTCTCAAGTAGTTACACCATACACACAGAGAAGCATGAGGAACCGTGCTTCAAATACTCCCATGATGTCAACAAAATGGTGCTTCCCTACTTTACTGA
Source organism: Rattus rattus (assembly GCF_011064425.1). NCBI lineage: Eukaryota > Metazoa > Chordata > Mammalia > Rodentia > Muridae > Rattus > Rattus rattus. The sequence goes on from NC_046155.1 coordinate 26,613,495, forward strand.
TTAAAAAGGAAAACCTGAGGGGCTTGGGGAGATGACCCAGTCAGAAAATGAGAATGTCTAAGTTCTTATCCCAGCACCCATGTAAAAGTTAGGTGTGACAACATTCGTCTGTAATCTCATTGCTGGGGAAGTAGAGGCAGGGGGATCACTGGGACGCTGACCAGTGAAAAAAAAAAAAAATATATATATATATATATATATATATATATATATATATATATATATGTATCTCCAAGGCTTCTTTCTATACTCTTGGTTATCTACAAACAACAGCACACACAAACAACAACAACTGCATTTCAGAGATACACGAATGGCCAACAGACTATCAGACTCAGAGTCAAAAGTCAGTATTCTAACCACATGTGTATAGTACACACCTGCCATCTTAGAACTAGAGGAGCAGAGTCAGGAAAGTTATAAAGTTGAGGCCAATCTGAGCTCTACAGAAATAGCTTATCTCAAACAAACAACAATAAACAAACAAACAAACAAACCCAGTGTTCTCTTCATCATACCAACCCCCTGTGTAGATGCCCTTAGAAGAAAATGACACTCTTTTTATAATTGCATGTATGTCTGTGTAGTGTACATGTATGTCCATGTATGCTCATGTATGCCCATGTATGCAGGCATGTGTGAAAGCCAGGTTGATGTCCAGTGTCTTCTTCCACTCTATGCCTTTTTTCTTTTTTCTTTCTTTCTTTTTTTTTTAAGACTGGGTGCCTCACTCATTGAACTCAGAGCATGCTGATTGGCCTACAGTGACTGTCTAGTCAGTGAGCCCCAAGGACCCAATTAGGAATTACATAGGTATGCCATGATACCCACCATCACTTGAGTGCTAGGCTCTAAACACAGGTCATTATGTTTCTACAGCAAGCACTTCACCCTCAGAGCCATGGCCCCAACTCCCATACCTCTTTTTGATGTGACCTATTTGAATTCACTCTCCGTCTCTGACCTCCCTGTCTCTCTTCCTCTTTCTCCTTTTTTCATTGTTCAAGATTGGACATGAGGTCTTGCTCAACTTGGTCTTTCTTAAGGAGCGTCTATAGAGATCACAGCCTGATGTTATCCCTGATAGCGAGTAAGCAACTGGTCTTCTCTTGCTCAATCACATGTCCCTGGTGCTGGATGTTCCTGCAGCCTCTCGCCCAAAAGGTCAAAGGTTGACCACATAAAACCAGCTTCATATTTCAAATTTTCTCTATTCTTTCCCAATTGCTCATGTGAACATGTTAAACTTTATTAGCAATCCTGTAATATCCTTTGACTTTTTTCTTTCCAAAGCAGGCCCCTTGGGGCCTCACTGCATAAAAGGTCCTTTGGCACCAAGCTTAGTCCTGCTCCACATAGAGGGTTGTTCCTCACACCTCATTTGCAAGATGCTGATCCTGAGTTCAAAAGTCAAAGGTCCTTTGTAGCTATTGCAGGCCAGCCAGGGGCCGGATTCTGGAGTCTTCCTAGAAGTAAGGCTCAGCTGAATTAGCAGGGTCAGTGCCTGCAGATGTAGAGAGGGCACATTGTTATCTCAGTTTTTAATCCCCACTGATGATAACGTAAGTTACTGCTCATCCCATTTTCCAAGGGAGGAAGAGGATTGCCTCACTTCTCCTGTTCCAAAGGGTAAGGTTAAATAGTAAAATTTAAACCAACTCCAGGAGCCAACTACCAAGATACAAAGTAAAAGTCTAGGGCCTTCCTGAGAGGATTCGAAAAGGTGCAGAAGTATCCTAGGGAATGTGTTTAGAAAAGTCCGCAGCAATAGAGACAGATGACCCAAGCAGGGCCTTCTAAACCAGCGAGTCTTTGATTCTTTATGTTTACCAAAGAAGCAAGGAAAGGTCACCTTTTTCACTAAGAAAGGAGAGGTATGAATAATCCCTCAAGACAGCAGAGCATCTCCCAGGCGCTCCTGAGGATGCTTGTTAATACACACTCTCTCTGCCCCATCCTGTCTCTCAAACATTGGGTAAAATGCTCTCCTGTGCTCCTCTCTGAGAATCTGAAGACAGTTCATGCCAAAGCCTCTCCCCTGCTCTTAACGAATGTGATAGAATATTATAATTACTCAGGGTGTAATATATGCTGCAACTGTTTTGCTAGCTTGGCACTTAAGGATGCAAACTTTTCCATCTCTTCCAGAAACATGACATTATCAGAGGGACTACCATAATTAGAAATAAAACTGTATGGTCCTCATTAACCAGGAGAGCGGTTTTTAAACCCAGGGAGGCTCTGCTTGTATTCCAAGGCTCTATTTTTCATTCCCTATCAGGAAGGTGGGGTGGGAAAGCAGGAACGGAGTTTATTTGGTAGAGTGCTTGTCTAGCATGCATAAGGCACTGGTTTTGATTTGCCCATAAATTAGGCATATTGGTACTTGCCTATAGTTCCAATACTCTGGAGGGGGAGGCAGAATGATCAGAAGTTTGAGATAGTCCTCAGTTACATGGGAACTTTGCCCAGTTACGGAGGAAAGAAGAGACTGGGAGTTGGATGGGGGGAGGGGTCAGGAAGATGGAACCATGGAAGTCCAATGAATATTTTGGGTTCACTGAAATTGACCATAGTTGACAAGAAAGACATTGGAATACCGGACCAAGTGATGATGCAAGGCATATTTCAATGCCAAGCTCGATGATAAGAGTTCACTCCTGACCATGCACAGGGCAATGCACATGACAGGAGGCGAGCACCAGCTCCCTCAATTATCAACTGACTTCCACATATCCACCATACACATGCACACAAAATAATTATAATAATAATAGTAATAAAAATAATAAGTATAAAATAATTAAACAGGGAGGATAACAACTGTTTCTAACAGAAGAAATCCAAGCAGACAAAACGTTTGAAAGATCACATTAAGCTCAATATTGTTTAAAGCCTCACTATTAACTCAATCTTAAAGCATCCAAGTTCGTTTTGCTTTTGAATGCAATGTACAAATGCCAGTCCTATGAGCCAAGAATGTCATGGTACCTGGTTCTGAGTCTATTGTGCTCCTGCTTCCTACACGAGTAACTAGAAGAATGCTTTCTGATTTCAGCTCCAAGACCAAAAGGGCCCACTTCCTGCTGACCTCAAATAGCAGAAGAGTCTATGACAGTCAGGACAAGGTACTTCAGCAAAGATGGCAGGATTTCCCTTGATTACTAGCCTCTGTATCTATCTCTATCATTCTAAGAGCAGTCTTTCCAGAGGCTTCGCTATGGCATTAGTCCCAGAAAGAGTTGAACATGTGAGTCCGTGTTTTTTTAGACCTCTCCAAGGGAATCTGGTCAAATCACAAATGAACATTATTAGCAAATAAAACTTAGAGTCTTAATAGTTGACATTGCAAAGAAGCTTAAAATCAATTCAATTCATTGCCTTTAAGGATTGTGTGTGAACACGGTTGCTGTGAACTCAGGGAATAAAGAAAAAAATCATCATGGAACACGTAGAAAGTATCACTGACAGGCATCAAGCTTAACATGTTCAAAAGTTAATTTATAAAGTAGAAAGTATCACTGACAGGCATCAAGCTTAACATGTTCAAAAGTTAATTTATAAAGTAGTTTCATGAGTTTGTTTATAATTATTTAGGGAGGAGCGCTTACCAGAGGAAAGCAGGCACTAATGAAGGTAACATTGTCCCATCAATAATTAAACATTGATTACATTTTAAACACACACATCCCCCTTCTTTGTTCATTATGAAGGCCAAAGGAAGAGGTCAGTAAAAATTGTTGTTCATTTCCTTGGGATTTTGGAAGATCACCTTGACAGAGCAGAGGTCTCCATTTCTGTTTGGAGACAGTTTTATCTCTCAAGGTTCTAAGAGCAAACACGAGCTTGAAAGGGATCTAGGGCATGTTAATAGAGGGCCTTCTTCACAGGTAAAGACAAGAATTCAGGGAAACAACAGCATGTGGTAAGATATCCCCAGTGGGGTAACAATGGACAGTCATGGGACCTGAGACCTGGGGACTGAGGGAAAGGAACTTAGAAAGTAACCACAGAGGAGGGTACCTCTGCTCCAAAGCAAAACTGTGGACTAAGGTGCCAGATCCAAGTTCATCCAAAGGACTGGATACCTCATTCTCACAGTCCCACATGACCAATGTTCCCAGAGGCGTCCCATTCCCCATTATAACAAGCTAGAAGAAAGAAGACCAAGTTGTAGTTGAAGAAGGTAGTATTCCTTCCAACACAGAGCCCGGTCCAAAAGATCAGAGGACATGAAGGAACAGAGGGAGAATTTAAGCTCCAGGAGAGGCCATGCTGCCTGAGCCACCTGGCTTTGCTTCTCGCTCAGGCCTCTTTTACTACATCTGCCCATCATTGCTGTCATTTCCATCTACTACGTCAAAACAGGACAGCCAGCTAGTTCCAAAGTGGCCCACCATAGATGGAACTGAAAATCTATTAACTCTGCCAGAACATTCCATTAAAAGAGGGTAATACATAATTCTTAAAGTGTACAAATTCATATATGTGAGATATATATATGTATATATATATGACATTTCTCCCATTTTTTTTAAGAAATCAGAATTTGCAGACAAAGCTGCAAAAGATAGCTATACATTTCACACACACATTTAGACGCTATTTATTGTTCACACATCAAATGAACTTTTCCTCAGATTCCTTCCTCAGAGTTTAGTTGTTCTTCATAAGCTTCAGACAGTGGTAATGTGTATACTAATCTCTGGATTACTCAGGATGAAGCAATCCTCGCTGCTTGAAAATGATGTCCTTAAAATTAGAGACAGTAACAGTGATGAAGGCGGTTGAAATGTCGTGTGCATGCATGAACACGTCACGTTGAGGATGGGGAGGATGATCTGGTGACTGGAAGGGCTTGCTGCTTACTTATGAAGACCTGAGTTTGTAGCCCCAGATCTCATGAAAAAGCCAAACAGTAGCATAGACATCTGTGATCCTAGTGCTCCTAAAATGAGATAATAAGAAAAGAAAATCCCCTGCAGTTCAGGGGCAAATTTGTCTGTCACACACAGTAACAAACAAGAAACACGGACTCAACCAAGATGGAAGTCAGGACAGACATCAGAGGTTGCCCTCAGACCTCCACATGAGTGCCTTGGCATGTATGTGCCCATAGACATATGTATGTACATCATCGTATACACACATACATAACAGTTTTTTAAAAAAATAGAAAGTGTCACAACAGAACTCAATTGTCTTATCCAATTAATATGTTCAAATGAAAAAAATGAATTCACGCACTCAACTGAGGCTTTCTGAATAAAGGGGTTCTGAGGCAGATTTTCCAACAATATCTGTTTATGTCATGAAAGGTAAGACCATAGATAACAGTTCTCCCTGGCAGCCTTGTAGCACCTGCTGACACCACGAGAGCTAACCAGCAAGGAGGAATCTTTTAGTCCAACTTCACAGACTAGTTATTCTTACACTTTCACAGAATAGAATGTTTTTCTTCCTAACATTCACCTCAGCCTGTGAGAAGTTGATTAATGCCTGTCTTCATACCAGAAGGAAATTCCATGAGTAATGGGGATCCTCTGTGCTTGTCCATTGTTGAGTTCCTGACCATGCCCTGAGCCTGTCCCACAAAGGAGCACCCTGAACATGCGGTATTAGCTGCTTGATCAATCGATCTTCCTAGCTGTCTCCTTTGGAAGGCTGTGGTGTCCTTATCACACAAGCACTGGAGATAGGATGTACCTCTAACAGCTGAGTGTATGTTTGAGAACATCCCAGGACTCTGCCTTATGTAATTTGCCAGTTTCTTGAGAACCTCAAAGCCCAGAGGGAGAAATAATATCTTAATCAATTTCACACCCGCTGTGTCTGACACATACTGAATAATATTCCATGAGATTTTCAGGTAAAACTCAAGTAAGAGTCATATAACATGAAATTTACCACTTAATGACTCGGTGGCATTTGGTACATCAAGAATGTTGTACGACCGTTAGTAGCTACCTAATCTAAGACAATTTTCATCACCTTCCAAAGAAACCTGTCCCCATTAAGTAGTCACTCCTACTCTTCCCTCTTACCAGCCTCTGGCGACAATGAATTTTCTCTCTGTATTTATGGATTTCCTTGTACTAGCTGTTATATATAAATGGAACCTTAAGATGCATGGCCTTCGTGTCTTGTTTCTCGGAGTTATGTACCATTTGTGAGGTTCGTATATGTGATAGCATGAACTTGTCCTCCTTCCTCAGGGCCGAATGCTTTATCATTGTATGGATACATGCTACATGTGACTTACCCGTCCATCTGGGTTTGGATATGTAAGGTGCTCCCGCTTTGGGCTACTATGACTATTGAGTGTTCTCTACAAAATTTCGTTTGATCATTTTCCCAGTTTGTTTTGGAATATACCCAGAAATAGAATTCTGAATGACACTCCTCTTAGCTGGGTAAGAAAATAGCATCGCAGTGTTTTCCTCAGTGGTGTACTATCTGTGTTCCCACAGGCAACCTATGGATTCTGATGTTTCTCAACACTGTCACCAACACTTGTAACTTTCTATTTTAAAAAAAAAATACGTTATTTTAGTCATCCTAGGGAGGAGTAAAGCATGTATTATTGTGGGTTGACTTTGCATTTCTGTATTTATTAGTGATGTTAAATATCTCCGTGTAATTATCCGTCATTTATATACCTCTGTACAGAGATGTCTGTTTAGACCCTTTGCCCATGTTTAATTGGGTTATCTGTCTTCTTAGTATCTAGTTGTAAGAGGCCTTTGTACCTTCTGCGTGCTGGGCCCCTGTCAGGAGACTGGTTTGCAGATATTTTCTCACATTCTTTGGACTGGGTTTTCATCTTCTTAATAAAGTTCTTTGAAGCATAAAAATTTTTAACTTTGATGAGGTTCAGCTTATTTCTGACTTTCTTTGTTTCGTTCTGACATTTTGATAGCTTAAGTATTTTTTTTTGGAGCCTAGTAGATGCAAAGAACTCTTAGGATTTCAAGAAAACCTATAGTATTGACCCAGTTACCTCAGTGGATTTTATGTAAGACATTATTTTAGTGTCAGGGCGAGTTCCCACTATTCAAGGTTCAGGAACGTCAAGATGGAACCGAGAGATTTAGGACAGAAACCTCGAAATATGTATTTCAAACCAACTTAAAGGACTTCTAATTAAACAGTTAAATTAAAGGATAACTGACAAATATATGAAGGCTAATCACTCTGTGACCAAAACTTGCAAAAACAGTTTGAGAAATCTCAAGCCACACCTGAAATATCAAATACAATGGTGTTTGTGTAGAAGGAAAATAGTAATAAACTCTACTAACAATTGTAGAGTATCTACAGATCAACCCCCCAAAACAAACAAACAAACAAACAAACATATAGGTAGTAAAGGGAATGAAGGAGAAAAACTTAGTTTCTTTTTTTTATTTTTTTTTTATTAACTTGAATATTTCTTATATACATTTCGATTGTTATTCCCTTTCCCGGTTTCCTGGCAAACATCCCCCTCCCCCTCCCCTTCTTTATGGGTGTTCCCCTCCCCATCCTCCCCCCCTTGCCTCCCTCCCCCCAACAATCTAGTTCACTGGGGGTTCAGTCTTAGCAGGACCCAGGGCTTCCCCTTCCACTGGTGATCTTACTAGGATATTCATTGCTACCTATGAGGTCAGAGTCCAGGGTCAGTCCATGTATAGTCTTTAGGTAGTGGCTTAGTCTCTGGAAGCTCTGGTTGCTTGGCATTGTTGTACATGTGGGGTCTCGAGCCCCTTCAAGCTCTTCCAGTTCTTTCTCTGATTCCTTCAACAGGGGTCCTATTCTCAATTCAGTGGTTTGCTGCTGGCATACACCTCTGTGTTTGCTGTATTCTGGCTGTGTCTCTCGGGAGAGATCTACATCCGGCTCCTGTCGGCCTGCACTTCTTTGCTTCATCCATCTTGTCTAATTGGATGGCTGTATATGCATGGGCCACATGTGGGGCAGGCTCTGAATGGGTGTTCCTTCTGTGTCTGTTTTAATCTTTGCCTCCTTATTCCCTGCCAAGGGTATTCTTGTTCCCCTTTTAAAGAAAGAGTGAAGCATTCATATTTTGATCATCTGTCTTGAGTTTCATTTGTTCTAGGCATCTAGGGTAATTCAAGCATTTGGGCTAATAGCCACTTATCAATGAGTACATACCATGTGTGTTTTTCTGTGATTGGGTTACCTCCTCAGGATGATATTTTCCAGTTCGACCATTTGCCCTGAATTTCATAAAGTCATTGTTTTTTGATAGCTGAGTAATATTCCATTGTGTAGATGTACCACATTTTCTGTATCCATTCCTCTGTTGAAGGGCATCTGGGTTCTTTCCAGCTTCTGGCTATTATAAATAAGGCTGCGATGAACATAGTGGAGCACGTGTCTTTTTTATATGTTGGGGCATCTTTTGGGTATATGCCCAAGAGAGGTATAGCTGGATCCTCAGGCAGTTCAATGTCCAATTTTCTGAGGAACCTCCAGACTGATTTCCAGAATGGCTGTACCAGTCTGCAATCCCACCAACAATGGAGGAGTGTTCCTCTTTCTCCGCATCCTCGCCAGCTTCTGCTGTCACCTGAGTTTTTGATCTTAGCCATTCTCACTGGTGTGAGGTGAAATCTCAGGGTCGTTTTGATTTGCATTTCCCTTATGACTAAAGATGTTGAACATTTCTTTAGGTGTTTCTCAGCCATTCGGCATTCCTCAGCTGTGAATTCTTTGTTTAGCTCTGATCCCCATTTTTTTTTTTGGTTCTTTTTTTTCGGAGCTGGGGACCGAACCCAGGGCCTTGCGCTTCCTAGGCAAGCGCTCTACCACTGAGCTAAATCCCCAACCCCCTGAACCCCATTTTTTAATAGGGTTATTTGTCTCCCTGTGGTCTAACTTCTTGAGTTCTTTGTATATTTTGGATATAAGGCCTCTATCTGTTGTAGGATTGGTAAAGATCTTTTCCCAATCTGTTGGTTGCCAAAAACTTAGTTTCTAATTGAACTCCAATATGGTAAGTTGTCCTATGCACAGCCAATATTCAGTAAAGATTTGGGGACCTAGAATGAAGTACCCAGAAGAGCAAACGAGCACCTTGCATTGAGTCAGTTCTTAATGATGTTTGTTGAATGAAAGAGAAACCTTCTAAAAAATGAATTTGATGTGAGCAGAATAAATGTATGTCCATTGAGAAATGACATTTCAAAGTTGAAATGGGAAGAAGTAAGGACATTTCAGAGAGTACCATCTCTAGACAAAGAAAAAGAAAGAAGAGACACAGGAAACAAGCAAGCCAATGTCTATAGACCCAATATCAGGACAGGTACTGTAAAGGAAAGATCAGTTTTTCAGACCCCAAGAACACAGCCATTCACCACACAGATGGAGGGACCCACCTATCAGGTGGTGACAGCAATCTTGGCTTTATTTCCTGTTGTGATGAAGTACCCCAACAAAAACAGCTTGGGGGATAAAGGATTTGTTTTAACTCATAATTCCATGTTACGGATCATGGTATAGAACCTAAGCCAGAAAATATTTGGTCTATAATCAGTAGGTCTATAATCAGGAAGGAAGGAGCACATGAATTCTGGAGCTCAGGCCCCTTTCCTCTTTTATTCAGTCTAGAATTTCACCCATGGAGCAATCTATACTCAAGGTGAATCACCCTACTTCAACTAACTAGGTTAAGAAAATCCTTCAAAGATGTGCCCACAGGCCAACAATATTTAGATATCCCTCATTGAGACTTCCTTCCCAGAATTGTAGATTGTGCCACATTGACCCTTAAAACAAATCATCATCACTCTTAGAATCACTCCTATCTAAGTTTGCACACTTAGGATAAATACATTCTTTCCTATCAACATCTCTCCAAATGGTTCCCATCTCCCTGTTATGTATGGTTTCTTTAGTGGGCATGGGATGCTCTCGTAGGTGTTGTATATGTCAGTGTAGATACATATACTTGTATAGTATGCATGCGAGTGTGGATGCAGAGGGTAAAAAGGGATCTTCCTCAATCCCTTTCCACCATGTCTCCCTAGGAGCTCACCAACTACCTAGACAAGCTGACCAATAAGCTCGAGGAATCCACGTGTTTTGACTTCTGTAGCACTGAGATTAAGCCTGAATTTTATGTGGGTGTTGGAAATCCAAACTCAGGTCCTCAATCTTGAAAAGCAAGCACTTCGCCCACTAAGCCATCTCCCCAACCTCCCATATCCTTTTATCTTCAAAAGACATTTTTTCATAAAATTCTCTTCTACTATACAGGTTCTAAGGATTGAATTCAGCTCATCAGACTTGTCATCAAGAACTTTTAACTTTTCAAAGGCCCTCTGGTACCTTTTTAATGATTTCCACTGACAACCACCTACTTAACCTCAGGACCATATCTTGTCCCTCAGTGCGTCCTCAAAGCTCAACACAAAGGGCATGCTCAATACATGCTTATTAATGATAATGACGAGGCTCACTTTTAGCACAGCTGTGCTGCCTTCTGTGACAAGCAGGAAGCAATATGGGACCATCAGATAGGAAAGTCATTGCATGTCTATGTAAATTCAGTCAAAAATCCATATATATATATATATATATATATATATAACTTGAATGGGACAGACATAATCAACAGAAATAAGGGGTAAAAGGAAAAGGAGGAAGGGAAGGAGGGAGAGGAAAAGCAAGGGAGAAGGGAGGGAAAAATGGGAAGAAAAAAGAACAGAGGAAGAGAAGACAAGAAGCGAGACTCGTCTTACATTTTCTCACACTGTATTTCACTGTATTACAGGAGAGGAACTGTGAAGCATTCTAGAGCTGTACAATCTGCCACACGACGTTTTTGGTCTCAGCTGCAAACAGTAAAAGGTTCTAAAATATGACCCCAGGCTTTGTCAGTGCTCTGTAGTGTTTCAGAAAAGCATGACGACCGGAAGGCTTGGCTTCCAATCGGTATTGCCCTGGAATATGGCTGTATTTCTACAAATGACTTCTTGCTCAATCACAGCCAAGGTCTTCAACTTTTCTATGCTTTGTTTCTCCTGCTCTGGAAAAGGAATGACTTTCCTTGGCATCTTAGAACATAACCAACAACCAGCTCTTCCTCTCAAAATCTCCAGCTCAAGGCATATGTGTTTCTGTTTGTTTTTCGAGAGCCTTGGCTGACCTGGAACTCACTAGGCAAAACGGCCTGACTTCAAACTCACAGAGATCTTCCTACCTCTGCCTTCCTAGTGCCTGAACTAAAGGTGTGTACCACCACAGCGGCTTGTAGCATCTGTTGATTTCTGTGATGGAAATATTCTAACTGATTCAGACTACATCGGGCTCACAAAAATCCCTGGGAATCTAGCAGGTGGCTTCCACGGGTGCCTTGCTGACAGGGTTGCTATGAAGATGAAATGAATTCATGCATGCTAAGCACTTAGAACTTGCTCTGGCATACCATGAGCTTGGGTGAGGAATATTAGCTATTTTGGGCTTACCATTCCTAGTTTGCCCTCTTCTATGGAAATGGAGGATCAAAATAGTCCATTGCGAAAAAAGGAGTTGCCTTGAATTCAGTTGATGCCAGTCTCTTCTTAATCACATGCTTCACGTTCACGACTGCCAAGCGGCCCCATTGACTTACTTGGTTTCCTTTTCTTTTCCTTAATTCATCTTTTTGGAGCATTCTAAGAATCAGAACACTGGCTTAAAGCCACATACCAGGAAAGAAAAGGGTTTATGAAGAAAAAAAATATGGATAATCCCAAATGAATAATTTTTTTCCTGAATAATCATTTTAAGAAAGTCTTAAATGCTAACTCAACTGGCATGGAAGTTTCTTTGGGTATGATAACTTATTGCCCATTTTGAGAGGGAATATGAATTGTATTCCACCTAGCCTTATTTCAAAATAATTTTACTCCCTGATATTTTTCCCGACACAGAATAAATAAGAATTTTTATTAAAAAAGGATCCTCAAATATATTACTGTGAGCAATGTGACTTTCTGCCTTTTGATTCCTGTGGGCATTTCCATGACTCTACCAATAAAATATCTTCTTCCTCATCTCCTTTACTGGCTGTTGCATCGGAACTAATAGTTATGCAATAAATATTTGCTACCTGCAGAAAACATGGCAGTTTTTGATCTTTAAGTCTAAGCTTGGCTACCTGACAGCTCCATTTATCAGCTGGGAACCCCAGACTCAGTCATTTTTCTGGGGAATCTACCACCCTCTCTTGCTCCCCAGTTTGTGCACCCTTCCTCCTACACCTTCCCAAGTCCTTCCTTGCTTCTCTCCTTTTGTATATTTTGTGATTTTTCATCTCTTCTCAGCCACTGCCGGAGTTGTCCCTGTCCCCCTGTTCCTATGACATAATTTGTTACTTCTCTCCTGGATACCACACTCTGCCGTCATCCTCGGATGTCAGGGAAATGTCAGATTATGAACTTTACTGTTGACGAAATGCAGGAGGCAGTGAGAAGTCAGGCCTGCCATCACAAGAAAGCGTTTGCTCAAATTCTCTACATTTGGGGAACATAGAAACGTCCCCCATGTTTTACCACCCACCCCTTTGCCAGGAACCTGGTGACCTTCTGACTCGGTGAATCTGACTGTCCTAGAGAGTATAAATAGAACCACATAGTGTCTATGTGAATAGCTTGTTGCTGTTAGCATGATTCCTTCATGTTTTGAGGTTTGTTTTTGTTTTTGTTTTTTGTTGTTTTTTTTTTTTTGCATGTCGTAGCATGTGACAGAATGTCTTAACCTTTGATGGCTGAATTCTATTTGTATTGCCTGCACATACCACATCTTATTTACTCATTGATCCATCAGTATACAGACAAGATTTCTCTACCTTTTGGTTACTGTGGTAATGCTGCAAAGGGCACGTGTGTACAGAGCTTTGCCCTAGCCTCATTTTAAGTACTTTGGGTATATATCCAGAAGTGGATTGGAGGATCGTATGGTAAATTTAGTTTTAACTTTTTGGTAATTTTAGCTTTTGCTTTTATTGATTTGTAAGAATACATACACCTGTGCTCGTGTGTGTGTGTGTGTGTGTGTGTGTGTGTGTGTGTGTGTGTGTGTACACACCCAAGTGCGCCCATGTGTGTATTGTATGAAGGTAAAAGAATAATTCACAGAATTTAGCTCTCTTTTTCTTCCATTTGGGTTTCAGGGATCGAACAAACATTGAACTCAGGTCGTTAGGGTTGGAAAAAACAGCCATTACTTACTAAACCATCTCTCCAGTTTTTTATTTCTAATGTTTAAAGAACTGTCATAATATTTCCCACAATAGCAGTGGCATTTTACATTCCCATCAACAGGGCACAAGGGCTTTTGATAGAATTCCTCTTGAAGTAAAGTGACACATACTAGGATTTCTAATTTCTCCACATCTTCACCAGCATAGATTTCTTTCCTTCCTTCCTTCCTTCCTTCCTTCCTTCCTTCCTTTCTTCCTTCCTTCCTTCCTTTACCTTTCTTTTTCCTTTCTATCCTTCCTTCTTTTTTCCTTTCTCTCTTTTTCCTTTCTCTCTCTTTTTTCTTCTCTCTCTCTCTCTCTCTCTCTCTCTCTCTTTCTTTCATAGAATGCAGTTGTCCTAGTTTGCTTTTCCACCACTATGATAAACAAAAACAACTTGGGGAAGAGAAGGACTGATTTGGCTTATACTAAAGAGTGTAAGTCAATTGCTGAGGGAAGTCTGGGCAGGAATTCAAGGTAAGAACAAACCTGAAGTAGAAAGTAAAAGAGAAGCCTTGGAGGAATGTTGCTTGCCTACTTGCTTCCTGGGGTTTACTCAGTTTGCCTTTTTATTTTATACAACCCAGGGTGTTGTATAAAAAGCCATAGGGTGGTACCACCTACAGTGATTTGTGACCTTCCACTTCAATTAACAATCAAGAAAATGCCTCAGACTTGCAGATAAGCCAATCTGATAGGGACATTTCTTCACTTGAGGTTTTCCTCACATGACCTTGATTTATTTCAAGTGGACCCAAAGTAGCCACCACATCACCCTGATGGGAGTGGTGTAATAATACTCGTTATTGTTAGTACCACTGATCTTTGCATGTTTTTAAACAAAAATCTAGGATATTGAATTTCTACCGCGTACCAACTCAATTCCATCTTCATAATTTCAACGTGAAAATGGATTATTGTAACCTCGGGCCATAACAAGATAACTAAATATGTAAATGTAAATAAATAAATTACACATAAATGTGTACAGACACAAATATAAGAGCAGAGTAACCACGATGGTTAGGGTGGCTGGGAACGGCAATGGAAAGCCCTGAACTAAGAAGGTGTAAGAGAAGAAGTGGCTATTAGAGGCTTGTAGACTGTTGCGAAGGAAGATACTGAGGAAATTACATCTTGATTTCTTTTGTTCAGGGAGCTATCAATAGTATGTCCTGCATTTAAAATCTTTCAAAGTTAAGAGAGGAGGTGGGAAAGAATGACTTCTGCTTGAAAAATGCCATCTAGTGCTCAAAGAAGCCTGGACTTCACCTTCAGCACACCAAAGATTCGCTCGATGCTCCTGAAGGAACATGGCAGATGTGTAAGCCAGAATCTGACTGAAGTCAGACTCCCACTGAACTGGATGCAGGTATTGGAAACAGAACAGTAATACAATAATCTACTGTGGAGGCTTCCCACATGGAAAAATCCTCATGGAATCCTCAGGACCACAATCGAGGCCCAATTAGCATTGGAAATCATGATCACACTGGAGCATGACACATGCAGTAAGAAAAGTTGGAAAGGAAACAAATTAATAATCATGGTAAAAGGTGGGGCTGGTGGAATTACTTTCCCATTGGTCAGATTTTTTTCTGTAACGTGGTCTTGGATTGTCAGTATAAAAATATTGTCCAAATGCTAAAAATTACTGACAGAAAGGAGGTGTGTGAAGAAGATATTGACTTTAGATAAAATGGTGGACTTTAGGCATGGTAAAATGAAAGCACAGCTCTGGAACTGTTACCCACACTGTCAAAGGCGAAATTTTAAAGAGGAGTAAAGCTTTTACAGACTGTGTTGTGAGCTCTGGAATTTGAAATTAAAATCATGGTATCATGTATGTTATCACTACAGAAATATGGAACAATTATGTGCGAATCTAATTAAATAAATATAAGATTTATAAGGGAAGTTATAAAACTTGGAAAGAAATTAAGAACTAAACAAAGAAACTGTTCTCAGATAGGAAAAGTCTTTCTTTTTGAATTGATCTATAAATTTAATGTAATTCCAATTAGGATCCAATTAAATTATTTTATAGGTGATGAGAGAGATATATTAAAGTTTACATGGAGAGGGAAAAGGCACAAAATAGCCAAAGAAAGAAAAAAAGAAAATAGAAAAAAGAAAGACCTTGAAGACTCACTGCAAAACTACAGTAATGAAAACAGTGTGGTATATAGAAACCAAAAAGTAGAGATATAAAATAACAGACAACAACAACAGCAAAAACAGAAGAAAGGCCAGAATGTACTTACATAAATATAATCAACTGGTCTTTGATAAAAGGAGAAAAGGAAGCATATTGATTTTTTTTTTAAGTATTTTGGAGCTAGGCAGGGGAATGACTTAGCTAATAAAGTGTTTGCTATGCAAGCTGAGGTTGATGCCTAACACTCATGTAAAAAGGTAGAACCCGTCACAGATGGGTCTCAGCCCTGGAGAGGCATTGACAAGAGGATTTCTAGGGCTGTAGTAACCAAGAAATCAATCCACAACCTCCAGGTCTCAGTGAAAGACTCCCTCAAAAAGAAACAAGATCAACAACTCCAGAAGAACACCTAAGACTGACCTCTGACCTCTGACCTGACTTTCACACAAGGACACACACATACACACAGTGTTTTCATTAAATCATGCTAGCCTAATTGGATACTAACATGAAAGAAGGAAGAAAGGACAGAATGATGTGAGAGAGGGAGGGAGGGAGAGACAGTGAGGGCTGTAAATATAAAAGCATTTACTTTCTTCACAAAAAAATTACTCAAAATGTATTACAGACCTACATGCAAACACAAAACCATAAAACTCCTATAAGACAACATGACCTTTTAGAGGCACCATGAAAGGCACAGTTCATGAAGGAAGTAATTGGTGAGCTAGATTTCATTAAAATTAAAAATGCCACATCTAGAACAGAACAATATCCAGAGAAGGAAAAAAAAATGGCCACTCAGGGCACACCTGAAGAAGAGCTAGTACTTAAGCTGGAGAGTTCACTCTCTCAGGCCTGAGTTTTGTCACTGAAACCCACATAGTAAAAGGAGAGAACCAACTTCCACAAGTTGTCCACTAACCTTCACACACACACACACACACACACACACACACACACACACACACACACACACACACACACACACTTTAGTCCTAGCACGCAGGAGGATCAATGCGAGTTCAGCTTGATGTGTATAGAGAGCTCTAGGTCATCCAGCGACACATAGTGAGATTCTGCCTTACAAAACCAGAAAAATATACAAAGGAAAACATGTAGTCAGGCATGGTGGCTCTTGCCTATGATCCCCATTATCAGACTGAAGCAGGAACTCCGAGCAAAAGCCAGTGTGGGCTACATGGTAAGTTGAGGCCAGCCTGGATTACAGAATGATATCCTTTCTCAAAAGAAAAAACAAACAGTAAACAAAAAGCAATAACCTATATCCTTCTATTATTTATTGCTATAATGAAATACCCAAGGGAGTCATATAATACAGTAGATAAGCTACTGATCATAAGATCTACACTTTAATAAGCTGTTTTGATAGTAAATATCAATTTCCAACTTAGAAATATCTAGAACCACCTAGGAAATGAACCTCTGGACATGCCTGTGGGGGATGATCTTGATTAAGTTAGTCCATGTGGAAAGACCTAGTTCACCATGGGTGGCACCATTCCCTAGGCTAGGATCCTATACTGTGTCAAAGAGAAGGTTAACTGGGCACATTCATCACTCTCTGCTTCCTTAATGTGGATGTAATGTCATGGACCGGCTTCCTGTTTTGGCACTATGTTTTCCCTGCCTGTTCCTGTGTCTCCTGCTATGATGGATGGTTTCTCTCTAGAACCCCAAGCAAAACTAAGCTGTAAGCTGCCTTTGTGGAAGTACTTTATCCTAGCAGTAAGAAAGTAGTTAAGACACATGTCCTAAAAGCAACATAATTAGCTGAAGGTTAAAAAAAAAGTCTTTGTGTATACCTATTTGATCCAAAAAAATATTTTTACACTCATTCTGAATTGTGAGTCATGGTGAGATGTATTGAGGATGAAGTTAAAGGAAGGAAGGAACGAAGGGAGGGAAAAGAGGGAGGGAGGGAGGGGAGAAAGAAAGATGAGGAGGAAGGAAAGAAGGAGGAGAGGAAAGGAAGGGAGGGAAGGAGAGAGAGAGAGAGAGAGAGAGAGAGAGAGAGAGAGAGAGAGAGAGAGAGAGAGAGAACCACAGGGGATTGCATTTAGGAAAGCACTGTTTCAGGAAACTGCTCTTTAGTTACCAGGGCTCTCAGAGGTAAATCTCATTTCTCAATTCAGTTCTGTAAAGCAAATGGAGACTGACCATCTTGGTCTGTGCTTCCCAGGCTCCTGGATCAGTTGCAGTCAGTCCTTATCAAGCTAGTGAGAGTTATTTACAAGCCAGTCACAGGGCTAAAGGTGGGCAGGGAGAAGGGAGAAGGCACTGGGAACCACTTGCTCTCACTCACATGTGGAATCAAAAGCAAACAACCCTAACTCATTGAAGTTGAGAATAGAACAATCATTAAATTATTAATTCTTCTTTCTTTTTTCTTTTTCTCCTCACTGCCTCTCTCTTTCTCTTAGGGAAACAATGTGGGTGAGTAGAAAATGTACTGATAGGGGCTGAGGAGACCATGTTATCTTGGTGGGTAGCTATGGGCAGCCCATTCACCCTCACATCCTAGTATAGTGTGCTTGTTTCAGTTATGAAAGTAGAAGTCCTAAGATTGGCATGTTCTTCTTAAACCAGTGACTACTGTAAGAGGTTATAGTGTTACTGCTTACAGTAAGATCCTAATACAAGCTCTGTGATATCCTGGATATTCACAATACTAAGTTGTTTGGAAGCATAAATATTCATTTACCTGGATCATTAAATTATACATGGTTAGAAGGAGAACACCCCTCCCCCAGGCTCTGGTTTTTGAATGCTTGGTCTTTAGTGGGAGGCACCATTTGGGGGGAGATTACAGAACCTTGAGGAAGTGGGGTCTTGCTAGATGAGGTATGTCACTAGGGGAGAGCCTTGAAGGTTTATATATCCTCTTCAGCTCATCTCCCACTCTGTTCTCTCTGTTCTGTGCTTTTAGTTAAAGATGCAATCCTTGTTTCCTGTAGCCACCTGCTGCTATGCCCTCCCCGCCCCCACCGCCACCATTATGGACTCTCTCCCCTCTGAATCCATAAGCTCAAATAAACTGCCACAACAAGATATTCAGGTTTCAAATGAAAAAATGTGCCTGGCAGAGGACACATTAGTAAAATACTGACAGAATATAAAGAGTGACTTTATATTCAGACATATCTTGAAACTTTAAGTCCTGGGCAGATGTTCTTTTATCTTACCAGAGAGTCCAACCTCTCCATACAGTTATGGAAAGTCTTTTTACCCAACGGTCCCAGATAACCTTTATCCTAAGATTTCAACACACATGGCAAAGTTTCTGGTGGGATCGGTAAATGGATATGCACATATCCACACAAAATGTGATCATTTTCTTTATGTCCAACAGCTTCTGAACTCAGTGTCTGTTCAGCCGAGTTTTTCTGAAAGGAAGATAAAAGTTTCCTACCCAGTGCAAAATCCAGATGCTTTGAAACCTACTCCAGACATCTCTTCTAGTTTTCTACTCATCACTCTTCAGTTAAGAAACAGTACTGAAAGCTAAAACGAAGCCATATTGTTATGCCATGTGTTTTTGTGAGGAGTGGAGAAAGCCCCGAGTTAGCGTGTGTTGCTGCCAGGGGTCTGACCACGATGACCTCAGAAGAGCTGTGGGGATAACGGTAAAGCCTTTTTCCCAGGGTAAGGCTCAGAGAGATGACAAAGACTCCCTCTGGTCGCAGAGTCCCCTGTTGATAATGTTGATAGTGTGTGGAAAGAAGAAAAAGGCACCATATCTTCCCTGTGGATGTTTACAGTCTGAAGGCTGCTCCCCTACAGAGCCGGTTCCCAGGAGAGTAGCTAAACCTGCCTCCTTACTCCAGCTGTAGACCATAAACACTGGCTCCTTGTTTATCCGTCTGTCGAGCTGTATGCAATAGCCCTGTGTCTCTGTTCAGTTGTACATAACAAGTACACTGAGCTTCTGAAATGCTGTGGTTTCTCCACCAGAGAGCCCAGCCCAGCCAGCCCCAGCTTTTCAGTGTGTCTGTCTTTTCTTCATTCCCTCACCGCCCCAGTCAAGTCTGTCCCAGAAGCCATATTGGACAAAGCAGTATTTTCGTCCTACCTGTGAATAAATTCTACTCGCCGACGCCCCCTCCCCCACAAAAAAAAAAAAAAAAACCTCAGATTGCTTATCTCACAGATTTTATGCAGTTGTCTAAGGGAATTTTAGTAATTGTTATTGTGTTTACATATTATATTGCTGGCTTATTTTTTAATTGGATACATAAAATGCACACTTTTGTAAAAGTCATGTGGAGGATTTATTTCTTATCATAAAATTATCATGGGTCATTTAGACTGCTTAGGCTTCTTAGAAATTCTTACCACCTTCTTGAGGGAAGAGCTCCTTGAAAGTATAATGAAGCCTATGCATTCATTGAAGAAAATGGATATTAAGTTCCTATGCATGTGCACATGCACATGTTCATACATACATACACACACACACACACACACACACACACACACACACACACACACAGAGAGAGAGAGTTTTAATTGAATTAACCTACAGTGGGAGAAGAATACCCCAACTAGAAACCATATGCTAGGGGGTAAAAAAGCGAAAGCAAAAAACCCCAAAACACCCACTATTTGGAATGGGTTATCCCCTTTTGAGTTGTTGGCCAATGGCATCCCACACACCCACAGACATTACAGGCTATTTCCATTATGCTTGGTTACCCTCCAGAACTTGACAATAAGAGCCTACCGCTGAAGATACCACATATGCAAATCATACAAAATAGAATAATCACCCTAAAGGTATAACAAAGACTGGTTTGACCAGCTATACCCACTGTTGGTGCAATCATAGCACACATGAGAATAAGTAACTAGGTTCTGATAGGAATAAGGTCCCTTCCATGAGTAGAACCTGTGGCCAGATAAGTTATAGGTCCTAGGGGAGAACCGAATACTAATATTATGCTAAATGGACACAGTAGACCTATTCCTATACCCACAGATCAGTTAATCTCCCAACCCTCATCAGAGAAACTTCTTGGAGACCTTCAACTGGTCAACATGCAGACTAAGAGACTATGGCATGCTTAGCCTAAATGAAACATCTCTTTAATATCTCTCCCCTCAAGGATTCTGGAAGGGGCAAAAGATTGTAAAAATTTTAGGTGGTTGATCACATCAAGGAAACAGTAGTTTTCAGACACAGTGGGACAGCTGGACTTACAGCAATTGTGGCAGCTTACACAAGACCCTTCCTTGGTAAGCTTAAGCCAGACAAATCCCCATATGGAGGGGATGAGCTAAGGTAGGCACCAAATTATCACCTCCAGTTGAGGAGTCACTGGCATTTGATAGCTGCTATGAGAGAGTCAGGTGTTTTGAATGCTGTGATCCCTGGTAAATTAAACACACTCTAAGGCAGGCCCCACTACCAAGAGAAGTTGGGAAGCACAGTGGGTATGGCTGGTCAAACCAGTCTTTGTTATACCTTCAGGGTGATTATTCCATTTTGTATGATTTGAGTATGTGGTATCTTCAGCGGTAGGCTCTTATTGTCAAGTTCTGGAGGGAAAGCAAAAAAGAAAGGAATGAATCTCAAAGCAGGGAGAGGAGGATAGAGGAAGTGGGTATGGAGGAGTTGGGGGAAGAGACTGAATACTATCAAAATACATTGTAAAAAAACTCTCAGAGAGTTACTCTAGTATTATTAAAAATTAAAATCCACTGCTATAAAATTATAAAAATTGCTGTCTTTTACCCCTCACTAGGTCTGGCACCATAGTTCTCCAAGATATCTGTTAGACATCTTCATCTCAGTCAGAAAAGCCTCTCACTCGCTTTGCCCTAACCCATATCACACTGCTGATGGCTTCTCTCTGAGCTTGGCAACAATCTCTCTACCCATGTAGTTCCCAAGGAAGATTGCCACCATGCCAGACATACACATCCCATTTCCATGGCAGCCTAGTGTCTCCAGCCACCACAAACTCTCTTGAACTTAAATCGCCACATGAAAGAACACACAACACAATAACCTCTGATCCAATTGATAAGATATAATTGCCCACCTAGACATACAAAGCCCTGTACACATCCATCCCTTAAAAATATTCCTAACAACCTATAAATGTGCAGAGAGGAACCTTAACATCAGCCTCCATGTTCTCCCTCCCTCGCTCCAGTCTCTTCCTCTCTCTAAAACTTTTCTCCTGCCCATCCTTCCTTCCCGTCCAATGACAGGCCTCGTTCTATCTTGTCCCTGCCTTCACCTGTATGACCTCCTCCTACAAAACTCCATGCTAGCATGGTCACGTAATTTGGAACAGTAAGTGTTCGGGAGAAGATTCGTATTCTACCCCCACAGTGTTCCAGCATGGATCAAGAACCTGTTACTGAGGACAAACAATCGCAGCTTGCCCATGAGAACACACATTGCTTGAATCTGGAGAGCTACCGAGGTGAGTTAAAAATTCTGACTTCATCACTTAGTCAGTTCCGAGTTGTTTGATTCTGTTTCCCTTGGACCTAAAGAGAAAGTAAGATAAAGTACAACATGTACGTTTCATTATTAAACTCCAGTTCGGTATTAATAATATATCGAGTATATTATGGAACCCAAAGCAGAAGCGATGAAGGAGTAAGATGAAGATGAGAAGAAAATCCTTAATTACCTTGCTAATTATGATTACATCATATTATCAATAATGAATGCCTCAATATGAACTGAATGTGTTAAGTCAGAATTCATCACGAGTGATAGTTAATATCAATCTATATCTCAAGCAGTCCTGGGTAATTGTAGATATTTCTGACCTATTTCTTGTGAGATCTAATTAGGTCCTCATTGTTTTACTTCTCACCATGGCTGGCGATGAATTCTTCGGGGCGAAAGTAGCAATTTAGAGCCTGGTTTTCACCTGTGCTTGCCTTATTGCCACCTCCGTCTCTGATTTCTTTTCAGAAAGCTTTTTAAGTCAGTTGCTTCGTAGAGAAGAGGGCTGATTGGCTAAAATTAGAGACAGGAATATCATCTGTGAATTCATTTAAGGTAGACCTTGTAAACCCGAGACACTATGAATGCTTGAAGAGCTGTCAATGCCAATGAGGGGACTGAAGGGTGCCAGCACCATGCCTGCCTGTGACAATCCTGCTCTCAAGGTTCTTCAGCTCTTCTGCATGGCCAAAGACTAGTTTACCTCAGAGACATGTAAAGACTGCAGTCTGCGAGTATATTAAGCATAATACTCTTTTACTTTGGAGGGGTTTGTAGCAGCAGAAATATTTTAAGATCATGAAGCAGAAACAGAGTTTGTAGTATTCCCCTACTACAATCAGTTGCCTTGCTTTCTCCAATTTGGAGAATACAGTTGAAGAACATGGCTTTGCCCTCTGATAGTATGGATGTGAAAGTGAGGAGAGTGCCGCGTCTCTCAACTGGCTAAAGGGAAGAAAGGACATATGTGAAGACATCAGACCCACTTCTGGCCTATGGTTTAAAGGAGAAATGAACAAAACATGCTGTCGAAACCAGCTGATTGCATTATTGCATTAGCCTATCCAACTGCGCGTCTGCACCGCCATTCCTTTGGCTGGTTCAAACACAGACAGAACTTGTCAGTGCTCTTACACACACACACACACACACACACACACACACACACACACACACACACACACACACACACACACACACACACACACACACACACACACTGCAGCTTCATATCTTTCCAGCTTCCAAACAAAACAGGCTTAAAAAACAAACAAGGGCTTTAAAGTATCAAAGATTGTGAACGTTGCATGACTTTGTTCATAGCAATTGCTAGTGGTGAAGACCTGCTGAATTCTCAATGATGGGTAAGTTTATTACTTATTGCTCATCCTTTCATTCAATGCAGTGGTGGAGGTTGGATGATGTTGTTGTTTTTCTTTGTTGTTTTTTTTTTTTTAATACACCGTGCTAAGCAACTAGCTAATTGCTGGGGTTTCCTCGATGAATTGAACTTACTCTATACCCTCCGGGCACTAGTGGAGGATATCAAATAATGGCATCAAAGTAATAAGTGCTCTAATGGAGGTGTACATCGGTGACTGTTGCTATGGGAGCAGAGTAGGACCTGCAGCTTTTCTGTCTGCAAGGGCAGAAGGACCACTAGAAAGATGTTGGGTCACAGGTGAGTCTTAGAGGATCTGGAGTTAAGACCAGCCTGCATGTCAGAGAGGGAAATACGACCAATAGAGAGCCATAGGAACCTGTAGGTAGACCAGATCACCCATAGCGTTTGGGGAAACTCAACAAGGCTGCTAGACATCTGTCCCTTCAGGGCCTTGAACATTATGCTAAGAAGTTTGAAAGTTTATTCTAAGATAAGTTGGGGATAGATATAAACGTTAGAGAGTTATATGATCATAAAAAAATTAGAGTGGCATTTTAGAGATACGAAGAGACAAGATGGCTTTAAAATAGTTTATTAGGGGAGAAGAAGGAAAGACTAGTGTTCAGTTCTATAATCAGTTTTCTTGCTAATTCTAAACCCTTCAGTAAATTAAATGCCAGCGGATTCAATTTATCGAAAGTCCAGTGTCTTCTTGAAGTTCTAGCCAGAGCAATCAGACAACAAAAAGGTCCAGATCGGAAAGAAGAAGTCAAAATATCACTACAGATGATATGATAGTATATTTAAGTGATCCCAAAAGTTCCCAGAGAACTACTAAAGCTGCAAAGTGGCTGGGTATAAAATTAACTCAAATAAATCAGTAGCCTTCTCTACACAAAAGAGAAACAAGCCGAGAAAGAAATTAGGGAAGCGACCCTTCATAATAGACCAAATAATATAAAGTACCCAGACTTTAACCAAGCATACAACAAGAACTTCAAGACTCTGAAGAAAAATTGAAGAAGACCTCAGAAGATGGAAAGATCTCCCATGCTCATGGATTGGCAGGATTAATAGTAAAAAATGGATTCTGCCAAAAATTCTGCTGGCGATCTACAGATTCAATGCAATCCCCATCAAAATACCAATCAATTTTTCAAAGAGTTAGACAGAACAATTTGCAAATTCATCTGGAATAACAAAAACCCAGGATTTTTCAACAATAAAAGGACTTCTGGGAATCGCTATCCCTGAACTCAAGCAGTATTACAGAGCAATTGTGATAAAAACTGCATGGTATTGGTACAGAGACAGACAGATAGACCAATGGAATAGAATTGAAGACCCAGAATGAACCCACACCTACTTTTTTTTTTGACAAAGGAGCCAAATCCATCCAATGGAAAAAGATAGCATTTTCAAGCAAATGGTGCTGGTTGCTGGAGGTCAACATGTAGAAGAAAGAAGATCCATGCTTTCACCCTGAAGCTTAAGTCCAAGTGGATGGACCTCCACATCAAACCAGACACACTCAAACTAATAGAAGAAAAACTAGGGAAGCATCTGGAAGACATGGGCATGAAAAAAAAAAGAACAAAACACCAATGGCATGCTCCAAGATCAAGAATCGACAAATGGGATCTCATTGCTCACTGTAAGGCAAAGGACACCATCAGGACAAAGAGCAACCAAAGATTGGGAAAAAGATCTTTACCAATCCTACAACAGAAGGCCTTATATCCAAAATATACAAAGAACTCAAAAAAGTTAGACCGGGAGACAAATAACCCTATTAAAAAAGTTCAGAGCTAAACAAAGAATTCACAGCTGAGGAATGACGAATGGCTGAGAAACACCTAAAGAAAATGTTCAACATCTTTAGTCATAAGGAAAGTCAAAACAACCCTGAAGATTTTTAGCTAAGATCAAAAAACTCAGGTGACAGCAAATGCTGGCGAGGATGATCCTCCATTTTTTTTTGGTACAACCATTCTGGAAAAAGTCTGGAGGTTTCTCAGAAAATTGGACATTGAACTGCCTGAGGATCAGCTATACCTCTCTTGGGCATATACCCAAAAGATCAGCATATCATCAATTGTTCATCGCAGTTTTGCTGGAAAGAACCCAGACCACAGAGATGAAGAAAATGTGGTACATCTACACAATGCCAGCCCTATCCAAAAAACAACCACTTTATGAAATTTAGGCAAAATGGTTTGAAAATATCATTCTGGGAGCTAAATCACAGAAAGGCATGCAGCACTCACTTTAAGTGGCTATTAGCCCAAATGCTTGAATGAGGCCCTAGTTTGAAACTCAAGACGGATGATCAAAATGAAACTCCTTTTTAAAAGGGGGGAACAAGAACTTGCAGGGAAGAGAGAGGCAAAGATTAAACAGAGACTGAATGACCCATTCAGAGCTGCCCACATGGGCCATACAAACAAGACAAGATGGATCAAAGAAGTGCAGACCAACAGGAGGAGGAGGACCTGAGAGTAGCCAGAATACAGCAAATACAGAGGTGAGGCAAACCACTGAACTGAGAACGACCCCGTTGAAGGAATCAGAGAATGAACTGGAAGAGCTTGAAGGGGCTTGAGACTCCATATGTACAACAATCTTCCAGGGACTAAGCCACTATTTACCCTGGACTCTGACCTCATAGGTAGCAATGAATATCTAGTAAGAGCACCAGTGGAAGGGAGAAGCCCAGATTGAACTGACTGTCGGGGGAGGCGGCAATGGGGGGGAGGTGGGAGGGGAACACCCATAAGGAAGGGGGGGAGGGAAGGGATGTTTGCCAAATGTACATAAAATACTCAAGTTAATAAAAAAAAAATAAAAAAAAAAAAAAAAAGATATATACTCCATCAATATGAAGAAAAGACCTCTGTGTAGACACTGGTAAGAGAATGCCAAAGACAAGGCACAGATGGGGAATGAGTCCAAAGCACTTACCTGGAAAGGAATGCACCCTCAATGCATGGAATTACAATTCAGCAATAAGAGCAAATTTTAAAAGCTGGTTCTACAGATATACACTCCAACACATGGTAACCATAAATTTGAAGCTATGATCTGCATAAGAAAGACTATCCAGTGCTTGTATTTCCTATCTTTACCTCATCTTCCCAGTTCTATCCATTTTCTTGATTTGAAATTTTTGCTCGAGAGGTAACAGAGTGGAATGGCATGTATGAGCTGTGGTTTTACTCTCCTTAAAAAAAAAAAAAAAAAAAAAAAAAAAAAAAAAAAAAAAAAAGTCAGTGTCTCTTACTACACATGAAATACCCATTCCCTAATGGCCTTACCTGCCCTGGCCTGAAGCGAAATAATGTACCAGTTCACATCAATGCTTTGTAGGGACTATAAGCTTCCAAATTCTTTGCGTGTGATTTTTTTCCACAAGGGTGTTGCAACCAGACACTGGTTTTTAAGCCCACTCTCTACTTTATAGAAGCACTCTCATCTGCCAAAGAAGACTTACGTAACAAGCAAATGTGGCCGAGCAGACATGAAAAAGCAACCTCCACCTCTTGCTACCATGCTAGAAAGAGAAAAAGCGACTTCAGAGAACACATCATGACTCATCGAAGTCCCTAAAGCAGAGCTTCCTGGGACTACAGCATCCTGTGCAGCTTCCCCGAGTCCTTTTAGCCTCTAACCAGGTTGCTTTCCTGTGATTTTTTTTTTTGTACAAAACAAAAGAGCCTCTCGTTTTCTTCCTCAGCATCATCAATTGTCACGTTTTGCTTCACCACAGAGATGAAGCTGGATACACTGCCCTCCGTTTTTCTTGTGGAGCAAATGCTGCAGCCTTTTATTTCTCATGAGTTTCAGAATCCTTTGATGAAATTCTTACTTGCTGCAGTGCAAGCTACAAACAAGACAATTCTTCAGAGGAGGGACCTGTAGGGAGAAGGTGAGGCATCCTTAGGTCAATGTGAGGTGAAAGGGAGCCAAGTATCTATATTTAATCTGTACTTCCAACCACAGATTGTGTTCTTTCATGCTGGTGGTTGTGCATGTACATGTATGGGTAGCAACCCCTCCAAGTACTGCATCAAATTTTCATGTAAGCTGGAGAGCACACACACGTTTAACAAAGGGAAGGGTTTTCTCCTTCCTTTCTTTCTGATGAAATGCCAGAAGGAATGGCCAGTGGCTTCAGTGTCATAAAGATGAAGGTTTCTCTTTCTAAGAATACGCTATGGCAAGTGGAGGTGAAATTTTACAAGGGAATAAATAAAAGCCATAGAGGTAAAGTCCCAGTGGTTGGAGTGGCAGGGCCCTTTGAGAGAAGAGAGAGAGAGAGAGAGAGAGAGAGAGAGAGAGAGAGAGAGAGAGAAAGAGAGACACACACAGAGACAGAGAGACAGAGAGAGACAGAGAGACAGAGAGACAGACAGATACAGAGAGAGACAGAGAGACAGAGAGACAGACACAGAGAGAGAGACAGAGAAATAGAGGGAAATAGACATACAGAGAAAGATGCAGAGATACACAAGTGTGTGCAGACGGGACACACACACACACACACACACACACACACACACACACACACACACACAGTATGATATCATGAAATTGTTAGACCTGGGCTGTGAAGTTGACATGTGAAGGAAACAAATTTAAAACCTACTCCTTGTTAATGAATACTTATCTTTATAAGTATTGTCATTAGGTTAAAGCCTTTTATTATACACAATTAGGTTTCTGGCTATATTTCTGTAAAGCTGAAACCTATTAGGCAGTTAGAAGCTAGTATTTAGATTATACATTTACTACACTATTAATTGGGTTTAACATTTCTCAGAATATATTCCCAGTTACTGTTATACTGGCCTATCCTCTGGCAGAGAAACAGTTCTTACAACCTTCAGGGAGGCACACTATATTCTAGTCCCCTTTGTTGTTTTGTTTGGTTTAGAAGTTTGCCATGGGACACACCGAAAACATGGAAGCCAAATTTAACAAGCAAGTAACAGCACCTTGGAAAACTATTAAACTACAGGCTGTGTGAATGCTCTCCCTGCTTGTCCTGCTTCATGAAAATGGAGCATTGTAGTGCTTTCCTCCCAGGCCTGGACCAGTGATGTAAACACTTCCTAATGAGCACATAGGAATCTGTCATCTGTTCCCATTGCTACTTGTCGTCAACATACCCAGTACTAAGCTTGAGCATCCTCAGAATGGCACTTCAGACCCAGTTGCTCACACAGTCAATTCTGTAAAAGTATAAACCCTCTTAAAATAGGATTTTTTTTACCCTAGGGTGGGAGGGATCCTCAACCAAATAGTCACAGTGCACTTTGAATGACTAATTTAAGCCATTACATTGCAAAATAAGGAATAAATCATACTTTTCATAACACGACCACATAGGAGCAGTTTTAATTTTAAGAGTCAAGCACCTACATTAATCTGAGTCTAATATAATAGGCCTCTGATTTAAAATCTCCTAACATTCTTTCACACTTCATAAAACTAAAAATAAAACTGCCTCACCAAATAGTGACCTAGGGTCCGGCAGACGTACTGTATTTCAAGGAAAACTGAAACACTAGCTCTCAAAACCACTACGTGCAGGCAAATTGCAGTTTGTAGCCTTAATTGGTCTTAAATGTGGGGTGGAAGAGAGAGGAGACTTCGGTCTGCAGAGAATGAGATTTATTTCCCTTTTTAAATCAAAAGCAGATCCCATGGTTCAGCTGCCCCCTGACTCCCCCGCCCTACCCTCATAGGGTCGTTCCCTCCTCCCATATTTTTATGTATAATTTACTCGAAGATGACAGGTGAGGGGAGGTGAGAGTGCTTCGTGCCTTTCCGAAGTAAACAGAGGGGTTAGGCGGGTTTATTTGGGTTTATTTATTTACTAGGCGGCCGGCCTCTCAGCTGTTTCTCCTCTCTGGCATTTGGAAGCTTGCAGTCCTTTAGGGATGAGACAGATTTGGCAAGCTCGTTCTTTGTGCCGCCTTCCTTTTCTCTGGGGGTTGGGAAAGGGTGGGAAGAACGCAAATTTATGACAGCCTTGAGGGAAGAGGGAAGGGGGCGGGGGTCGAAAAAGTTTCAGCTGGTATGATAATGCCCATTTCTTTTTCCACGCCCAACACTGCCACAAACAGCTTTGGTGCCACCCGGAGCCCTGCCCCCGCCGTCCCCTCCCTTTCTCTCTGCAGGCTCGAGCTGGCAGGCGCAGGCACACTTAAATT
Organism: Rattus rattus; assembly: GCF_011064425.1. NCBI lineage: Eukaryota > Metazoa > Chordata > Mammalia > Rodentia > Muridae > Rattus > Rattus rattus. The sequence goes on from NC_046155.1 coordinate 26,642,970, forward strand.
CCAGCACGGTCTCCACATTCCCCCGAACTACTACGCTCTATTACTACTGCTGCCCTCCCCTTCGCTTCGGGGGTTCCCCCAGCCTCCCAGGAGACGCTCGGAAGGCTAAGCTAGCCGAGGGGACTTGCGGCGCCCGAGTCCAGCAAGGCTGGGGACTGGTTGCTTGTCCTGCGCAGTTTCTCTGCTCCAGGCACAAACACGGCGGAGAGCCGGCGCCTCGCAGACACACACAGATCCACGCATACAGTAGAGCTGTCTAGTTCCACATTCTTGCACACCGCCCCCTGCTCCCCTCCTCCCCGGCGCGCGCTCCCGGAGTCGCTGAGCAGGGCGAGTGACAGGAGCGTCCCGCCAACCCGCGCCGGGCCGGGCAGGGAGGAGCGGCTCGCGGGGCCAACTGCGGCGCGTCTTCCGGCGCCCGTGGAGGCGGCGAGGGTGGGACGCGGGGCGGAGCCGGAGTTTAGGAAGAGGAGGGGACGGCTGTCATCAATGAAGTCATATTCATAATCTAGTCCTCGCTCCCTCTGTTTCTGTACTCTGGGTGACTCAGAGAGGGAAGATTCAGCCAGCACACTGCTCGCGAGCAAGGTAAATATAACTTACAACTCCTTTCTCTTCTCTCCCCGGCTCCGGCCTTTTCGTCAGCAGCCACCGCCGCTGCCGAACCCCTCCGGCACCGCGCTGCCTTCGCCCGGGATTATGCATCCTTATCCTAATCATTATTTATTGTGCATGCTCGAAGACCAAAACAAACAGGCGGGCCAACCGCTACAACAACAACAAAAAAAGCCCGCCTCTTCCCCGCGGGCCTCAGGTGGAATGCTCTAACCACAGCTCCGGGGTGGCGATAGAAGAAACAAAGTTTCAACCGAACCCAGTGGTTCTAATAATAACAGTAATAATTACTACTTCAGGAGGACAAGGAGAAGAAATCCCAACATGCTACAGCCTTGACCCTGGGCTGGTTGACAGCGATGCACTGCCAACTCAGGGTTGCAACACACTCTCGGCCAGGTTGCATTCCCCCAACCCCTAAAAAGCAGAGGTGGGGAGGAGTGGTGGAAGGAGGTGAGGGGCTTGGGAACTTGGGGCGGGGAGGGGGACTGGAAACGCGACAGTTTACCCGGAGCCATCCTCCCCATTAGAGTTGGAAAGGAACAGGAAAGGAGGGTGAGGAGCCCGGGCTGGCGGCAGGGCGCCAACCAACACGGCTGCTATTCGCCTCCCGGGGACTTGTTTAAAGGGCTCCGGCTGCAGGGACGAGAGCAGATCTTGGCAGTAGGAGTAGTCTGGACTGGCGCACTAAGCGGGTTGGTGCCTGCGGGCTCCGAGGTGTCACCTCCACTCCCCGGGTCCCCTAGGGCAGGGAACGGAATGTTGACTGGTGACAGGCCTTTGGATATAGGGCTTGCCCTGGGGGCTATGGCCCTGGCGCCGCGGACCTTCTTGTCTGGTACCTAGAGGCAGTGCGGGCTGGGGTGTTGAAGTTCGCGGTGTCCAGCCCGGATCTCATTACTGAGGGTGGAAGGAAGCCCCAAGGAAAGAGGTCCGAGGTGGCCACTGGGCTCCGTTAGCCTCCCCTCCCCTCTCTTGGTTTGTTTTCTTTTGCTTGGTGTCTTTCCTTGGCCAGCACGGAGGAAGCTGCAGCCGCAGGGCGCCTGGGATAGTCTGGGTGTCAGGGGCGCACAGGGACCCGGGAGAGCCGCAGCGGCTGAGGTCTGGGGAGGCCATGATCCGGATAATCCTCTCTTGCCTGACTGTCACAACAGGACCCGCACGCACTCGGGCAGTGGCCGTGGTGTTCGCTCGGGAAGGGGAAGGGCTGCAATGGAGAGGAAACGGGGTGGTGAAGGAGGGAGGCGGGGAGAGCCGGTGGGAGCCTCCTCCTAGCGATGACACTCACCCCTTCCTTCTTGTTCCCTGCTTTCGAGTTTGCTTTATTCCCATCCCAACATAGTTCACCCCTTCCCTTGCCTCCTCCTCCTCCTCCCTCATCGCTGGGCTGCCTCCCCTCCCGCTGGCGTTGCAAAACAGGGCCACGCCATCTGCATAGGTGTCGCGATGTACTTCCCCAAATCACCGGTCCAGCGCGCCAGCCCCTGGGCGCCCTCCAGCCACCAAGCGCACACCAGCACAGTGCCCCCCGGTGCCCCGCACCAGGCCCCGCAGCCTGGACGCAGAGACACCGCGCCGGGCGGGGCGCAGCGGTGAGGACTCTAGGGGACACCCGCTCTCCGGCCCGGGCGCTCTCACGGGTTTCCGGTACCTGCAGGAGATCGCCGGGTGCGGGTGTCTGCGTTCACCCCCGCCGCCTGGATTACATTATTATTTTTATACCGGTTGCCATTCGCCGCGGATGGTGGTGAGCGCCGGGCTGGTAGGGCTGCCTGGGGGATGGGGGCGGAGGGAAGTTGGACACCAATCAACCCGGAAAAAAAAAAAGTTTGGCAGGGCTGCAAGTCGGATGGAGGGGCTGGAGGGGGCGGCGGGCTGGCGTGAGTGTGCAGTGCGCTAGGGACCAGTGCGTGGCGAGCTGCGCGGGCTGCGTCTGTACCCCGAGCACTCCCGGGAGCTGGACGCAGACCCGGCTGGGTCTGGCGGCGGGAGGCGGTGGCGGTGCGTGAGGCAGCGAGGGCGAGTGCGTGGCGCGCGCGAGCGGCGGAGAATCAGGAAGTCACCGCGGCGAAGCGCACAGACGTGTTTGATCGCCGTGACATGACGCGCGCGAGGGAGGAAGAGGAGGTGGCGGGGGCCTGGCCGCGGGCGCCGGCCTAAGCCTTGCTGTGCACACCGCTCCTTCGCAGCCTCGGGCGCCGCCAGTCCGAGCTCTGGCTGTTCAGCGTCGCCCAGGTAAGGAGCCGGCTCCTCCCGCTGCCGCCACCGCCCGCTGAGCTTTTTAGGTCTTTCTCTGCGGACCCCCTCCCATCTTTGGCTCGCCTTCCGTGCAAAGTCAGGCAGGCAATGGATTGCAGGGAAAACTTTCCAGCGGGAGGCACCGCGCGGGGGAGATGGAGGCCTTGCGGGTGGCTGGCGTTGTCAGTTCTCTCGGCTCCAGGTCCGGAGAGAGTGAGTCGCTGAGCCCCGCGGCTGTTGCACGTTCAAACTTCGGGCCTAAACGTGCTTCCAACTCTCGCAGGATTTACTCCACGAAGAAAATAAACACCCCAAGCGGTCCACTCTCTTGTTGGGCGTTGAGGTGTTTAAAGCAAAGGAGGAAGGTGTAGGAGGGAGAGAGCGAGGGCGCAGTGCAGAATCATTCCTCATTCAGTGTCTGCACCGAGTGTTATGTAATTTTAGTGGCACATGGGTGCGAAGCCCACACTGGGCTTCTCCCTCCTTTGTTTATATAACTTTTGGGGAGTTTTGCCAGGCTGTATCCTTTTTCCCCTCCTCCCCAGTGCAGTGGTGGTTGGTGCTTTTAAAAAAGCAGAGTGACCAGAGTTGGCACAGTTTTGTAGAGGTGTCATCATTGAGTCCTTTTTAGTCATCACCTTGACACGGATTCCTTTGTACGTATAACAATGGAGCATAAGGAAGACGTTAAGTACTCGCGTTTGTTCTCTGCGCCGTGTGGTAATGTTTAAAGTTTCAGTTAATTTTCAGACTTCTTTTCACCTGGCTTGCATGCCTTGCTTGTGGGAACTCCTTAAGATGGTTTGAGAGTTTCTTGGTTTTGGACAGCACAAAATTCCTCTCCAGTCTCCCATGACTCAGAAAACAGTGAGAACTCTTCTAATATAAAAGCCATGTTCTATGCTATGTGTGCATATACTTACAAATGCACACTCTAGTGTTTTCAGCAATATTTTCCTCCGATTTGTGAGGCTTTACCTGAAGCTGCTATCTACCCCAGACTTGTCAGGCTTCAGGTCTAAGTATATGGGGTGGAAGGGCTAGGAGGCCTGGCTGGGTTGTGCCTTAGGTGGCATTATTATGCAAATAGAGACACACTTTTTTTTCTTTTCTGAATCTAATTGCCCTTTTATTCCTCCAGGCTTGCCGACTTGCTTTTAAAATACAGCCCTTGGATTGTTGAGGAAGGGAACTTTAAGTGGGGGTGGGGGACTAGGAACTTAGGACAAGAAGGTAATTGGGTTAAAGTATGCTGTAAACTTGTGTGAAAATGCCATAAAGAAACACATTATTTTGTACAGTCAGTATAGACGAGACAAATTTTAAGAAAAAAGAAAAACCTTAAGAATGTAACCTCACAAACAACAGACTACAAAAATGCTCACTTTCACCTCAAATGTTTACTACTGAAAAACTGGGAGATTTAGAGACACCTGTTGTTAAGGTAGGCTGAGGGGAAAATAATCCACAGGGTAGAGGTCGAGGTAGAGGGCTATCTAGGTTTTGTTTGGGCCTTTTAAAAGGGGGCCATATTGGTAGAGAATGTTTCTAAATGAGTTAGGATTTGGGGGATGTCAGAGTCTTTGACAGGGAGGAAAGGAGAGGCCACCTCATGCAGCCTTTCTCTCAGGCCTTATCACTCACAGCCCAGCACTGGCTCTGGCTGCACTCTGGTGTCTCAGGGAAAACACCACAGAGCCTGCTGTTCAAAGGAGTCTTAGATCTTTGCTTTTGTTCTTTTGTAAAGTGTGGGTTTTTTTGTTTTGTTTTGTTTTTGTTTTATTTTTTTGCATTTCTCATCAAGTTTCTTGAAAAGTGCTCTGGCCAACACCTGAGGCTTAGAACTGACTGCAGTAAAAGTGTGTCTCTTATATGGTTAGTGCCTGAATTCTTTTTTTTTTTTTTCAAAGTATGCCTGACACAGTATACTTAGAAAGTAACCCCTTTGCAGGTAATTGTTTAAAGCTCTGATTCTTTGTAAGTTGAAAATAAACCTTTCTGCAGGTGGGGGTGAGAGCACATCTTTCTCTTCTAGGGGACAGCTCTCGGGTCATCTATAATACTGTAAAATACTGCAATATTTTGACGTTTCGTTTTAAAGGCTCATTGTGTTTTGGAGGCCCGTAAACAGAGAAGTTTCATAAATTATGGAGGTGGTGCTGTCCTCCAGGGGTTCCAGTTTTTTCTCTCCCTTAGAAGTCTTCCTTTGTAAACAGGGCCTTTGTCAACCCTTCTAGGTCAGCAGCTTTTTGCTGCTCTAGAGAAATAATAAATCACTATTTATGACACTTTGACATGCTGCCATGAGGAGCACTGACTTATCTCAGACACCATGCTGAGGACCGTTCCCCACTCCCTGAGCATTGTGAAGGAGTGCAGCCAGCCTGTGCCACCAGAAGTTAGGATTCACACTGTATCTTCTTAAGATGCTGTGGAAGGAAGGTGTGGGTCCTCAGAGAACTGTGGTTCACAGCTGCCCTCTGTGGTAATTTCTGATGAACAAATGAGAAAATGCCCCTCATATGAAAAGCTAGGTTTGAAGATTATTTTTTATGTCGTCCCCTGTCACTGTTCAGAAAATTGTGCGTGTGTGTAACTTTTAATAGCTAACTAGTTAATAAAGTTATGAGCCATTACGTAAGTAATTGGGTATAGAAAATACAGATGTTGGTAATATATTTGGTAGAGTGTTTGGGAGGTTGTAAGGTGTTTGTTTTCTATACAGAAAGTTGTGACTTTGTATTAATCAGAGCACACAGCGGTCTAATACTATGCCTTGCCAGAGTTTGTGAAAGAGCATATTTATTTGCCTAAGATATTTATTACCAACTTAAATAGGATTTTGCAAACAGGTTTTGAAAGACTTTATGCCTTTGTTACTGTTTATTATATCTTTATTATTTTCTGTATTATTTTTAGCACCTTTCCTTGAAAGTGTTCAGGATATACCTGCACTTTCAAGTACTAAATTTTTTTTTAAATATAATTTAAATAATTATACTTCAGCAAACTGTCTAAGGGAGCCAGTAGCTACTATGGTGAGGTTTTTAAACACTGACTAGAACCACCTCATCAATTCTCTCGTGTGATCATCTAGCATGATGCATTGGATAAGGATGTAGATTTTGATTTTTTTATTTGTTTGCTTTTTGGAGACAAAGCCGTATGTATGCCAGACAGGCCCAGAATTGACAATCTTCCTGCCGCTGTATCTCTACTGGAATTACAGCTGTGTATCACCACACCTAGAGCTAAGGATGGAACCCAGGGCATTGTGCATGCCAGGCAAATACTCCACCAACCGAATGGCATCCTTAACCCGTGATTTATTTCTGGACTTTTGGGGAACTTCGTATGAATGGAGATATTTTACTGGTTGCTTGGGGCCTGTGGGGCACTGTGACAGGTATAATCAGGCTATAATTCTATGTGATTTATAGCATCTAAGAGTACAGCATTTTTAGGTGGGCAAGCCTCAGTTCTCTACCAGTACATGATCTAGATTTACACTACTGTCCTTAGAAACTTTTGAAAACAAGTTACTTAATCCAAGTATGGTCTGGGGTTTGTAATTGATGAATGGAATCCCCAGAAGTTGAGGTTGAAATAAAACCTAGCTCAAAAGCCATTAAAGTGTAATTACACTCTTTTCCTCTTTACAGAACAAAGCAAAATACTGGATTTGGCATTTGGGGGTTAAAATTACATTTAAAAAAAAAATGGCTGAGAAGAACTGTCACATGTTGCTTACCTGGAGGCAGGGGGTGGATTCTCTGAGGGTTTACATGCCAGTGGTACTTTTCTTGTTTGAGATGCTTGTGTATTTATGTGGTATACTGCAGTCTCTGCCATCCCACTGGGAGACTGGCCATCCCTCTGGAAATTGAAGGTCCAGGAGGAAAGCCTCTCCTGCCCCCAGGCTTTTTAACAACTGGACACATAATAGCTTGGCAAATCTTTGCAGCTATTCTGTGGTTTGCTGTCCTGTTCTGAAATGACATTAAGCAAAGTCCAAAATTCTATTAAAAAAAAAAATCAGTGGTCAGTAAGAAGTGGTGTTTTCCAGAGTGTACATGAGCATCTAAACAGGAAGCAAGTAGCCTGCTGAGCCCTGTGACAGAGCAGGACCAGCTCTCAACTTCACGGAACAGATAACATTTTATGAGAGGGCGGAAGAACAGAGCAGAGATGGGGGTGGTGAGTGTAAGTCATCTCCAATCACATAGGTCTGAGCTCACAGGGACTAAGCTTGAACAAGCCTTGGGAAGACCACTCTACCTATCTTGACCTGGTTACCTGAACCAAGAGGTCCCAGCGAAGGAGAGCTTTTATAAGGTAAAGTTGAGATTGTAGAAAGTCAGACTTACAGGCTAGAGCATGAGTCTTTTATCTGGCATTTCGGAAGGCTTGGATCTCAGAATTATGTCTGTCTGTCTGTCCGTCTGACTGATTTTCTATAACTTTAGTTTTATTATTTTATGTATATATGTTTTCTCTGCATGCATGCCTGTGTACTGTGTTTGTGCCTGGTGCCCACAGAAGTGGTGAATAGTCCTAGCCTCCTAATAGGTACTAGGACTCTATCATCAGGTAGAGCAGCATGTGCTCTTAACCACTGGGTGATCTCTCCAGCTCCTCTCAGAAATTGTGAGCCAAGCATACTGATTCAAGAACAAAGTTATGTTTTGGATTAATCTGGTAACTTGTATATTCAAGTTCGAAGTGTCACTTGAAGATCTTAGGTTTCTGGCAGCGACAAGCATTTGTATACAATAAGCTCCCAGGATGTTGTGTACACCTTATATTTTATTTGGTTTATCTCAAATCTAAGCTCGCTTGCTTGCTTTCCAGTGTGCCTCCAGTGGTAGGCAAGGAACTGGAAACTCCAAAGAGGTTCAGTGGACCTGTTGATGACAGACTTGTAGATGGTTACTGTCGTGGATTTGAGGGAGTCGCTGTTGAGTTCTGATTGGGACTATGTTGGTCAGGGAACATTGGGCATATTAAAGATAAGCTGGGCTAGAGGTGTAGTTTGGTGGTAGAAGGATCACCTAATGTGTGCTTGCTAGGTTCATGTCCTTGGATCAGTCCCCAGTGCTGTAAGACTGTCCATCATACATAAACCTGGTTCACTCCTCATGGAAGCTTAAATGTTGAGTTTTACTCCTGAGAAAAAGTGAGCCTGCCAATCCAATTTTAAAGCATGAATTTTATACTTTTTAAAAAAATTGTTAGTGCATAGATGAAATTTTCCTAATAGAAACCATTGATTGTTGTCAGCATCCTAAGATGAGATTGCTTTGGAAAAGAGCCTTCCATGACTGGGAAGGGGGCGTGCCTACACCTTGTATGAGTGGCTGCACTTCAGGATGATGCCTACTTTGCAAACTGGCTTGTGATGGCTTGATTTGTTGGTTTCTTTAATGGCCCATGGTCCAATGGTGTATACTTAAGGGAATTGTAGGAGTGAGTTCACCTTTGAGAGTCCCTAGTCCCTGAGCCCTAGATTAGAGAGGTGTGTTGTTTCTGTGTTGAAGAGGTCTCTTACACATTTTGGGTTTTCTGATAAGGATTGTGCGTGGGAACATTGTTGGTCCTCACTGGCTTGAAGTAGACTGCCATCACTACCATCCTCTAGGGTGGTAACTCAGGTTTCTGTGGGAGTGATAAGGTGAAGGGAGGATCCTGCACGGGCAGTGCTTGGAGCCAGTGCTTGGAGCCAGTGCTTGGAGCCCATGGGGGTTGGGGTGGGAGGGTAATTAGCAAGTCTGCACAGTTTGTTATCTTCCCCCTGCAAAAGCTTCCTCCCAGCTTTTGCCAGGTCTGACTCTGGGCAAGGACAGTCCCAAGGCAGTTTATTTAAAGTCAGGGCAGCAGCTCAGGCATGTCCTAAATTTGTTTCCCTGATTGAAAGATGAAGGAGAGTTCACAGGAGCCCAGTGAGCGGAGAAGTTTTCATCCAAGCACTTCTGAAAACATATATGACTTTGAGATGAACGGCAGGCCAGAGTGAATAACCCTGTCAATGCCTTTCTAGGGTTTGGGTGGGATCGCTTACATTTCAATATCATGAAATCGCCATCCCAGATCATGTTATGAAGTTTATAAAGTTGCACTTCTTGGGCTAAGCAGCAGTGTGGTCCTTCATGGTGTTTAACCAGAAGGCAGAACAGGAGGCTCCTGGTCAACTTATATTGTCTTTATGCTCACTGCCGTCCTATGTAAGGCCCACCAGCCTACACTAATGGGGCTCTGTCCAGTTCTAGGGAGGTTGCTTCCTCTTGTGAAGGAGTTCAGTTCCCTTACAGAGAAGGGTGTGTGGAATGAAGAGACACAGTCCTCCTGACCAGAGGCTTCTGAGTCAGCGGACAGACACAAAGGACCCTTATCTTGACTTAGCTGCCAAGTCTTATCGCTCTCCTGTAACAGCCAGAATGCTTGGGAAAGGCTGAGTTATTCTTAGGCCTTGGACTAAGTTCTTATTTATGATGGTCCACCTTTAGCCTGGCCCTCAGAGCCTTCCTGTAAAGTGAGCTGTGGGAAAGATTGGCTGGAGACTTGGGCTTTCTCCAAGCTTCCTTAGGAACTCTGCGCGAGGGCAGCTTTGGAGGTATTGTCCAAGTTACTGAGCAATCCCCATCTCTGCTTGGTTTTATTTTTAAGCTTCAAAGTCTGACCACAATACTAGCATCTCCAATATGGCTTCCCTGATGCCTTTACTCCTTGTTGAGTGTCATCCCCACCCTGATATTGCCTTGGGGGCATTTACCTAGACCCATACTAGTTTCGGAAGATCTTCCACCTTTTCTTTTTGTTGCCATCTAGGTACAAGTTTCCTATTAGGTGTTCTGGATTCCAGGGCTTGCGTGTGCATGCGTGTATGTGTGGGTCTCCTTATTGATCTCCTGTAACTCCCCTCTGCCTAGAACACTCTGTAGAGCTGAGAATAAATACGGAAAATCGATCCTTTGGTGTTGGACTAAGCATCATGACCCTTTCAGGCACTGATGTCTTCATTTCGGAATCTCTTTGGGGTTTGGCTTCTCTTTATTTCATCCCTTGATAAGTAAACACACTGTCCTAGCCCAAGACGAGCCATTGCAAAACACCTCTGCCGTGTTTCCATCTTTGTTCTTTGTCTCTCCCACTTTCTGTCTCTGTCTGGCCCAGCAGTGGAACACATTACAGAGCTGCCGGGCTCAAGCTGAGGCATGTTATCCCTAAATCAGTGTGGTCAAGGCCGAGGGATTGGCCAGATGGTCTCCTGGTTGTATCCTTAGGAATCCTCGCCCTTCCTTTCATCTCCAAGGCAGTGAAGAGGAGGTGGACCTGATGCTAGTGGGCATCAGGGCTCTGGTGGCGCTATCCTTTTGTGGCTCCCAGGGATTTGGACCCAACTAGGGCAGCAAGGGAACAAAGGAGATAAGAGACACACACAGAGAGCAAGGGCAGTAACCTGGGATCTACAGGGGACCCAACATTCTTCAGGAGAAGCCACAGCACCCTGGACAGTCAGCATGTTTATTATATAGAGAGGTGGGGTTATGGCTTACAGCTGGACAGTGAGGTGGGCCTGTGACAGACAGATAAACCAGGAGGCACAGTTTATGGTAGACAGCTGGATCAAGAAGGCAGGTTTAGTTCATCTCAGTCGGAGCAGTCTCTGGAAGGGAACAGTCTTGAAACTCGAAGCATCTGGGGGTGGAGGTGGGGGAGAGAAATTGATGGTGAACATTTTCTGTGCACTGCCAATATTTGTACTAGGCCCCCCCAACACACAAAGGCTCTGCCAGTCTTCTGCACAAGACTCTGGGGTGCTTGACGTGACCATGCTGGTGTGAAGAATACACATTCACTCAGCAACTCCCTCGCTTGGGCCTTTCTTCATCCAGCTCCCTAAACTCAGCAGGAAGGTACAGAGAGGGATCTGGTAGCCTTCTTTTGGTGGTGGTTGGCTTGCCCTGATAGACACCCTGCTTGGTTGGTGGGCTGAAAGTCAAAGGAGAAAGGGTTCTATGAGGAGATTTTATCCTGTGACCCATGTGACTTTGGACAAGCCAAGCTGTTTCTTCCCATCTTCACCTTTGCAATGGGAGCCCGATAGAGTGTCTCCCTAGGACTACAATGATTATGATGCTTCTCAGGTATGTTTAGGTCCTATTAGCCACGTGCAGGTCCTTGGAATTTCCTGGATTGCGATTAGGCCAGAGACTTAAATCTTGCCTAGGTGGTCATAGTTGGAGTGGTGACCCTTAAAATTCAGTGGAGTTGAGCTCCTTTTAATATGCAGATGGAGGTGCTCAGCCTTTCCAGGGTGAACGTGGAGGGAGAGCATGGAGGGAGAGCATGGAGGGAGAGGGAGATGGAGACTTAGGCTGACTGTGGGATTTGGGGTTGAGGGAAGTGCAACCACCAAGGGCTTTTATTTTTAAAAGCGCACACTCCTCAGTTGTAAAGGCAAGAATGTCTGGGTGAAGTAGACAGGGCGTACTGCTGAGGAGTTCTTGCCAAGAACACAGTGGCCTGGCTCTCTGGGAGTCCTAGTCTGAGGCAGAGAGTAACATGGCAGGGAGGGAAGGGGGCTGTATTGCTTGTGCATGGGCGGCAACTGGGCTCTTCCCCCGGGCAGATTTCCTTTGGTGTCTTACGTACAGCATTCTGGACTAGGTTGTTCCCTTCTGAGACAATGTAAATCTCTGTCCCCAGTGCAAACTGAAAATCGAGTGTCAGTTTTATCCCTTGGACATCCTCTGGTATTAGTCCTGCTCCTCTCCCACCATGTTCATGGGACCATTCCCTTATCTCTCCCATCTGGTGCTTTGAGGAAGGATGAAAGGGGCTAGGATTTGAATGGACACAAGGACAGAGCTGAGTCAGCAGACCTAGACTGGAACTGCTCCTTGCTGACTCTGTGATACCATGCTCCCTGCCTTGAGATTTGCATCTGGGATTTGTAGCCCTACGGGTCTTTATAATAACAATATAGGATCGCACTGGGGTGCATTTGAACTGAAGAATGAAGTTGCCGCCAGAAATGTAGAGGAAAAATAAGAGTGGAACTGATTTCCTGCATCCACTCTTCTCCCTGTGTGTACTTGTGTGACGGACCATCCTGGTTTTGGCCTAGAATCCTATTCAGGAGCTCCAGCAAGCAGAGGATGGGAATGGGAGCTTTGAGATTCTCTGGATGGTGGTAGACACCAAGTCATAAATAGATAGATGGAGAGGATCTTTAAGATAGTCCCATCCTAAGACTAGAGGGAGCTAAGGGAAGCCATGGGGAAGGTTCTTTTCCTGGGCCCCAAGACTGGAGGTGGCACTCAGATGTCTGAATTCATAGTTGAGTTGGAGCTCAGCCATCATCACCTTCGGTCGAGTTTGGAGAGTCTAAACCTTTACTATTCCCTATTGACATGACCCAGAGCTAAATTATATGACTTCTCTTAGACCTGTATATTCATTAGATCCATCAGTCTGTGGGTTCTCTTATTATGGCGTTTCCCATGAATCACGTTCCTATGTTAAAATTCCACTTAATGTGTTCCATAACTTCCCATTTCCCTCCAAATATATTCTTTCCTCATGAGAAACTTCAGTTTCCTTAAAAGAAAGGCGGGGGAGTGGGGGGAGAGTTGTCTGGAGTTGTATGTGTTTTACAACATCTCGAAGATCCCAGACAAAGGTGATAATACATACAGAACACAGCAAGGGATTTATTTGTATTAAACATGGAAAACACAAGAGGTAGAGGTAGCAGGCTGATTTGAGTGTTTGAATCTTCGATCTTGTGCTATATTACCAAAATACCTATCGGAGCCAATTGCCCAACAAACCGTAACAGGAACTAAGTAATTTCCTTTAATTCACTAGAAAATAAAGGGGTGAATCAGTTTGTTGATATATGTGGCAGAACATTATAACTTGTAGTGCCCAGTGAATTGACGTCAGCTTCCGAAGTTTAAAATGCTGACGGAAGATGTTTGTGTTTATGTGAGAGGTAGACGGAAGGTAAACACAACGGTTATTTCCCTGTGCTTTGTTAGTTGTAAAATAAATGAATAAATTTGGTTCATAGGGTATTTAAGGTTATAATTCACCCAGGCCCTTCTGTGTTTGAGGAAACACTTGTCTTGAGTTCCCATTTTAATTTGTTCACGAGTCGCCTATGTTTCTGAACACTGGCTACTCTTTAGTTTCTATTCACAGAGTTTATTGAATCTACTTGCCCTTGAAATCTTGCCTGCTTTTCTTTCATTCGTTGAGTTTTTTTGTTTGTGTTTGTTTCGTGGCATGGTCTCACTCGGTAGCCCAAGCTAGCCTAGAATTCTCAAGGGATGCTTCCTCAGTATCCCAAGTCCTGGTGTTGCAGGTGTGAATGGCCACGCCTGGCTATCGCCAGGTATTTCCTGAGCCCATAGTACTTTGCAGATAGAAGGTGCTGGGGCCACAGGAGTGAGGAGCAAGGCTCTCTGCCTCCATGGGCCTTGCTCTCTAGAGATTCAGTCAGCAAACAGGAATGGAGCTGATGTGGCCCTTTGTACTTTCCCCTCACCTCCCACTTCATGGTGAAGGAGCCATGGGTGACTAGGCTGGCTGGTCTATTGCATCTCTGCGGTTATATGGTAGGTGAGTCACTTAGAGGGAGCCATTCTGTGTCATGTGAGGTTGACAACAAAAATGTACACGTGCACCTACAGAACAACTCCTAAATGGGGAACCATTATCATCCCACTGGCACTCAGCTATGCCAGGATGGTTGATCTCTGCCGGAATTTGGAAAACGTCTTATTTACTCATTTTGACTTATTATTCGAGGTGCACTGATGCTGCCAGTCAATTTCTACTGGGGAAATGCCAGGAAGCTTGGAGGCTGGGTGACGGAGGAGTGTTCTGTTAAGTCTGGAGAAACAGAATGTCCATTCTCAGACACACACACTTCACCCTGGCATCCTTGACCAGAGGCCTAGCACGAATCATGAGACTCAACTGTCCAAGTGGTTTTGGTTTCAATACTCCTCCGGGGAGGAGGACCTCAGCTTTGTTCATCCTGATTACGTGAAGTCCAATAGCTGTGGTGGGTAAGGCAGGCAGCTGTGTGGTAGTTTGGGGTTTTGTTGTTTTACATGTATTGTATCATCTGACTATAAGAAGTATCAAGACAAGAACTTATCTAGTAATTGTGTCTGAATATATTTGAGCCCATGTTTGTATGATCCCTGTAGCTTTCTTCCTCCTCCTCCTCCTCCTCCTCCTCCTCTTCCTTCTTCTCTCTCTCTCTCTCTCTCTCTCTGTTTTGTTTTTTGTTTTTGAGTCAGGGTTTCTCTGTGTAGTCCTGTTGTCCTAGACCCTGCTCTGTAGACCAGGCTGGCTTAGAACTCAGAGATCCTTCTGCTTCTGCCTCCCAAGTGCTAGGATTAAAGATGTGTGCCACCATGTGTCTTCTTTTTCTTCCTTTTCCATAATTGAGACTTCTTTATTATTATTATTATTATTATTAATATTATTATCAATTGATGGACTTGTATCTTTTCCCCTTTAGCCCTGTCTAGAAATCCTTGTTTATTGCCTCTTAGCTTATGAAAGTGAGTCTTGGTTGTATACTTAATTGCAGATGATTTTCTGTTTTAGTGGTTTGGGGGAGTGGGGGGCTTAATGACTTCAGAGGTGTCCGAGTCAGCCTGTAATGGAGAGTATCTGTTGTGTTTAGTAATAAATTTCATACTTGTTTAGGTTCTGCTTATGTTATATTCCAGTTGCTCCAGTGAGTCTCTCTCTATCCAGGATGATTTATCATGCAGGGGAATCACTTCAAGTCTGTGTTTTTTTAAAACAAGTGGTCTTCATAAAGCCTGGGCCCAGAGTTATATATCACATTCACTCAAACATCTGGAGGAGGCGGGGCTGTCCTGTTTGATGTTAGTTACAGAAATGGCACCATCAGATTTTAACAACTGTTTTATTTGGACCTTCACATCATGTTTAAAACATTCCTTTCTTTCTCTTCTTTTCCCCCCTCTCCGACTTAGTGTCAGTCTGCTGACTGGCAGAGCCAGGAGACGTAGATGGCCACACCCACAGACCCAGCTGCAATGCCCCATCCTGGGCCCTCCCCGGGGCCTGGACCTTCTCCTGGACCAATTCTGGGGCCTAGTCCGGGACCAGGCCCGTCCCCAGGTTCTGTGCACAGTATGATGGGGCCCAGTCCTGGACCTCCCAGTGTCTCACATCCTATGTCGACAATGGGCTCTGCAGACTTCCCACAGGAAGGCATGCACCAGCTGCACAAGGTAAGGTTTTGTGCCTCTCTCCCACTCGACCTGTCCTCTCGGGCTTTCCGATGACTCTGAGCTTTCTCCTATTGTTAATGTGATGATCTGGCTAGAGATTTGTGTGAACTGTGTGTTATTAAAAACATCCCTGTAATGTAATCCTAGTATGTGAGAGATTGAAGCAAAAAGATCATGCATTGGAGACCAACCTGGATCGTAGAAGGGAGATTCTGTCTCAAGAAACCAAACCACAACCAAGCCCAAAACAAAAACCATCCCCGACCTGGTGTAAACCATACTCCCACTGCTGTGTTTTCCGTTGGTACAGATGGCCCAATAGTAAAGGTGTTGTCTTTTTCAAACACAGTCTGACATGCAATTCAGACAGGTTTGGGGATTAGTGGGTTAAAGGTATTTTGTCTTGGTGAATGTGTACCTCAGTAAGGTAGACTTCCCTCCCTCATCGCTCGTGTAATTTAAATCACTCACAAATAAATATATTGAAAGTTAGTCTTCTCTACAAATGTTGAGGTTTATTTGATGAAATTAGATCTGTGAGTGTGAAGGTAAAAAGATGTTTTCTGAAGATATTTCGGGTCCTGGAGAGATAGATCAGCAGCTAAGATGCAGTACAACCATTGGGCAGTTCCCACTGCCTGTAACTGCTGCTTCAGAGATGTGATCTTCTTTTCTGGACTCCTTGGGCCATGCCCATAGGGGCGAGCATGGCAAGCATACACACACACACACACACACACACACACACACACACACACACACACACAAACACACACACGCACACATCTTTAGAGAGTATATTTTCAAAGGACTTTATTATGTAATGGTTTATGGGGAAATCTCTTTATTGCTTTATTGAGATGCATAGATAGCTCAGGCTTGGCCTCAGACTCTCAACAGCCCTGCTCTGTGTCCAGCGTGTTGCATGAGCTGCAGTGGGGAATCTTGGAGATCCACTGTCCCTCCTCTTTGTTTAGGAGACCTTGAGCCTTACCAGGAGGATGATCGGCACACAGGTATTGTTCCACAGAGCCCTTTAGGAGATGCTAAGGATAGCTTTTCTGACAAAGAACACTCCTCTTAGACTGTTTGCTTTGAGGGGTAGCAGTAACCAAAGAAAACCAACAGGGCCACCGTGTGTTACTTGAAGGTCCTGTCTCATGAGACCAGTAGAGTTTTTAAGTCCCTGTACATGACATCACAGAGCAGCATATATGTATGCATAACAGCAGGTGCAACCAGGTTCTCTGGAGAAACACAACCAATGAGATTCAAGGTATATCCTGAGGAGTTAATTGGCTCATGTGATCCTGAAGGCTGACAAATCACATGGTTTATAGTCAGCAGGATAGAGACGGGGTTTAGTTCCCATCCAAGTCTGGAGGCCTGGGAGTCAGGAAAGTCAACCTGGAAGCCCTAGTCAAAGTCAGGAAACAAACTCCCAGCCTAGGTCAGAAGATAGGCTTCCTTCTGACCTTGACCTTCTGTTGTCCCCAGGTTCTGACCTTGTGGGTGATGCCCACTGCTTGCTTAGGCCAGGGCACTCTGCTTACTTCAGCTTACTTTCAAATGCTAATCCCATCTGGAAAATCCCCAGGAGACAAACCCTGATATAATGCTTACCCAAGTAATTTGGATACCTGTGTCTCAGTCAAGGCAAAGTATTAAGTTAGCCGTCACAGTAGACAAGCGATAGAAGACACTTGATTAAAAGAAAAGCATCACCCTTAGAAAGGGGTGGGTCTTTCCTCATTTACTAGGACTCTGTCATTTTCAAGGTAGGCATGAGGAAGCCAAAGTGAAGGTTTATAATTGGGAATGTAGTGTGTGCTTATTGTGAAAAGTGGAACGGGACCAAGACAAATGAGACAATTACCCAAGAAAACAGTTGTACAAGCATTCCACATGCCATTTTTTCCCATATTCTGTAAGGACAGCACCAACACAGGCATGCACAGACAGGGGCAGGGGTTTTCTCTTCACAGAACCACACCTTCTCTATTTATTATTCCAAAACATCCCCTTTTTATTCAATAATGTATCTGCAGTTGTCCCCAGCTTTGTATCCTCCCCCCTTCTGCTTGTTTGTTTGAGATAGTGTCATGTAACTCATGCTGGCCTGGACATCACTGTGTAAGCCAGGAGGGCCTTGAACTCCCTCCCGTCTTCCTTCCTTCTCTGTGCCACTGTGCCTGCCTATCTCATCAAATATCTACAGGACTCAAGCTCTTACTTTCCATGGCATATGATGTGGTGACAACTTGACATCCTGAAGTCACTGACTATCAAGTCAAGCCTCATGTTATATCATCTCATGTCAACTTGGAGGCGTAGTCTAGATCTGTTCTGCCCTTGTAGACTCTGTGTGTTACCAAACCTCCAGATGACCTGAGGGAAAAAGTCGAGGATATGTCTAGTCAACCTTTGTGATTGAAGCATTTAAACATTAAGTATGTGGGTGAGGGTTGGCCCTGTCCTGCTTTTCGGTTGGACAGGTTTATTGATTGGCATTTCTTCTGACCCATCTCTTCTTTCCTACGACCTTCACCTCTCCCACATCCTCTACACTCTTTCTGTTTTGAGTTTGGGTGATTCTTTTGTGTTCTGTGTTTGTCTTACCTGTGAGCTTTGCAGTTTTTCTTTCTCAGCCTTGAAGATTTTTGGGCCCTGCTTTCTTTCCCTCCCTTGCAGCCCCTCCAGTAGCTCTCTGCCTGAGGACCTGGGTGAACTCCTGGAGCTCGCACCTGCTGGCCAGATGCCTCCACGTTCTTCCTCCTTTTTCAGGCCTCTGTGTTCCTTGTCTTCCTCCTCCATCTCCCTCTGAGCTTCGGCTTTTCAACATCACTGGAAATAAGTAAACAAGCGGCCTAAATCCATCTGCTGCATGGCTCTGATTTCCTCTCTATTATTACTACGTAACAGACGCAGTGACACCCTTTATACCAGATTCTTCCCATTTTTCTTCTGAACATCCTCTTTATGGTAAAATTTCCCTCTTTTCAAGCGCGTGCTTTTGACTCTGCAGAAATTAACTTTCTTTTCTCCAAAACTGCAAACACTCATACTTTTCTTGCTCGAAGTCATTTGGTTTTTATAAACTCTTGGAAATGTTCCTTTCAGGCTGTTTTGAAAATTGCTATTACACTTTGGGGGAAGAATAGACTTTTCCCTTTCCAAACACATGCTCCATGGCCCGATTCTGGATTGGATTAACATCAGTTCAATAGCTATTTATTGTATGTCTGTCATGCTCCGGGACCCGGGTCCAGCATCTCATCCTTGTGCTTGGTATTCATTTCTGGCCTGTGCCTTTAGCCTCTTCTGGGTTCCCTCCCTTGGCAGCAGCATCTCTCTCTGCTGTTCGCTCCCTCCTTTTCAGAAACTCACCCCCTTCGCTTCTCTGTTCCTTATGTTCTTCTCTTTCCAACTGCCATGGAACCTTCTGGTTCAACTTTGTAACTTTCCTTAGTTCATCCCTCCAGCGAGGAAAAATAGGTCACCTCCACCATTTCGCATAGCCTTCACTTGGACTCCAGAATAAGTTCAGTATGTAACGGGTTTCAGAGCTATTTACAGAGGTATGAGAGAGTAACCTTTTCTACCCTGTGAATAGTACTTTTTCCTTAATTGGGAGTTGGTGACATTGGCCAAAGAATGAAAATTCAACCCTTTTAAAAAAACTTATCTTCTGACTTAGAGATGGTTTTGCTGATCCTTTTGGTGTAATATTGTTTTTATTTATTTATGAAGTATAAAAATATAGAACTGCAGAATGGACAGTGAATGGTTGTGTCATATCTTCAAAGACTTTGGGGGTGGCTTCTGACAGTCTTGTTAGAAACAATGTACCTTAAAGAGGTATCTAATGCATGCGCTTTACGTGTTTCAGCCCATGGATGGGATACATGACAAGGGGATTGTAGAAGATGTCCACTGTGGATCCATGAAGGGTACCAATATGCGCCCACCACACCCAGGAATGGGCCCTCCACAGAGCCCAATGGATCAGCACAGCCAAGGTTTGTGTCTTCATATCATACCAAAGAGTTATCAGTCGTTCCTGGTAGTAATTTAGTAACCGCTTTTACCTGTGTGTCTAAAGATGGTTAAACCCAGTTAGCTTTCTTTCTCTATAGAAACCTACCACCCCTTTCACCCAAGAATTATTATTATTTATCTGGGGGATTTTATTTCCTAAATGCTAAGAGTTTTATCAACTCAATACATCTAAGAGCTTCGTGTCATTTATTGAGAATCCTTATTTTCATCTTGTAAGGTAAATGTCGTCACTCCCAACTCATAAGGGGGAATTTCCGTATTTCTCTGAGTATGTGTAGCCAGTAATTGATAAAGGTAAAAAGGAATCCAGATCACGCCACCACCAATAGCACAGCTGTAAAAGTAAGATGAACCAAACACCTGCATCACCTGAGTTGACACTTAACACCCTGGGTCAAAGGAGGTGACATTTTCTTGCAGCAAAACCTCTTGCCATTGCTAGTCAGTGACTATAGGTCTCCTAGGCTTGCCATAGCAAAAAATTGGGAACCTAGTGGCCCAAAACAAATTTATCCTTTTGTAGATCTAGTGGTTAAAAGTTCATGAACAAGGTATCAGGAGAGACCACTGTCACTTAAGGCTTCAGAAGAGACTCCTCCCCACCTCTGCTGGTCACCAGTAAAACTTGGCATTTCCTAGACTTATATACTCTAGTGCCTCCCCACCCCCTTTGTCACCACAAGGCATTTTCACTGGCTGTCTCTGTATCTCTTTCTCTTTGATACTTGATCAAGATGGACCCTATTCTTATATGGCTTCATCTTAACTTGGTGATGTCTGCATGGCCCTGTTTCCAAATGAGGTAGTGTTCACAGATAAAAAGGATAGGATATGTGTTTCTTTGTGGGTAGCAAGACAATTCAACCCCTGGCCATAGCTAATCCATGTGTGAATTTCTTTTCTCCTCTGTGTCATCTATGTCATGTGTCCTTCCTATGTTACTGAAGGAAAAGTAAGCGCTTTGGGAGTCATTAAAAATACCCGTAGCCTGAACGCAGAATGGCCCCTTGGCCATTTTTACATCAATCTAGTGCCAACTGACACTGTTATGTGGGTCTTCTTCCAGGATACCTGTGGTTTATATGTCAAACATGCTTTCCTGTAATCAGGTGTGTTTCAGGTTTTCCTCCATTTATGATGGTCTCTACCATAAAAAAGACTGGAAGACTTGAATAAACATGCTCATAGCTGTCTTCTTTCTGAACTATAAACAAACAGATTGCAGAGGCTGACATTAGGGTGCCCTTCCACTGTCATGTGATCTCGAACATCCCAGGGTCTTGGTGGCGGGCAAGCATAATTATCCCAGATGACTGGTGAAATCTTGACCTTGTAGTGAAGCATTGGAGGATTGAGGCCTTTTGCAGGATAGGAAGGAGAAGTTTGACTAGAATGAATTATAGCAGCACCTCTAGGTTTGTCATTTAAATTCTGAGGGGCCGTGTGTACTCATAGCGATAATGAGACCTCCGTTTCAGTACCTGTAAGGTACGGAAGAATTGCATGCAGTAACTCCTAAAGCCAGATGCTTCAACTTTTTCTGCTCCTGGCACTGCCAGACATCTAGAAGTTACTGGCGCTATGTGAATGCCCTGAAGGAACAAATAAAGACACCTGAATTTTATAATTGAGAACAGGTTCACATTTGTTTCTCCTCAAAATTCTCTGATAGCTTGAATCCCCTTCTCCCCGTAAGATTTTGTTTACCTCTGGATCACCCTGCTTGGCAGAATGCTCTATACACTCTGCACACTGCGTCCCATTAGACACAGAAACAAATTGTATACACAACGACCCATGCTTTTAAACAGTTCTGTTTTTATAGAAGTTACCTCAGTGTTAATTACACGCAAATGGGAGGAGCTTCAGTTAGCGGATTCTGTAGACTGGGGAGTGAATGTTTTAAGAATACAACAGTGGTGCTGTAATGCATTTCTATTTTGTATAATGATTTGAAAAGAATTTTATCTCGGTAATAGTGTGTACCTTGAAAGTCCTGTTGTGGAAACTTCTTTCTAAATGCACAGGTATAGGGAGGCTCAGTATTGATCAGACGGCTGCCAGCTTTAATTCAGAACACAGTTTAGGGTACTTTAGGGTGTTGCTTGGAAGGCAAAACCATTTCCCTCAGTAAATACTTGTGTACCTCATAGTCCCAATGATAACATTGTTTATTTTTAACACAATGGATTAAGAATGTTTATATATATTTATATATATATATATATATATATACACACATATATGTAAATGTATATATACATATATAAACACACACATACATATAGTGTGTATATATAATCTATATGCATGCTTATGTTGTTGAGTGTAGAAAGTGTACATAAAATTAGTACTTAAAAATTTGAGGTTATTAATTGCAGAGAACTTATTACTTCCCTCCAAGGCAAGGTGAAACCAGGGAGATAATATAATGACTCTTGAAGGCCAGTGAAGGAAAACCGCTATTTTTGTGACACTTCTGGATGAGTAAATCAAAGAAGACTTGGAGAAGAGTGATATCTGGAGCAACAGTGTTATCTTCACACAAAATGGATATTTACTCGGAGGCAATTTCTTCTCTCTGTTTTCTCAACGAAGGATAATTACCAAAATATGTTATGCTGATGCATCATTTAGATTCTGTTTTCCCTCAAGTTTTATGGGATGCTACTCATGTCGAAAAAAGAAATCCCTTTCATTGTAGCTAAGCCACTGTCACATTTTTGATGTCACGGTGACAGAATGATTCTATTAACATCTTCTGTAAATTCTAGGAAACAATTTCTTCCCACCCCCGGCTTCTTTCTATCAAATTTGAGGCAGACTTTCTTAGTCTATTGATTGATCCTGCCATATGAATTTTGTTCTGCCAGTTTCCTTCTTGTCAAACTTACCAGTGTTTCCCTGTGTTGATTTCTCAGTGGCCAGGTATGTGGGTTGGTTTTTCTTTATTGTTGCAAAATATCCCAGACAGTCCAGTTGGAAGGAGGGAACATTTATTTTGGCTTGATAAGAGATGTTTCCATCTACCTTGGCTCTGTGATCTTAGGTCTGAGATGGCAAGGTACATTATAGAAAGAGCAGCAGGGTAGAGGAGGTCTACTTAACCATTAGCACCTCAGAAGCAAACACAGATAGGCAAGAAGGAATTGGTCCTAATATCCCCTTCAGTAGCACATCTGTAATTGCTTAACTCTTTCCAGTAGATACCACGTCGTCAAAGGTCTGCCACTTGCTTCCCAGGTGTGCAAAGCTGAGGCCCAAACCTGCATCCAGCATCTTGGTCTTTGGAGTATTTTTGCAGCTCTCCATGGCAGGTTCTTTTGTTTTGCCTTCAGTGTTTTGACTTCATCTGCTCAACGAAGTCATCACATCTTTGTGCTGTATCCTTGCTCTTAGCTCAGCCTCATAGCAGAGCTTTACGGGTTCAAAGGCTGGAGAGATGACTTAGCCGTTAAGAGCACTTGACTGTTCTTCCAGAGGTTCTGAGTTCAATTCCCAGCAACTACACGGTGACTCACGACCATCTGTAGTGGGATCTGATGCCCTCTTCTGGTGTGTCTGAAGACGCGACAGTGTACTCACTTAAAATAAATAAGTCTTTTTTTAAAAAGTGGATTCAATAAGCTACACAATACAGTTGAGTTTATATGGGTTTGTCCAGTATTTTAGACCCTGTATCAGGAATTCTGTGACTTGTGTATGGATGACCTTATACTTGACAGCTTAGAAAACGGGAAAGACTGGGTGGGCAGCAGTAGACTACTGGCTCATCTCAGCTCCTTGTGTCACATCTTCCTACTATGAACATGTACGTTTGCCCTCTTATACTAGTTTCAGAGGTGGGAAGAAAGGTGTTTACTGAACAGCCATTTTGATCAGCTTTCATTAAAGGGTGAGCATCAGCTTCATGAACAGGAAAAAAATATCAATGGCAGAAGTTATGAATCTTATTGATACTTATTGTTACAGATAGTAACCTGTTGGAATGTTTATGTTAGCAGTCTAACAGGCTGACTTCAAGGAGATTTCCTTGACTCACTTACATAGGCAACTAACTAGAGCCCAACCCTGATGTCGTATGCCCTGGCATGAAGAAGGGATGTGGGTATTGAGACCTAGCAGTTCCCCTCTTGGCTAGGAGTTCCCCATGTATTGATTCTTTTAATAGTCAATAGAAGACCACCAGTTCTTTTCAGGGCATTGTGCTAAGTTGTTTCCCCTCTCGAAATAGCCAAACCACAGATAAGAATAACTATCAATTATTTTCTCCTGGCTTCAGATGGAGGTGGTCCAGATGGCCACCCACCTCTGGATCTTTGTGGCCCTGGAACTCTTTTATATAGATGTGACAAGGGTTCAAACACACAGCTCGCATCTAACAGCCTGGTCTGTGGTGACCTTTACAGTCGCCATCAAATGCACATGCTCATCAAAGGATCAGGACTTTTCATCCGTGTTTGTCCTGTTCTGCCTGGGGACTCCTTTCCCTTTATTAAAAGTGTGTGAACTTAAGGCAGCTGTTGGATGGCAGTAGCCACTTGGTTCCTTTCTCCATATTGGACCTTCCTCTGACAACACCCAGTCGTATGTCGTTGTGGGTGTTGCTTAGCATGCCACCTTCCGAAGTGATGCCCTTGAAATTCCTGTGTTTTGTCTTTTCTTCCTTCAGAGAAATATTCTCTGTTTCCTCAATTTGGTATGTTAAAGCCCAAGTCGGTGCCTTCCATTTGCGTTTGTGTGTGTGTGTGTGTGTGTGTGTGTGTGTGTGTGTGTGTGTGATCCTGTTAGACCTGAATATTTTTGAAAATTGAGTGTGTGCACATTAGGTCCAGACAGACTCAATTTTAAAACCTGAGCCACGGGCCCAGTGGTGGTGATGCACATCTTTAACCCAGTACTTGGGAGGCAGAGACAGACCGATCTCTGATTTTAAGGCCAACCTGGTCCATGGAGTGAGTTTCAGAATAGCCAGGGCAACACAGAGAAATTCTATCTCAATAAAACAAATCAGCCAACCAAACAAACCAAGCTGTGCTACAAAAATGTACTTGTGTGACGTTGGGTGACTCCCTCTGAGCCTCTGCAGCCTTCCCTTAGAATCTGAAGTAATGGTATTTTTCTTCAAAGGGCTGTACAGAGGGTTGATATTGGCGGTCTATGCTCTTCCTGATGTGCTTTGGTCCTTCCGCCATTCCTGTTCCTACATGTGCCTGGTTGGCTGGCATTATCTTAGTTCACTGACTGGTGATCCCTACCTTACAGTGAGTGGAATAGTGTCCTGTGACCCCCACAGCCTTACTGAGACTAGTGACTTCACCAGTGACCGATACTGTAGGAGTTGAAATTCCCCAGCTTCTTAAGCCCCTCCCTGGAGTAAGCCTAGCTCGTTTATTTATCTTGTATCCCAAAGCTTCTGCAGTGGATTAATCTTCGAGGCCTGCTGCAACAGCTGGCTTGATAATGCTTTTTTTTATTGGCTATCTTCCGTCCCATATATCACCTCTCCATACGCCTCTCAATGTCCCAGCACCTCCCATATAAATTACCTGTGCCCAGCCCTTGGTTTAGCCTGTTTCTGGGCAAACTCAGTAGAGATGCGGTGTGCGACCATTCCACAGTGACTGCAGCACTAGCCCCTCGGTAATTGCCAGCTAGTCACAGCTTGCATGATAATCAGCCAAATAACACTTGATTTCTTCCTAAGACACTGCCTGTTCTGTACAGAGCCACGTTAGACCTCTTCATGTTTTGTTGAACGGCTTGGAGCCACTTCTAATGGAGAATACTGCCCGCCATCATCGTTCGTGCAGGTGGTCTAACAACCACTCACGGTTTGCCTTCCAGGGTACAAGTGGCTATTGATCGTTTGAAACGGGGCTAGCAAAATCCAGATGTTCTGTGAGTGTGGAATACAGGGTGTCAAAGACCTATTATGAGGAAACGAAATAGCTCTTTTTTGAAGTGCTAATCTTGCGGGTGTTAAGTAAACTGTCATAAAGTTATCTTTACCTGTCCTTTCTAATGTACCTACATAGATAGTTTTAAGTTGTAGGAAAACTATATTATGGATTAAACTTCTAAATTATATGTAATTGTTAACTTATTAATACCTTAAGTTTCTATTCTCTCATGTAGTGTCGTTATACCAGGAAATTATTAGAGTACCTAAGACTACCTCCCTCTCCCCCTCCCTCTCCCTCTCCCTCTCTCCCTCTCCTCTCCTCCCCCTTCCCTTCCCTCTCCCCTTCCTTCTTCCTCTCCCCCTCCCTCTCCCTTTCCCTTCCCTCCCTTTCTCCCTCCTTCCCTCCCTTCCCCCCCTCAGTCATCTGCTATAGCCTGTGATATTATGTTTTTATTTTAGGTTATATGTCACCACATCCATCTCCTTTGGGAGCCCCAGAGCATGTCTCCAGCCCTATATCTGGAGGAGGCCCAACCCCACCCCAGATGCCGCCGAGCCAGCCAGGGACACTCATCCCAGGAGATCTGCAGGCCATGAACCAGCCTAACAGAGGTCCCTCGCCTTTCAGTCCCGTACAGCTGCATCAGCTTCGAGCTCAGATTTTAGCTTACAAAATGTTGGCCAGGGGCCAGCCCCTCCCTGAAACTCTGCAGCTTGCAGTCCAGGGAAAAAGGACCTTGCCTGGTATGCAACAGCAACAGCAGCAGCAGCAGCAGCAGCAACAACAGCAGCAGCAACAACAGCACAGCAGCCCCAGCAGCCTCAGCAGCAGACACAGGCACAGCCACAGCAGCAGCAACAGCAGCAGCAGCAGCCGCCAGCTCTTGTTAGCTACAATAGACCATCTGGTAGGTTAATACGCAACTAAATGAATATCATTCCGGTCCAGCTTGGATAAGCAGCCTCTTACACACAGAAGCAGTAGGTTGGTAGAAGCCATTGAGATCAGCTAACATTCTTGGTTCCTGCTATAGAGTCCTAGAGCAGTGTTTCTTAATTGGACACCCTCCTGCAGGCTGGGAACCTTGGGAGAAAGCACGTAAACACTAAGCACGTTCTCCTAAGATCCTGTATTCTCTTTTAAGAGGTACAAGGTTGCTTGAAAGCCCATCCGTGTACTCCAGGTTAGAAACCCTGTGTCTTCTGCATCCAGCTATAGAACTCCCTGCTCAAATTGGCCCCCAACCGAGGCTTTCGATGTTTGTTGATTTATTTATTTCTTATCCTTTTTGTTGGAATAACATTTATGCATCTGTTGAGACCTGTTGTAAAAAAAAAAAAAAAAAAAAAAAAAAAAAAAGAAATTATCAAATGAGAAAGCCGGAAATGTGGGAAATCTTACAAAGCAGCAAGAATCTCCAGGTCAGGGATGTAAAGCCCACAATAGACCCCATGCAGTTACCATGACTGAGCTTCAAAGAGGACTGGAGTTTTCTGACAGAGCCACAAGGAGGTAGGGTCACGGATCTCATTCTCACCATTCAGAAGGAAGTTGCTTCCCAATTTCTCAGAGGACACAGCGTCATTTCTGGCCTGAGAATATAAAGTAGATCTCCCAGGTGTGATTATTCTTCAAATTACAGTCATCCCTTGGTGTCAGAAGCAGATTGCTTCTAGGACCCCAGCGGATACAGAGATCTGTTATGTTCAAGTCCCTTATATGAAATGTGGGGAGGCATTTGCATTTAAACTATGCATCTCCTCTCTGTGTACTTTCTCATCTGTAGATTATCTAGGAGAAATACAGGCTACGACGTGAATGCTCTCGGAATGGTAGATACACTGTATTGTTTAAAGAATAATGACAAAAAAAAAGTCTATGCCCCTCAGTATGGATGCTTTTTTTTCTTTTTCTTTTCTTTTTTTTTTTTTTTTTTTTTTTTTGCCCTGAGTAGTTTTTATCTCATGCTAGTTGAATTCACAGAGTTGGGACTCACAGATATGGAAGCCTAACTATCATTACATCGTCATTATCACTGTCATAAAAAGCTTCCATGGCAGAGACATTGGTAACATTTATTCATAGCAGGGAAACAGGTCCGCATGCCCCGTTTCTTAGACTCCTTGGGATAAGAATCAGAAGCTGTGATTACATAAGAGATGGGGTCGATGCTGTCCTTTGCGTGGCCTTCTGGAGGCACAGTTCTTTCATGTTGGTAGGGGCTTTAAAGTGTTCCTCTTTGAAGCTTGTGTTTCTAGTGTGCTTCTCAGGGTAGTTCTGGGTGATGGTGCTTATTCCACAAGCCTTGATGGACCCTGAATTCTATCCCTAGAACCTACATACAGGTAGAAGGAGAGAAACGGCTACAGAGAGCTGTCTCCTGACTTGCTGTACATGCAGGTTGTGGCACACATATCCCCTTTCCTAATCATTCATTCATTCATTCAATTAAGTTCTAAAATAGAACTAGATAAATAGAGGCTATGCTTTAGCGATCAGGGATTTAGAGAGTGGAGATTGTAATGTTCTCCATATACAAGTACCATCTCCTATGAGTGGCTTCTACTCCTTTGGGTAAACTGACAAGCTTGTAACCATCAGAACAATGGATCTGAGATATTTGCCCTAGGTTTAGGAACTCCGGTAAGGGGAAAAGATTCTGATTAGTATATCTGATTTAAATACTTTAATTTTCAAGTCAGTGTTTCTTTTCTGATAGATTTAGTTTCAAAAAATAGAGACACCAGGAAGATGAACTCTTGTAGGTTGTAGGTTTGACATTCAAAATGAGTCCAGGTGCTGGGGAGATGGCTCCGTGGGTAACAATACTTGCTATGCAAGCAGCAGGACCTGAATTCAAGTCCCTAGAACATGTGTAAAAATCAGGCGTGGTCGTGGGCACCTGTAATCTGGGTGCTGTAGCGGAGGGATTGGTAGGGAGACAGCAAGATTGTTGGTGCTTGCTGGCTGCCGGTTGGACTCCATGCTCGGTCAGAGATCTCAAGGGGATGAGGCAGAGACAGAGTAGGACACAGGGTGCCCACATTTTCCTTCTCACCTCACCTTCCCCACAGCACACATACTTACTTATATACCTCACACATACACATAAAAAGTTAATAATTTTTAATGGGTGTCTTAGGCCAGCTGTGGTATACAACTATTTAACCCCAGCACTTCAGGAGGTAGATGTAGGAGTGTCAAAAGATCACTGACATCTTCAGTTACATCATGAGTTTGAATCCCAGCCTGGGATGTATGAAACACTGTCATAATACTGAAGCCCAAAACAAAACCAGCAGAAATTTGTGTCTCATAGTTCTGAGACTGGGACTTCCACCATTATTAGTATGTCGGCAAATTTATTATTATATGGGGAGTCTTTGCTTTCTGGGTTGTAGAAAGCACCTGTACTCTATCCTCTCACAGTATAAGGGGTGAGGAAACTCTGTGGTCTCTTACATGGTCACTGGTCTTCCTCATGAGAGTGCTTCCTCATGGCTTAATTTTCTCTACCTCCTTATACCACCTACTTAGGGAATTAGATTCCAGCATAGGGATCTGGGGAGATACAGACATTTAGAACATAGAATGTGTGTTTCTTTTCTTTTTTCTGTGTGCATTCGTAGGTACATGCATGCATGCGTGTGTGATATTTAAGACAAGTTCTTTCTTTGAAGCCCTGGCTAGCCTTGCCCCTGTAGCATTCTGCTTCTCTCTGGATAAGATAGGCATGCACCAACATCATTATTTTAGCAGTTGAGTTTTTAAAGAAAAAAATGATTTCATACCCAGATTTCTGTGTTGTGGCTATGAGGGAGCCTTTTGATAGATGGAGGAAACCAAACAGTGTTATGAAAAGACACCCCAAACTTCATGCAGGGAAATGACAAGTTGAACCCTCAGTAAAATCATAAAGCTCTAAAACTAAAGCTCTAGAGAATTTGGCCACAAAGAAGGAAAACTTTTGCGTGTAGCTTAGACACTGCTTGCTCACCGGTACCCTGCCATGTTCTTGGCACATTCCCCCTCTGCTGCATTCAAATCCAGACCCTAGTAGTCGTGACTCGAAAGCTCATATTCTTGATTATTTCCCCCAAAGGGCTCCTTCTTGACCCAAATCCTCCAGACCAGGGAAAGGATCTGCAAAGTAGAGGTGCCTCAGCTCTTCACTGCTGTGCACAAATAGGGGAGAGCGTAGCTTCCTGGCACAAGTTCTTTTCAGGCTTAACTCTGGACACAGTTAACAGAGCTGGTGGTCTTTGCTTCCCACATGAGTGGTTTTAACAACCGGGTTTTGTGCAGAGCCCAGCTGGTTACATCCAGATAGCTGGCACCTAGGCAGAGCAGGGGGAACAAAGTGACGTTCCCAAGAGGTAACATTATGGGATTTTTGCCAATTGAGCGTAATTCATGGTGCATGAAGTGTGTCTTGGAGTTTCACCTGCCCTGTCATAGGCTTCCAAAGGCATTAGCAGCTTTTAACTGACCTCGACTGAGCAGGGAAACATCCCACAGCATGAAGAAAGGATGCCGAATTCCTCATCTGAGAAACCTTTCCATCAAAGTAGTGAAATTTAAAAGGTGAAGTTTATGTTATCTGAGTACATCCATGTGACTGATATTGCATGTTAACTGAACCTAACCGTGCCTTAATTTTTCTGGGCCATTTCCACACAAGGGAGGTACCCTTCTTAATCATCCACTTCTTTGCCTACTCCTGCCTTGTCACATCCCTGTCAACAGAAGACTTCATTTTAGTACCCCACTGCTCATGTCTTCTGGATGTCCCAGCTGTCATGCTTAGGAAGAAATGGACATATTTGGGCAGATAATTGTTTTCTGGCCAGGTGGACAAGGAGGTCACAGGTGAAAGAGGACAGAAAATATCTCCTTCTGATAGAGCAACGTGTCCTTGCTGCTGCCAGGAGAGTGTTGATCCTGTAAAACGTGGGCAGAAATCTGACATAGAAGGACAGACAACCTTATTGGAAAACGACATTTATTTATAGACATTTGAAATAAACCTAAATAGTGGAAGGATTTTTTTAAAGCCAATATTAAACTATCCCCCTCCCTTAAAAAAAAAAAAAAAAGCGTATTTGTTCATAAACACCCTGCCAATCTTCCAGAGGAAATAAAAAAAGACACGCAGTTCTCCTAAGGTAGTTAGGTCTCTTCTATTCTTGTGTCCCTTTTCCTAGTATACTTAATGAACAAAGAGAGCACATTACAGCACTGGGTTGGTCTTCCTTCCCCAGACCTACTCCAGAGCTAGAACTCACCGGAAGTGACATTGTTCCATAGCTGGATGCCCTTCTGCACACTGTGCATGTGTACTGGAGGAGGCTGGGGCGGGGCAGCAGCCGACATGTTGGCCACTTCTCAAGTAGAGTCTCGTCCTTGCTCATGTGGCAACGCTCCAAATGAAGACACATTTCTCTTTTCGCTTTGATTCTCTCTCTTATCCTTTTAGGGATTAAAGTGGAATAAAAATGAGAACTGAAAAAAGTTGTGGTTTGGGGAAGGTGAGAGAACAACCTTATAGTGGTAGAAAAAGAAAGTGGGTTTTTGTGTTTTGCTTTGTCTTCTACTCATCTTAAATGCTTGTGTGTGTGTGAGGGGGGTGCATCTGAAACTTTCTGATATGCTCGGTTTAAATATTCTTTACTTCATTTATTTTTTTTCCAACCTGTAGAAATCACTTACATTTCTGTTTAATACAGAGTAGAGTGGTGATTTGCATAATCACCCTGTGTTGAGCGGGAGCTAAGTGCTCAGAAATGCTATGCAGGTGAGGCTAAGGCGCAGGTGCTTGGTGGGCCCGTTGCTCTTATTCCTTCATATCGGATGCGATGGGATTGGACCACTTTCTGGAGAGACAGGCAGTACAGAATCTACTTCGGTTCCTCAGACAAGGGCTGAAGCCGATTGCGTTTTGAACACTAACCATAAGCCTAAATACTGGAGAGACAAGCTAAAAATCCAACCTGTGCTCAGTTTGAAGGTGAGGGGAAAGGCCTTAGGTAGCTAACCGCAGGCGTTTGGTGCACGGTGGGGTGGTGTTTGTGGCCTGAGTCCAGTGCTCTCTGTAAACCTCCTGCAGGACAGGCACCGAGTTGCGCAGATGAGGCTCACATCCTGAGCCTAAGTACAGGAAGCTACATTGAATTTTCCGGTCTGTAAATCAATGTATTTATACAGTCAGTCAGAGAGAGGAGAAAACAGACCCACACAGTAAATAAATCTAGGTTTAGCCAGGAAATAGAATTTGCTCCTAAGTAGCCCTGATCACAGCTGGCAGGGTACACACAGCAAGTCTGCTGACCCAAGGAGCATCTGTGTTGGGTTGTGTAAAACTGCAGACACGTTTTTGAAGTTTGGCCTAGAAAATAGCTCCCCAAGATGCCAGCTAAAACGGTACCCAAATTCTGGAAGTGCTTTCTTTTGTCCTGGGGCTTTCTGTTGTGTGGCATGCAGTGATTACATTAGATTTTTCTCCCGTCCTTGATCAATAAAGACGAAAAAGTTGAACACATAGTCAGATAATCTTACCTGAAGCCTTACAGCCACTCTGTGAGAGAGGTGTTATCATTGTCCCCACTCTGCAAATGATGAACTGATACAGGACTTGGTAACTTGGTCAGCTTCACACGGGGTAATAGAACTAAGGGAGTATTTTTTCTTTCTTTTTTTTGGGGGGGGGTATAACTGTTATTTTTTTCTTAGAGTTATTTTGTTTGATGTGTATGAATGTTTGGCCTGCATGTGTGTATGTTTGTCCTGTATGTGCCTGGTGCCTGAGGAGGTCAGAAGAGACATCAGGTCCCCTGGAACTGGAGTTACAGATGGTTGTGAGATACCGTGTGGGTAGCGGGAATTGAACCTGGGTCCTCTGCAAGAACAAGCGTTCTTTAGCTCCTTCTAGTGCTGTGAGGTTAGTTGGAATATGTAAGCCTATGGTTGGGTTTCTGTTTCTCAGTATTCAGGATGAGTCCACCAGATTACAATGTAATAGGATAGGGCTAACAAGGCAGATCAGCCTTATCTTGGAAATACACAGACAAAAAAAAAATGACCATCTGACAATACCTTATTTTCATTAAATCCTGCCTTTGTACTTCTAGGTAGTCTGGCTATGAAGGTGGTTGGGGTTAGTCATAATGACTGCAACCAGTGAGTGTGCACTGGTGCTGAACTCCTGGGCTGTTTTTATCTTTTGAACTTAGAAAAGAGGGAAAATACTTTTGACAGTGAAGTTTATGGTAATCGTCGTGATGCTATTTTACCAATAACTAATTGATTTTCTTCTCCAAAAAAGTATTTGTATTTTGAGAATCTTTTTGGCGAGCTCACCATTTAGAATGCTAAGCCCACAGCTTCTAACATATGTAATTCTACCTGCTCAGTGGGTAAGAGCTCTTGCCACCAAGTCTGAAGATTGAGTTTGATTCCCAGCACCCACATGGTGGAAGGAGGGAACCGACTCCTGCAAATGGTCTTCTGATGTCCGTACGTGCAATGAATAAATGTAATTAAAAATTAAAAAAACATAAACGCTAGAAATCTCTATCTTCTGTCATTTGACTAGTCATACATAAGACAGTGCAAAGGAAAACAAATTCCTTAATTTAAGCCCTCTCGGGAAAGGTATTCTAAAACCTACCCTACATGGTCATGCCCGTGCTTAACAACCTGGGTGTTAATTGCTTTCTTAAATATGCATGAAAAAAAGTTCTAAGTAAGACAGGTAATGAAGATTTATGTATTTTGTATAAGATTCCCCCATTCAGAAAACAAAACATTCATTGAAAGAGTTTAGTTGAGAAAACAACTTTATATGATGATACACCCTGGACATAAAAATAAAGAGTCGTAAGGGGAGGGGGAGAGGTTAGGGGGATGTCGGCCTGGAAACCGGGAAAGGGAATAAAAATCGAAATGTAAATAAGAAATGCTCCAGTTAATAAAGATTAAAAAATAAAAAATAAAGAGTCATGTATTTTACCCCAGAACGCTTTTTAATCAACGCTCAAGAGTACCAAGGCCTAAGAACAAACTACGAGCAGTGGTGGCACTGCGCCTTTAATCCCAGCACTCAGGAGGCCGTACAGAACCTGGTGCCAGGACAGCCGAGAGCATACACAGAAACCCTGGGGGTGGAGGGCACAAGAAAAAATCTTATCTAGGTCTGTGTTATTTGGGAAATTTTACCTAATTTTTGAAAGAGAAAGAACAGTGTGTGCCAACTATTGGGAGAAAGGTTTACCAGTACAAGCGCGAGTGCACGTGCACACACACACACACACACACACACACACACACACACACACTCTGGAGCTCCCCACCCCCTGCCCCCAGCACACACACACACACACACACGGAAGCTTCCCCCAGCCTTTTGTACTAATTTTTCGCATTTCCCTATGTCACAGTGTTTGCTCATGTCTTTCTCTGGATTGTCACTGAAGTCCTCTAAATGGCACTTGTCAAAAGTTGAAGAAACCTGTTCCACTTTCCATAATGCTTGCCTTTGTATAGTTAATTATCGCACCTCTCTGAAGTTTTGGACTATGATTTTTGTGCTTAATGGCTTTTTTAGTTTTTCCCCCCCTAAGGGAGGATAGAAGAAACACTTGCATGAATTCTGCTTGTGGTTTGAGCATCTGCTGACTGAGAGTCTTTGTCTTTTTATAAAAAGAAAAAGTTTTCTAATATATCTGGTACCTTCAGTAATCTTACTCAACTTTAAGGAAACTGAACTCACCTGGAGGAGAGTTGAAGCCCTTCTTATTCTAGATTTGTGTCTAGCAGATAATTCAAATCCCCAACACTTGTTTCAGAAAAGTGGCTGAAACCGAATTCAGCTATACTTAAAGATTTGTTTTGTTGCTTAGGGACATGGTCTCCTATAGCTCAGGTTGGCCACCAACTCTTGAATTCAACTCTTTCCTCTATTCTGAAGTGCTGGAATTGTAGGTCTATGCCACCGTGCTAAGCTTCAGAGATAGGCTAAAGATTGAATGCCATAAGAAAACAAAGGCTTTCTTGAATCCTAATATTTGCTAATTTTTATTAAGGGAAACGAGCACATTTTACCCCTAATGTTGAATGGTTTTAGAAAAACTTTACTACTGTGTAATTTAAGTAAGATTTGCTTCCTGTGATTCACTGTAACTAAGCCTGAAATAAACTTTCAGAACTGCTAAAGGAAGTACGAACCTCTTTTAGCTCTCGGCAAACCAGTTAGCTCTTTCAGCCCTAGGCACTGGATCTCAGAGCCGGCATCAGCTGTTGGGACAGAGCCCTGTTTTGCAGGAACCTATCAGCAGTTTGCAAAGCGAGACCTTGGGGCCACACCCATTGCATCTGATTATTGTAGAACTCTTTCTTTTTGTGAAGTTTGAATCCACCTGTGATTCTAAAAAAAAAACAAAACAAAAAACAATCCCCTCAAAAAAAAAAATCTGCAAACTGTGGCATTAAAAGCTAGCTTGTCATTTCCTTGATTTATTACAACTAGGAGCCATATTTTTGGTATTTTTGACAATATTCATTAGTATGTGCCATTTCCCTGTGAGGTACTTGCTAGGCTACTTTGTCCCAGAGTTTCATTTTTTTTCTCCTTCCTTTGTACCCTCCATTAGTCGGCTCTTGAGTTTAAGACCCTGGCAGCCTGAGACCCTAGGTGGTGGTCGATGGGTGGAGGAGAGATCAGCATGGTCATCAGGGGTCCTTCCTTCTGTCCTGTCCTGCCTATGCCCCTCTTGTCTCACAGGCCCTGGGCAGGAGCTGCTGATGACTGCTCAGAACACCCAGCAGAAGCTGTCGGCACCAGCACCCAGCGGCCGACCTTCGCCCGCACCTCCAGCTGCCACCCAGCCCACGGCCACAGCAGTGCCTGGGCCCTCGGTGCAGCAGCCTGCTCCAGGGCAGCCATCTCCCGTCCTGCAGCTGCAACAGAAGCAGAGCCGCATCAGCCCCATCCAGAAACCCCAAGGCCTGGACCCCGTGGAGATCCTGCAAGAACGGGAGTACAGGTACCTCCGGGCCATTCCCAGGGCCAGGGACTGACACGGCTCATAGGGCAATATCCTCATAGGGACACTGGGAGGGATGAAGAGAGGCGGGAGAGGACTTACGTGGTGACTGTGGTTTCAGGGCAGTTGTAGAGGAAGTTCACATGCTATCCGGTCTGTCCTTAATGTGTTGCTGAGTAGGACAGACTGTGACTTTTTCTCATTGGGTCAGAAACCTTTATCTGCCTGCTCTGTCCACTTGCCGGGTGCTTGGAATACAAAGATCAAACACCCAGAGTTCCTGAATCCCAGGGTGTGTCACCTCCTCCTAGGATTATGAGATTGTTTGTGTTCGGAACAGCTGATGACTTAGATAGTTGGGTTGAGTATGTTGTCTGGGTCTTTCCTTCAGCAATCTGGCCCCACTCATGGTACTGAGTAGCTTGGTACAATGTGTCCTGTATTTTAATTCACTCATCTTTTAGTCTAGAGCTTGGCCCAGCTTTAGGGATAAGCCTTAGGTATCTGTCTTCAGATGGGATCCTTAGTTAAACTCCTAATCCAGGCGCTAGTCACCTGATTTGACACAGTTGTATCTAAATTAGGCACTGGCACACTTTTCCTGTAAAGGACCAGATGGAAAACATCTAATGTTTTACAGGGCCATATGTCTTAGGCACGGATAGTCAGCTCTGTCCTTTCTGTGGGAAAACACCAATAGATGGTGGTGTCTTGGCTTTGTTCCAGTAAAACTTTATTTAGAGAAGCAACTAGGGACAAGATTTGGCCCACAGATGTTACTTTGTTACTTAGCAGATCCTTCAAGTCAATGGTTAACAACCATGAAACACTGAGTGCAGTTAGAACTAAGATGAAACGAAATTAAGGTGAGTTCTGTGCCCTGTCAGGGAGCGTGCTCTGTCAGGAACAGCTCTATTGTCCTGGGAAGGTTACATTACTTTTCTGTGACTTCTATGTTAAGAATGTTAGAGTCTTTTCTCATTGAGTTGGGAAAGGTGATGTGTTCTGTAAGGTTTCAGTAATATTGGTATCAATCCTTCTCCCAGTATTCTTAAATTAAATGGAAAGTAGATGGGAAAAAAATTGCAGAGAGTGTTAGCCAGGAAGCAGTGTTTCGGTTCTCTTTAAAAGTGTTATCCTAATTTTTATTAAAAGGCTTGTAGCTTGTTACGAACTAAATACAATATAACTGTTTGCAGAGTTGTTTTGGGGACATCCCAGTAACCAGGTAATAGATGTGGGTCACCTTTTTGGAGTGGAAACATGACTTTACTTTCTTATTTCTGTTGCTAGTTATCATTGGGAGCATTTCTTCTGTCACTCTCAGCTTGTCATGCACCCTGAGCATCAGGGCCAGTTACCCATCATTGGTGAGAAGCACAGACTTTTGGACAAAAACTTGTGTATCATAAAGTCAGACATAAGGATACCCAGGGCAGAAGAGCTCATCAGATGCAATATCTTCTTTATGTTGTTGAATAAAAGAAGTCATAAGTAGTTATTGGGCCAGGGGTCAGTTATAAAAAAGAGCAGGATTATATGGATATCCTATAAAATCTACCCTGCTTTAGCCCTGCCCAGGAGGTGCAAAGAAGCCAGAAGCTTTGTTAGCTCACGCAGTTTACCCTCAGAGGACATTCTCTGTACCTAGATATTTTATGTAACACTGGCCTTTTCTCCTTCTCAACCTCTTGTATGTGTGCACGTGTGCACGCATGTGCACATTTGTGCACATAAACTGCTCTGTGGACTCCAAACTTGTTTTGTCCTCATTGGTGCCAGGATTTTAATGACAGGGCTCTCCTATAATCTCATTTTAATGCCATTTTAAGAAGCATGAGTTTGGGGTTGGGGATTTAGCTCAGTGGTAGAGTGCTTGCCTAGCAAGCGCAAGGCCCTGGGTTCGGTCCCCAGCTCCGAAAAAAAGAAAAAAAAAAAAGAAGCATGAGTTTGAAGGATTGTCTTCCAAAGTATTAAATAGTGTGGTGTAGCCTATTTCAGTGTGTAAAACGTTTGTGACCTATATGATCTTCCTAATTAAATTTTTATTGCATTTATTCACTTATTTATTTATTTATTTATTTATTTATTTATTTATTTCTGGCATATCTGAGCTACTTCACAAGTGTGGAGGTCAGACAACAAACCTGTGGGAGTCAGGGGTTTTTTGTTGTTGTTTTGTTTGTTTTGTTTTTTGTTTTCCTTCTGTTATGTGGTTTCTGGAGATTAAACCCAGAGTTGTAAATTTGATAACATTTACCCTCACAGAGCCATTTCACTAACGCCATTCTCCTATTTTATTTTATGTTTTTAAAGAATTATTTATTTTATGTATGTGAGTACACTGTCCCCAGTCTTCAGACACACCAGAAGAGAGCACAGGATCCCATTACAGATGGTTGTGAGCCACCATGTGGTTGCTGGGAATTAAACTCAGGGCCTCTGGACTAGCAGTCAATGCTCTTAACCACTGAACCATCTCTCCAGCTCTTTTTTTCTTTTAATTCATTTATTTTTATTTTATGTGCGTTAGTGTTTTGCCTGAATGCATGCCTGGGTCAGGTTGTCAGATCCCCTGGAACTGAAGCTATAGACAGTTGTGAGCTGTCCTGTGGGGTCTGTGAATTGAACTCGGGTCCTCTAGAAAAGCAGCCAGTGCTCTTGACCACTGAGCCATCTCTCCAGCCCCTCCTATTTTAATAAAAATGACATTTACCACTATCCTTTAAACTGTTGTACAGGGTGATGTGCGCCTATAATCTCAGTGTATGGAAGTCTGTGGCATGAGAATCATGAAATCAAGGCTAGTCTGGGGTACATAGTGAGATGTATCCCAAAAAAACAAACAACTCAAAATCAGAATGTAGCTAAAGAGATTTTTTTTCATAATGTTATTATTTGATAAATGTGTCCACTGTGGTAAAGCTGAAGTTGTATGGTTCGGGGGTTGCCAAAAACCTGGTGGGACCTTTGGCCTACATCTCCCCATGGCCATCTGGAGAAGAATGGACTTGTGCTGGCGGCGTTTCAGAGGCGTGCCTTATCTCGTTTAGTCGTGGAACAATAGCTGACTTCTGCCTGGATAAAGACACATTGTTCAACCGCAGAGATTAACTTTATCATCGGAGGGGGTTACATTAAGTCTCTTACATACTCATAAAAGGCAGTTATGAGGATCTTTCTCTCCTGCTCCCTTTGATGGGCTAAGCTCCCTAGACTTCTACATGATCCCTAGACTCTGCCTGGCCTCTGCACCCTCTCACCTGGCTAAGGATTTGAGTGAGGTCCTAACAGCTCTCTTTTGGGATTTTATGGGCTCTGACAAAGCAAAATATCATGTAACAGAAACTCCACAACAGATGTTCATTTCATTGGCTACAGTCCTTGTCTGCAAAAATTGGAAGGAAATTATTAGGAAGTTACATTTCTTTAAGCCAGTTGGCCGCTCTTCCTGGTTTGCCATAAACTCAGAATCTTTTTTTTTTTTTTTTTTTTTTTTTTTTTTGGTTGCAGCTTAAGTGAGCCTCTGCCTGTGTACACTCTGCCTGGCCTCAGATCTCTACAGCCCTGGGCTTGAAAGCATTTCTTACCCCTTTATTTTGGGTCATTTCCTTTTGACTCTTATCATTTTTAATGGAAATGTATTCTTCTTTCTTTGGTGTCAGACAGTTTTACCTGCTGCACTAGCTCCCTATCCCCACCGCCCCCCAATCTTTGGGCGCCAGTTCTTGACTCTTACTATAGCCAACTTCATTTCTTTCCATATTCAATTAAAGAATACTTTACTAGCTTACACACTGACGTATAAACTAGGTCTGTGTAAGCAATTGTTTGCATGGAGGATGTCTGTCACACTTAGAAGGGATTATTCGAGAAAGGCAGTTTTGAATTACATCAGGTCTCTGGTCTCAAAACAGAATTGAGTATGGAAATGGGTTAGGAGATTGTGTGTGTGTGTGTGTGTGTGTGTGTGTGTATGTATGTCCATGTACCTGTGTGCGCATGTGTGTGTGCACATGTATGTGCGCACTTGAATGCATGTGCGCATATGTGTGCATGGTGTGCATGTGTATGTGTTCACATATGTATGTGTGTGTATGTCCATGTGCCTGTGTGTGCATGTGTATGTGTGTATATGAGTGTGTGCGCGTGTGTGTGTACGTGCACACATGCATGCACATGTGTGTGCACTCGAATGAGCGTGTGTGCATGAGTGTGTACATGTGCATGTGTGCATGTTATGTGTTCGCATATGTGTGTGTGAGTGTGAGTGTGTGTGTGTGTGTTTTCTTGTCTTGCCCTCATCTCCATCACAACCCTGGAAACTCCTTTTCAGGAATCACCAGTAACCGCTATGCCAAGAGAGTCACCAAAGTCACACGGAAAGAGAGTACCCTTTTTCTCACCCTTGCTCTGTAAAGTGTCACTCAGCTCCTTGAAGGGACAAAATGCACCAGTGTCATTTTCTGTTCAAATAACTCTCCTACGGGAATCATAAACTTCTCCCCTGGACCTGAACAAATATCTCTTGCCTTTAATGGAACTCTTTGCCTTGGCAGAACAGTAACCCCTCTTGATTTACTCTTCAGTCTGTATGAAAAACCCGAGTGACCTAATTCTGCTTCAATTTTCTGTGCTCGTGAGGAACACTAAATGAGCCTCCTGCAGTCGGGCAGGATTGCATCTTGCTGTTGTCTTGGGAAGTTTAGAATCCTGACTCTCTTTATCAGACGTCCTGCTGAATCCCATTGATGGGAAGATGAAATTGTCCAGGAGAGGAGCATTATTTAAAATGAAGATTTCTATTAAGCACAACAACAGAGATAGGAGTTGACTGTCACCCCTCCCCCACCCCGCCCCACCCTCATAACTTTACCACCCTCTCCGTGCGCCACAGTGAGCGCATAGCATTTTGCTGTAAAATCTCCCCCACTTCTCTGGAGTTTGCACTTTTTACTTCAGGAGAGAGAGGGCGGGGGTGGGGGCGAATATATGTTGGGAACTCTTGAGATGCACTAATAAATCACTTCTCCTTTGAAGCAGCCATGACAGCGAGACATGCACCCTTAGCTCCTATGTGCTACAGCACCCCAGGCACCCACACTCTCTTACTCTAAGCCCCCACTCCTGGCCTCATGTCTCTCCCTTCCCTCCAACTTCCCACCCAGTTCAGTGAGGGTCTAACTCAACACAGTCACCCCAAGTGTCCTGTAGTCACATTCTGTTCTCAAGCCTACAGCCTTTGGAAGATGGAGGCAGAAGCCCCATTCCTTGAGTCTAATGCCTGGCCCACTGTGCCCTATCAAACCAGAGTACACAGGGGTAGTTTTAGTTCTAGGATACAGAACCTAGGAGGTTGCCCAGTGCAATTGTGGGCGACACCATCTTCACTGTGGTCTTGATAGTAAGAGTATAAAGCAAAGTGGTTTTAAGGGTTAAAACCTTGAGTTTTACCTTTTCTGCCCTTTAAGTGTTTTGTTTTTCTCTTCATATATTCAGTGTTTGGATGTGGCTTCTTTTGCCCTTTTTGGACACTTGGGGCTACATAGATAGATGTAAAAAATGGAAAAGCCATTTGGACAGTAACCATCTGTATGGTGTAGGCTTTGGTTTTCGGTTCCTCCGTGTCCAGCCCTGTGATGTCAGCATGTTTCTTCAGTTTTCTCGTTAGTCATGTGGGGTCAACTGCAGCATTTATTTCCATGCGCATGCATACTCAAGTGTGTGCTTCTGTGTCTCTCTCTCTCTCTCTCTCTCTCTCTCTCTCTGTGTGTGTGTGTGTGTGTGTTGGGAATTAAACATTTCTCATTAAATGCACTTAGTGCCGGGAGTATTTACTGGGTTAACTCATTACTACTTTTATTAAGGTCGCTTTCTTTTCTGTCTTATTCTCAGTTTTATCCCAAACCTGGGGAGGGGGGACCGCTTATTCTAAAACTAGATTTCAGTGGTGTGTATTTTTAAAAATAAGGCTTGAAACCAGTTTGTATGTGCCCGAGCCAGAGGCTGGAGAGAGATGTCTTGCATTCTGTAGTCTGCCTTCATTAGGAGGAAGTACTTGCAATTATATTTTTGATGGTGTCTAAAATGAGAACCCCTAGCATCCCTTTTTTGGGAAACGCTACTCACTGCTGCCCCTGAGTTTTTGCAGATGCCCAGCTTGTCCTCTTCCCTCAAACAAGCACTGCACAGAGGAAGTGGTTGTGGTTGGCAGGGCTCTCGGAATGTCTCAGCTGGCTGACTTCTGTGGCCTCAGCTCCTAAAACTGTGTTTGCCACCCCACTTTAGCTACTGGATCACTCTCGTCTCAGCACAGAAGGAAGAACTGTGGCCTCGCTTTGTACAGTGGCAGGCTGGGAGTTGGGCGGCTAGCCAGACTGCCTCTGTGTTCTCTCTGTGTGGAGAGCAGGCAGGGACTTCTGATCCCCCTCCCGCCTTCCCTCCCCACCCCCCAGTGTAGTATGAAGTTCCTTTCCACGTCTTAGAGAGAAGCTAGAGAGAAGTTCAAGGTGTGTTGGATAGTACGAAGCATCTATCTCTAGGAATTCAAAGGGGTCCCTTTCTTGATTAGCTTTTGAGAACCCCATTGGAGCTCCATTGAGGTAGCTGGGCAGGTAAAGGCATTCATTGTCTTGAAACCCGAAATGCAAGTGAAAACTGACATTTATAAGCTGTCCGTTTTTGTCGTATATGTACTATAGAATGCATATCCCCTTCTCCAATAAATAAACTGCAAACATTTTTTCTTTAAAAAAAAACAAACCAAAAACCTAGTCGAGTGTCAGAAATTGACTCCCAGTGTGTGGAATGTATTTTATCAGGAGGCCAAACCTTAAGCATTATTGATCATAGAGGACTAAATCATAATGTAGATCTCCACCCACCCCATCCCCCTCTCTCTTATTTCCTTCTAGACTTCAGGCTCGCATAGCTCATAGGATACAAGAACTGGAAAGTCTGCCTGGCTCCTTGCCACCAGATTTACGAACCAAAGCAACCGTAGAGCTGAAAGCACTTCGCTTGCTCAACTTTCAACGTCAGGTAATACCTTTTCCCCAGTGAGCCCATGGTGTAGGAAGTCAATGTGATTGTTCTAAGGTGTGACCTGTGAGCTTCCTCAAGTCTGCTCGATACTGTTATAAAGCCAAGAACTTAGGGAGAGGGCACAGCTTCTCCCCTTCTTTATGTCAGGACATTTTTGTCTCCTGTACTGTACTGTACAAAATCAGTTA
Organism: Rattus rattus; assembly: GCF_011064425.1. NCBI lineage: Eukaryota > Metazoa > Chordata > Mammalia > Rodentia > Muridae > Rattus > Rattus rattus. The sequence goes on from NC_046155.1 coordinate 26,685,347, forward strand.
TCAAACTCTGGTATCGTGGACGAAAACCATGACGACAGATTGTGGAGATCTGTGTCTTTGTCTTCACGACTCCAAGGAAAACCACCACAGAGGTGGTAGATTGTGTTCCTAGTAAACCCAAGTGTACAAAGTTAGCCATGACTCCAGAGACGAAAAAATATGTTAGTCTATCTCACTCCTAATCGCTAGCCCAAACAAACAAACAAAAAACCCCAGTCTTATATCTTAATTATTCAACAAAACTTAATGTGGGGGCACTTGGTCACGTCAGAGCCACAGGCTGACTAAGAAGGAGTTACTATCTCCTAGAACTCACTATTGAGATCTGGCATAATGATCTAGTTTCTGATGTCTAAATTAGTAGACACGGACTGGAATGGAGTAGAGCAAATTTTCCCTTGGCTGAGTTTTGTCAAAGTGGGCTAATCCCTCTTCCACAGATTGCCTGTCTGAGCCCAGGGGGACAAGGAGCCCATCTTCTGTCACATGGGTTGCCTTAAGTGTGTGACTTGCAGAATGAACATTTAATGAGGAAACACAGTCTGGAAGTATTGAATTCGGTCTGTTTGGGGATCTGACGACCGAAATCACAAAGCTTCTTTTGCAACCATCTATGAACCAGAGTTCACATTTGACTTCCTGGGTGTCACCTGATGGAAGGGCATCTGGTGTCGGGGGGTGGGGGTGGGGTACCTGGCTAGAGTTTTGAGAGAGCAGATAACAGGTTTCATTTAAAACAAAGGAGGAAAAGAAAAAGTCTGCAGGTTCCATTGAACCTTAATTAGAGGATGAATAAAATTTTGGATACAGGTTTAGGAAATGAATTAGTGGCACGTGTTCTCAAGTTTGAGACATGAGTCTCTCTCTTCATGTCCTGCTGGTCCTTGGATTTTGTTTGATACTCTCTACTATCTACAAAGTTTCCTGGAAAATCTGTTATCTACTAAGTTTCCTGGATGGGCGTGACCGACACTAATTTTAGGTTCAGTTGAACGTCATTGTAACATGGATCCCTCCAAGTTCCCACTGCCTACTATCATAGAGTATGTAATATGGTTACATCATTATATGATTCTAATCTAAAACAAGTCCATGGCACAATATAAAATTTCAATACTAAAGAATATCATTTTTGGAGAGCAAGAAAAGCCAGATGGGTATTTTTCTTATTTATTCGAAGCTATGAATTTACATTGTCAGAGTTACTGTTGTACTTGGAACATGAATGGACAGCAACTCTCTTGTTCTTCTTGTAGATCAGTAAGAGAATGATAATATGATGGTTAAAAAAATTAAGGGTTTATTGACTAAGCAATGCCATTACAATAATTAAACTGAGTGAATAACTTTATTTCAAACCTAACATAGCATCCTCATAGTTTTCTTTTTTACAATAGTATAATTGTTTTTCCATATGAATTATGTGGAAAGAAAATTTATACCATCCTTAAAATTACCGTGTAAAATGGCTACAGTTTCCGGTTCTTGCTTTTAGTAATAGACCAACTGCAGTTGGATTGAGAAGCTTGCCTCAAATCCTCTTTCTGTTCCATTGAGCTGAAACTCTAGGAGCTCAGGGCCCGGGGCCTGGCCTGCATTCAGGGGATTCTCTAACCACCACTCTCCTCCTGATAGCTGAGACAGGAGGTGGTGGCCTGCATGCGAAGGGACACCACCCTGGAGACGGCCCTCAACTCCAAGGCGTACAAGCGGAGCAAGCGCCAAACCCTGCGAGAGGCACGCATGACAGAGAAACTGGAGAAGCAGCAGAAGATAGAGCAGGAGAGGAAACGCCGCCAGAAGCACCAGGTCTTTAGGCCTTTGCATGCTCTTCCTGGTCAGAGGTGGCCCGAGGGTTCAGTGGTCATGGTTAGGATGTTTGCAAGGTTGGTGCAGGGGAGGTGGGGTTGGAGTGGGTCATGGAACAGAAAGGCGGCTTGGAGTTTATATAATACAGACGTATCATTTAGAAATAGGAAACTACCCCACTCTGTTTTTAGTGACTGTGATAAAACACTGAGAAAACAACGTGGGGAGGAAAGGGTTTATTTGACTTGCAAGTGATCGTCCATCTTTCTGGGGAGCCCTGGCAGAAACTCATGGCCGGAACTGAAGCAGAGACCACAGAAGAACACTGTTGACAGACTGGCTGTCTCTCTCGAGAACTTGCTCAATTGTTCTCTTACACAAACCAGGACCACCTGCCCAAGGTGACACCACCCACCATGAGTTGGACCCTCCCACATTCATCAGGAAAGTGGCCCACAAACATTCACTGGCCAGAGGGAGGCAATTTCTGAACTGAGGTTCCCTTCCCACCAAATGACTCTAGTTCATGTCACATTATAATAGTGACCAGCCCAGGGGCTGTAGAAAGATAAGGTTGAGGACCCAGCTTCCTTGAAACCCATCAGTTGTGGTCAGCGGAGGCTGCTCTAACAAAATACCAGACTGGGTAGTTCATCAACAGTAATGGTTTGTTTCTCCAGAGAGCTGGAGGCTGGAAAGCCAAGTCTGCATAGCAACACGGTCCCCTTGGGGTGATGTCTTCTTCCAGGCTGCAGGTGGCCAACTTCTTGTGTTCTCACAAGGCAGGAGACAGAAAGAAGAAAGCTCTCTGGGTTTTCTTTCTAAGGGCTTCCATCTACTTCCTGATCACATCATGTGAGGGGCATCAGCATATGAACTGGATCGGTGTTAGCAAAATTACAGTTACGAAGAAGCAATGCAAATAATTTTATGGTTGGGTCACCACAATATGAGGAACTGTATTAAAGGGTCACACCATTAGGAAGGTTGGGAACCACTAAACTAGGGTCATTTTTAGCCCATGACACATGTGCTACTCAGAGTTCTGTGGAAAGCTGATGACTCAGTTGGCCATGAGTGAGTTTCCTAGAGCAAAATTCTGGGGAGAGATAATTTAGAAAAGGAAGCGAGGTAAGAAAATGATTTTGGTGTTTTGTTTGCATATATGGTTTTATGCCACTTATATGCCTGATGTCCCCAGAGGCCAGAATAAGCCTGGATACCCCCGGAACTGGAGTTACAGATGTTTTCAATCAACAGCGTTAGTACTGGGACTCGAACCTGGGCATTCTATAAGATGAACAAATGCACTTACATTCTAAGCCATCTTTCCAGGAAGTTATTTATCTAGTGTTCTGTTCTCCTGGAAGGACCCAGTTGGAGGATTCACAGGGGCAGATATTCAAAAGCATTCCCTTCTAGGACATTAAAAATATTTGATGTAGGATTTGATTTTGTCTCATGATTGTTTTATGGTGATTAATTTAGTGCCTTAGTTTCCTTTTGAAAAGCGAAATACGGATTTTAGTGTGAGTAGGGTATGTATTTTCCCTCCTTGTGAATTCAGATTACATATGGAGATTTCAGCCTGGTGTACACTTATTTTGCACCACAGTTCTAGATTTAAGGCAGAGCAGAAGAAATGTGGCTTTCACTGGAAATGCCCAGGACTCTCATGTTTATTTCAGGGTGACAGAAGAATGTATTGTAAATTTTTTTTCATGGATGTTTTTATAGGTCATTCTTTGTCCTTGGGCCTTCCTGTTCAGATGACCACACCCTGGTGGTGAAGGCAGTGTCTCTTCCCTAGGCTTACAATATACAGAAGAGGGAAGTCGTTTTTTTCCCCCCTAGCTCAAAGCCCAGTCAGTCTCTGCTTTTCCCAATTTTATCCATCCACACCCAGGAGTGACGGCAGCCACTGTTTTCTAGGCTTACAGTTGTCAGTCACACTAGGCCGGCATCCTGTAAACTGCACTGCAAAGGCTCTAGGCAGGGCCTCCATCATCAGTAGATGGTGGTCTTTGAATGACGTCAGGATACACTGCATCATCCTCACACCATCAGTTCAGTTGGGTGGATACATCACTGGGGAGTGTGAAAAGCAGCCCTTTCTCCCTCTCGTGTATCCTTTAGGAATACCTGAACAGTATTTTGCAACATGCAAAAGATTTTAAGGAATACCACCGGTCTGTGGCTGGGAAGATCCAGAAGCTGTCCAAAGCAGTGGCGACTTGGCATGCTAACACCGAAAGGGAGCAGAAGAAGGAGACGGAGCGGATCGAGAAGGAGAGAATGCGGAGGCTGATGGTAAGCCGGTCCCATCCCCCATGGGAGACAGGGAAGGTGCCCTGCTTGCGTCTTTCTGCATTGCGAATGGGACACAAGGCAAGAAGGAGGCTGCTTGTGACAAACACACACATATGTATATACATATGTATGTATACACATATATATGTATTCACACTTATGTATATATGATATTGAATGATGTCAATGTATGCTGCTTCATCATCGGTTGTGTGGATATATATATATATACACACACACACACACACACACACACACACATATATATACGTATATATCATATCACACACACACACTCACATATTCACAGGTATCTGAATCTCTGGAGGGAGAATGAGAACTTTTTGTCTTTTCTGTACAGTGTATCTAATAATCCAGGGTTGCACATAAACATACTAGTTTTGTATCCTAGGCTACCATCATCATCAACTTACGTAGCCTCTCAAGGACAGGTAAGTGCTGTGACTTGCAGGAAGAATGGCAAATGCAGTCCTTTAAACTTATGTTTTGAGATGAGTGGCTAGGATATTTTTTTTTTGAATGGATAGATCACAAGGTCATGCCTTGGAATCGAAGATTCATATTTATTCTTTCCCCTCCCCCAACCTGATGTTCATAATTTTACTAGTTACTTAAATTTACTAAGTTGTTCTTGAACTTAAAAACTGACTTTTAAGTCGATTTGAAAGGTTTTTGGGTGCCAGGTCTGTTGTCCCAAGGCTTGTTTGGCACAATTACTTGCACAATAACTTGCTTTGCAGTTAGTTTTTAGTGGAATACAGATGCAGAACAAGTGGATTAGTATTATTGGCCTGAGTGTTGGATTTTATTGACCATTTGTTTCTTGAATTGGACAAAGCACACCATGAAATTTAGAAAAACAACAAATCTGTAAAGGTGATAAGTGACCCAAAGCTCTGTGTGAGATAGAATATTCCTGAGTGTATAAGAATAAACCTCACTCATAAATACAGTTCTAGAAATCTTAAAGATACTTTCGTTCTTGTCATGATCCTAGTTGATGTTTTGTTTCATTAATTTGGGGGTCCCAGACAGTAAGCACTATTTGAGGTATTCCAAAACTCACTAGTTTCCCTCTTTTTCTCCATTTCTGTTTCGGAGAATACTGTCAAGTCCTTGCCTAGTGAGGGAGAGTCTGGTGCAGGAAACGGAGCCATCAACAGGCAAATTTGTCTGATTCAACTGAAGGAAAACCATATTAGAACTCCAGCAACAGATTGGTTTGACACTAATGATTAGGCATTTGCAAATCATTAATTTTTGCAATTAAACGATGGAATATACAGATAATAGAGAAACTGAAGTTTTTTATCACTCTTTCTTCAAGTGAGATCAACCATAGCCAAAAGCAATTAGAGTTATAATAGCATTTGAGTCCGAGCTCATTCACGGCACAGACAGCAGCTAGGCTGAGTGATGAAGCTGCTATGGGTCCCGCATGTGCTGGGGTGACACCCCACAGCTGAGTCTCCGAGCTCTTGTGGGATAGTGCTACCTCCTAGAGACTATCTGGTGTTCTCCTTTTATCCAGGCATCCGAGAAAAATATTTTGGGATGTTCTTTCATTGGGGGGACGTGTTCAAAAGATGTTGCTCTCCTAATGGCTCAGAGAACATCAAGAGTTTCCTTCCATTTGATCTCATGATGTTGCTTAACGGGAGGTTGAGGTGGAAGTAATGGGCTTGCTTTATTACCCCAGAGTACCAGATTTCAGGAGCTCACTGACGTATCTCCAGTCACGGAGGCTTGTGACCCAGGGCATCGATTTTTGTGTTAATTCTGAACAGTTCCAGAAGCACAGAAAACGGAAGAGCGGACCCAAAACGCTTAGTCCTATCACACACAGAGTCGGGGCTTAGTCAAATCACATACTCATGGGGGTTAGTCACATCAAACACACACAGTGGGTCTTTGTGCGATAACTTTGCTATACATTTCCAGTCATAGGCCCGCGGTGTTGCACATCTATATTTTGCCAACTTGCAGAAGACTGGTGGTAGCTTGCGAGGCCTGGCTCTCAATCTGTTGGCCCCAGGCACTACCAGGTTCAGGTGGCGGACAGAGAGGGGCATGTGAAGTGCAGCGGTGAGTGTCAGAGCTTCAGGCTGTTACCCCTCTCTCCTTCCTGATCAGGCTGAAGATGAAGAGGGCTACAGGAAACTCATCGACCAAAAGAAAGACAGACGCCTGGCCTACCTATTGCAGCAGACCGATGAGTATGTCGCCAATCTGACCAACCTGGTTTGGGAGCACAAGCAGGCCCAAGCAGCCAAAGAGAAGAAGAAGAGGAGGAGGAGGAGGAAGGTGAGCTCCAAAGACTGGTTTTAGATGAGTACGGCTCTCTGATAAAAACGAGTTCTGACTTATGGGAGGTGTCAGTAGTCACCTAGACTAGTGTGGTCTAAAAGTAGATGGTGTGTTAGAGACAAGGGTATGAAGAGATTAGCGCAATGAGGTAGTGCATAGTCTACATTTTTACTGTTTAATGCAGTGGAATATTTCAAACCAAGTATACCTAGTCATGAGGAGAAAAAAGAATACAGACACAAGTAAGCGTCTCTAGAGGTTAAATGCCGGTGGGACGGGGACTACTGAGTTAAGAAAGTAGGGTGAAAATTAAACCAAAAAAGGCAGTGAACAGACAGGCGTGAGCTAGGGGAAGGCAGACGGGAGATCTTTGGGATGCCCTGGACATACATCTCAGTCTGTTTGGGCGGATGGAAACGCTGGACGTTTTTATTCATTTCCCCTGTCCCAGTGTCACAGTGAGGTAAGCACAGTAGTACGAGCTTTAGCAGTTATAGAGGAAAGCAGTCCTGTGTCACATGTAGCCTGCTTATCATCAGAAGGGGAACAACAAAATGTAGCATATCCGCCCTGGGGATAGCCTGTCTCCATTCAGTATGGTGCTAAATGTGGACCAGAAACTCTGGATTTTCTTGGACTTCGGAGTGTCCAGTCAGCATCCCACGGACAGAGGGCTCAGCATCCTAAATGAAAGGCATATTCTCCATGTGGAAAATATGCAGACACTTTGCTGCCACCACATTCCAGACAGCCTAACAACACGGCATCTAGGTGGCATGGATGTCATGTGTAACCATGCAGTAACTAAAGTGTGCCGGAAGATACAGAGAGGTGACGCGGGAACGCTGTGACATTTGCCCGGGAAACCTGCACCTCTTTCAGATTTTGGTCTCCAGAGACTTTGGTCTCCTGGAACCATTGCCTGATGGACACTGAGGCACAGGCAGCTGCATTTTGTGTACATAAGCAGCATCTGATTAGGCCAGGTACAAACGTCAACAGGAAACGTTCATTAGAACTGTGAAAACGGAGGGTTGGGAGCGTTTAATCATTTACTCTCCACACTGAATAATTGAACAGAATGTTGTTTCAAAAAAAAATAATAATGAATTTCATGGCTTGTGAATTCTCGTGCCTGTTTTATAATTAAGGGGGAGGAATAAGTGATGGAGAAGGTGCCTTCTTGTACCTGATTTTCTCCCTATGCGATAGCTCGTCTCATTGTGACGTTGGGGGAGGGATGACTCTGCTTTTGGATTTAGACGTTTTATAGCTGAGGAGGATCTCATTTTCTTGTCAAGTGCAGTGTTACAGACCTCGCAGAACTCTAGCTCCCCACTCACGGTTTTGAAAGGTAACTTTCAGAGCTGGTAAAAGGGCACCAAGGCAAACAGGTACAACGCTAAGCAGACCCCATCCATCCGAGGGAGGACAGTTGCCGTTTTCCCTGGTCTGGGGCTGTGCACAGCAAAGATTGTCACTCTTGGTGTTTCCAGCATTAGACTCCCCTTCTATCTCCTCGTGATTAAAAGCTAATGGCGTAGAGTTGAGCTTCTGCTTTATAATTGATAGATTCCTGCCGTGGAATCAGTCACATCAGCACGGGCCAAGAAAGAAACGATGGCCTGGTGATAATGACGCCTGCATCTTTGCTTTGCTTGGTGAAGGGCGGGGCTCTGTGCTGCCATTCTTCTCAGGGTTCTGCTTATTCGGTCAGACCTGCAGATGGCTGGCTGTGCTCCTTGTAAATAGTCCTCCTTTCTATTGCATGTGACCGTTCGCCGGCGCTTAGACAGGAGCCTCGGGAGTGCGCTAGGGAGGAAAGAAGTGATGTAGACGTTAATTAAGCACGTTACCTAAAGTAGTGGCTTTAGCTGTGCGGAATGATAAGGGAAACTGGAAGTCAAACAGGAGGTGAGAAATATCGGATAGCAGAGCAGTAGCGGTCCACGGAGAGCTCTGAGCAGCTCCTCCTGATGACTGTCCCACTTGATGACTGTGAAGAACGCTTATGCCCAGCCCTTAGGACAGCCAGCACCCAACACCCCTTGCCTTTAGAGACTAAGGTGGAAGGTGGGGCTCTGTTTCCTTCCTAGAATATCACTCCAGGGAACGTGGGATGCATTCGTGGGAAAGGAAAGAGGGAAGGGGAAGGATGAGGAAAAACACGATCTTTCTCATCCTTCCTGAGCTCTGTTTCTTTTTCTGGGCTTTAAGACCACTCAGCGTAAAAGGTAGCCAGTTCCAGATGTTTCTTTATTGAAACATTCAAAGGAAGGCAATACATTTAAAAGCTGGTTATTTGACCCTCGGTGCTACCTGTAGTTCCCCCCCCCCTCCATCAGTGTGAACGACTGAGAGTCACCTGTTCCAGCCTCTCTGTGGTGGAGGGAACATCAGTGCTTTACACTGCAGACAGTGCCCCCCAGCCAGCATCTCCACACTCTAAGCTGCAGACAGTATCCCCCCAGGGTCTCCCCACTGTAAGCTACAGACTGTGCCCTCCAGGGTCTCCCCATTGTCGGCCGTAGACTGTGCACCCCGCCCGCACGGTGTTTTCCCGCAGCCTCAGATAATATGGTGTTCCCATTTATAATCTTGAAAATTAAGGCATCAAATGCGTTCCTTATTTTGAGAAAACCTTCATTACTCAGTGAAATAATAGCCCCTGGGCTGCTTCTGGTTGCAGTAAAGATGTAGGCAAAGAAAGGGAAGCGTCACTGGCCTTGAGGTTTGATTGGATAAGGATCACTCTCCGTTTCCAGCGTTAAACTAGTAACGAGTTGGGCTTTTCTCTTATTCTTTCTATTTTATTCACCCAGCGTCACGGGGCCTTTGCTTGTTCTTGGAGAATTTGCTGTTCAGGGTTGTTCATGGATAGCGGGGTTGGTTCCTGTAACCTGTCTTGACCTCGTTAATTCAGTTCTCTTTCTCCATTTGGTGCATTTCTATGCAGTGTATGTTTATAAATCACGTAGAATCTTCTCACTCTCAGCCTGGTCTTTCTTTGTTGGCCTTGAAATGGAAGAGAGAAAAAAAAAGTCAATTCTACGTCTGCACTTACAGGTAGGTCAGAGAGAGATAAGTTTTAAATATTGAGCTAGTGCGTTGTGGGAAAGCAAGCCCTGTGTTTCTGGGTGAATGCTGCTTCGAGCATTGACTATGACCTTGAGGGTGCTCTCTGCTCTACCAAGGTGTTCTCAGATGTCCACAGGTGGCTACAAAGTGGGGGCTGGGGGAGGGAGCCAGATGAAACCAACGAGCATATACAAACAGGTTTGCACACGGGACAAACCTCCTCATCATGATAGGGAGGAGCCTTTAAAATTCAGGGCTGCATAAGAAAATATTTGCATGCTAATTTGCTATTAGTCTCTTGTAGGGTGTGTCAGTAAAAGATGTATTGTCGAGTGTTCTATTATCCACCAGGAGGGTCAGTTCTGGTTTGATTCCCGTTGCTGTGATAAACACTAGGACCAAACATAGCTTCAGGGAGGGAAGGGTTATTTCCACTTACACATTCAGGCGACACCCCACCCTTGAAGGAAATTAGGGCAGGAACTCTTAAGAAAGAAACTCGAGGCACAGCCTGAGGAACGATGCCCTCATGCTCACCTGCTCACGCTCAGCCAGTCTCACCTGCTCAGGGATGGCAGCTCCTGGGGTGGGCTGGCCCTTCTCATGTCAATCAAGAAAGTCTCACAGATAGGAGCCTCACTCTGATCTGGACGTCTCCCAACTGGGACTCCCTCTCCCCAGCTAAGTTATGTCAAGTAGTCAATAAAAGCCAAGCAGGACAAAGGGGTAGAAAGACTTTTTGTCCTGCAGGTCTGATGTGAAACTTGATCTAAAGCACTTGCTGGCACTCGGTAATACTCAGTAAATATTGGTTGCTACATCAAGGTGTTTTGTGATAAACGGATAGAATGGTGTTGAAAGAATGGTAGTTTCCCCATCGGATTGTTTGGTTTTGAAAATGACTGGGGAAAAGGCTCCGCAGGTTAAGGCCCCAAGCCGGAGGACTAACCTGGGTTTGAAATTCAGCATCCACATGGTGGAAGGAAAGAACTCACTCCTGAAGGTCGTCCGCTAACCTCCACACATGTGCTGTGGTTCATGGACACACACGCATGCACACTCACGCTCACACTTTTTTTTAATATGACAAATGAAAAAAAAGACCATTTTTTAATCTTGATTGCATATTTTGTGATGTTGAATACATTGATCATTTCTTTTTTCTGTTTTTCTTCTATTTTTTAAACCGCAAGGTCACATGCGGTCCAGGCTGGCCTTGCAATGACCGGGATGATGTTGATCTTTAACTCCTAAGTGCCAGGATTACCAGCAGGAACCAGCAGGGCCAGCTACTGTTTTCCCCTAACTGAGGATCGGTTGTATGTAAGAGGAAATCTTTTAGGGTAGCGAGAGGTTCTTTGGCTGTTAGGATATGTAGAAAGGAAGTGAGGATTTATTATTTTGGTAGACCCTGCTGACCAAGAGGCTTACCAGCAGCTCCTGCAGAGGGCATTTTCTCATTCGCAGGGCGTCTACTTTGGAGAGCTTTCTGGGGGTCATTTCTCCTAGCGCTTTAGGTGCAGTGTTTGTGTAAGCTGTGGCTAGAAGCTCTGGACAGAGGCACAGGGAGCTTAGCTCAGTCGTCTTGGTTCAGCATCTAGAACTATTTGACGGCGAGCAAAAATTAAATGTAAAGCTATCCCTTCAACCTCTCGGGATGTACACGAGTGGAGATGCAGGATTGGCTGTAGGCTTTTGATAGGTCTTGAAAACCCGTGAGATTAATGGCCACTCGCTTAGCTCATGCACAGCACTGCCAGGTGGTGCTTTCACCACAGGCTTGGCTTATCTCCTTTTATTGTTTACTGAGGTACAGAACATTAGACCTATTATGGTGTTTCTCATGCAAGATTTGGTCTTGTTTCTTCCTGGGCCCTGCTTTTCTCCCGTCACCCTTGCCCCCTCCCACTCCTTATAGAGCTTCCCCTCTGTTTTTGTGTGCTGTGAGTTTCTTCGCACTCTGAGTCCGTCCTCAGGGCCTTTTGTTCTTCTCTCTCCATCTGTGTAGTTTCACGGCCTAGCCCAACTCCCACTCCTGGATTTACACGACCTTCATTCGTGTTAGAAGCAAGGATTGCAGTGTGAGGGAAGACATGGACGTTTTCACCTTTCTGAGTCTGAGTGGCCTCAATATAATCTATTTTTAAAGTCTTTTCACTCACTTTTCCTTTCCCCTACCTACCTCCCATCCACTTTTAGAAGTACGGCTCAAGGCTCTTATACATGGAAGGGAGAGCATCCCTGACCTGGTGCATTATTCCATACAGTGATTGGAAACGTGGTTTTTAACCTTTTTAGATATTAAACACAACCCCCAAAGCCAGCTGGTATGATAAATAATAATGTCATTAGACATTTGTCGTAAATTCAAGTTGCTCACAGCTTCTTCCAATTATTCGATCTCTTCTGTTTTCCTAAGCAATAGTTTATTGCAGCTTTTCCTTCCAAGGCTCCCTAGGTGAAAGAACACTGCTTACTCGGTTTTGCCCAGGCCACCGGTGTGAGAGCTGTCCATGGGTGTGAGGGCTGTCCGGAGAGCTGGGAGCCCTCTGCCTCAGTGATTAGATTCATTTGATCAGTTCATTGTGGAAAATGGGTGAAACCAGTTTGAATTTAAGTCCTGTTTAACCGGCTTGACCAGTTACCTGAGTTCAAATTGGCTTTGTCTGTAGGACAGGACCCAGGCAATGTTCAAATGCCTGCTAATTTGGTATTCCTGGGCATTTGTTTTTTACGGCCTGAGCACCTGTCTCCATGCTCAGAGGCCCACTTAAATGACAGTAAAAATAAGCCAAGTGGTTCCTGAAAGCTTCATTTCCAGAAAAGCAGAGTGAGCCCTTAAGGTACCCACATGTTTGGACGTTGCTCCAGCGCACTGTGGCAAATACCTGCTGGGGGAGAAAATGGATCCTTTTATAACACAGGCTGTAAAATACTCGGCATAAAGCTGTTTCCTCACAAAACAAGGCAGCCTCCATGTTGTGATCTAAACAGGCTGCCCCACCGAAAGTCTGCCTTCTTCATTTTAGCTGACATCTTTCTGTTTCCTGAAGTCCTTCCTCTGGCTGCTCCCCTGTTCATTTTACAAGCTTTCTGAGTGGAAGCTACGTCATCCCCTTTGTCTGCGAACATTCGGAAGTGGAGAATGTCAGTTGACATGGGCCTTTGAAATTGTGACCCCCTCAAATCCGTTTGAGTTGTAGTACTTTTCTTGTAACGAGTAGTCTTTAGTTAGGAGTAATTGGTATCACACGCATCCCCTGCCATGGACAGGTTTATTTTGCTTTTATCCCCACAGAAGTGTAATTCGTTTGCAGTGTTTTGTTAGATAGGAAAAAGCCAGTACAGGGTTACTTTGGCCTTGATTAAAATGAATGGACTACAGTGTTTTAGCTTGATCTTTTGTTTCAATCAATGGGGTTAAATGCAGGCACCAGCCAGTGGCATTAGAGCATGTGTTGGTGGCTCATGATACAGACCACTGTGTGAGAACGTTTCTCAGGTGGGGTATACGGTCACTTGTGCCACATATCACCAAGCTGTCTCACCTAGGGCCCAGAGATGCAAAAGTGACATCTCTTGGACATCTAGTGAAAAGGGGGAAGGGTGTTTTGTTTTTCTTTTCTGTGTTGAATTGAGTTTGGTGGGAGAACATGGATTTCTGAATGTCCATAGACACCAAGAGCCCAGGACAGGATGAGAAGGGCTGGCGGCTCTCTCGGTAGACTAGACTGCCACCTGGCTTTCGTGTCTTATAATCCTGTGGCAGAATCGGGCCCAAGGAGTGGGTGGGTATGATTGAGGGGACCGAGGACCCTAGTTCAATGATGAACTGTACGTGTGCGTGTTCTTAACCATTTTATGACTTGAAAAATATTTTGCCTCCCAATTGCAATGGTGACAGCAATAATAGTAATAAAAATAATGACCAATAACAATGACAATAATATGAATTACTCAGTGATTCACAGTGATGCTTTGTTTGTCTGCTAAATGCTCCTTTGGTGATTCCTAAGTGCTGGGCACCCTGTCAGCACAAACTCTCCTTGAACACAGAGAAGCTCCTGGCTGTGTAGCCTTAGGAGGCAGTTTTCAGAGAGTGCCTTAGCCTATCTTAGTTACAAGCATAGCAGTAGCTCTTGACCTACCACCCTTCGTGATCCTGAGCTATGGAAGAGGTTTTGTCAGGTATCGTGTGAACTCAGTACTGAGCAAGTCGAAACAGCAATCCAGTTCTGCAGTGGAAACTAAGGTAAAAGGAAGCTGAGATCTCATGTGCAGGCAGAGATGTGATTCCCACGCAACTTGTCTAGTCCCAGACCAAGGGGTAGATGGACTTACAATAGTACTTTGTGCCTTGATGTCTAGTGATATTTTTAAAAAAGATAGTTTAGGGGACTTCAAGCAATCGAAGGGTCTGATCCTGAGGCAGGCTTTAGATAATACTCTGGCTAACTCACAGCGTATTCATAGTATGCTTGTGGAATGGTTTAGATTCTGCTCATTTATGGCGCCTCAAGCTTTTTTACGCACTGTTCATTGAAATGGCGATCCAATTCTACTTGCTCGCTATTTCAAATTGGCTTTTTCATTGTCTCATTTGGTTTCCTTTGTTGGCCAAATCTGTAGCTCATTTCTGGTTTGTATGGGAAGAATGGTGGGATTAATTGACTTTCTCTCATTAATTAAAACCATCTCTGGAGTATACAGTACTCGAGAATTCCAAAAATGGAACCTTCAGTGGCTGGTAGCAGGCCGGCTTCTTTCCTGAACACAAGGTTTCTGTCACTGTTGGAATGTCTCCCCGTGCTTGGTGGGAAGCCCATGAGTGTGATTTCCTGTATCAGTCTCCTGAGCTGCTACAGAAAATAAGGCTTGGGCAAGTCTAAGCGTAGGAGCCTTTATTCTTCTAATCGTTGGTAAAAACTCTGTTGTTTAGACTTTATCGCTCCCCAACCTCAGCTGCTGTCTGTCTGCATCCATGTCTCCATATCTGTCTCTCTGTCTGCCTGTCTGTCTCCCTCCCTCCTTCCCTTACTTCCTCTGTGTGTGTGTGTGTGTGTGTGTGTGCATGTGTGTGTGTGTGTGTGTGTGTGTGTGCATGCCTGTGAATGGGTCACAGAGAGTGTATTTGGTTAGAAAGTTATAAATTACACTGAAAAAAACTTTTAAAAAAATCACACATTTATGGGACTTCTTCAGCTAGATTTTTAACATTCGACAGTTTCAGTATTGTCTTGCTTCGTAAAGAGAATCATTAGTTTCATAGGAGATAAAAGTATTAACAGAATGTCTTAAGAAAAAGAATGAATATCGACTCCATATTATCGTCTGTATTTTCCTTAACTAATGAGTCCTAGGGTAGAAAGTTTGTTTTCCTAAATGGCTTGGTGTGGTAAGTGACTGTAGCTTTTCTCTCCCAGGTTTTATTTCATGGAAGTAGCAAGGCCTTTAGTAATGATTTTAAAATAGAGATTCTGTATCTATAAAATATGTTACCTGTTAGACAGGGGTTGTAAATAAATGAAAGACATTTTGACTACTTTGTCTGTATTACAGACGGACTCAGGTCTGTTTAGTGTGGTATCATCCCAGTTTCTCATTTCTTTGTCTTTGAGGCCCAGAGAGGCTAATGGGCAAAGGCATTGCAATATTTAAACAATGGTAGGTGATGGAATTTTTCATGAGAGCGCAGTAGATACACATCAATTCCCCCACATACACGCCATGGAAATACTATATATTATGAAAGCCAATTAGGTAGGATGGAAAGCACCCAGGGAACTCACGGAATTTTGTTTGGTTTTGTGTTTTTATGACTGAGGAGCGGTTCCGAGCTTTTGGTTGATGGACGTTTCTAGAATGCCGCTCTTCATTGCTGATGAAAACTAGCTTAGGGAATAGGAAAGTCAAACTAATTATGTCAGGATTTGTCTTCAGTGCAAACACGAGAAAGTGTTTCTGAGTCTGCCTTCTGTCTTGATGGTGCCCATGTCTGAAGCTCTGTGGGTCTCTAACGATGCAGTCCACACAGGTCTCCAGGGTGCAGGCCCTGAGTCACATCTGGCTTTGAGTGACTCGCTACAAGTTGCTAATACCGTGCATGTTTTGTCTCAGCCAAGAGAAACAAGGATGAAGGGCATTAGCACTTGCTCTGTTTGTCAGGACAGAGCATGGCAATGAAAATTACGTATGGGAGTCGCCATGAATTAATTCCTGTCCTGCATTTTTGATGTGTACATAACACTTGACTCTTGTTTTGCAGAAGGCCGAAGAGAATGCAGAGGGAGGGGAGCCTGCCCTGGGACCAGATGGAGAGGTAAGAGCGGTTTCTGTCATTCCCTGTGGCACTGTTCTTTGTGGACACTAACTTTACTTTCTCTGAGCCACTTGTCTTTTATTTAAAAAAAAGTTCTATTCATGGGTATGTATGTGAGTCTCTGTGTGTATAGCCCCTTGCATGTTTACGTGTGTGCCCACAGAGACTGGACGGCGGTGACTGTTCTCTGGAGCTGGGGTTACAGGCCATTGTGAACCCTTGAATGTGGGTGGATGGCTGAAAATACCAAACTTAACTTGGGTCTTTTGCAAGAGCTGTGAGTGCTCTGAACTGTCCAGCTAGCTCTGCAGCCCCTTAGATAATCCGTTTTAAAGTAAAAAACAAGCAAACAACAAAACTACTGGTTGGGGATATGGCACAGTGGGGAGAACTCTCACTGTGTAAGTGTGAGGTCAAGTTAGGTTCCGCAGAACCGGGTGTGAAGCTGCCTATGTATGGTAGCTATCTGTAACCCCGGTGTTTGTACAGTGAGACAGGAGGCAAAGGCAGGGCGACCCCTAGAAGCTTGAGGACCAGGTAGCCTGAAACCCTTAGCTATAAACAACATGAGACCTTTCCCCAAACAAGGTGAGAGGCAAGGTTTGACACTCAAAAGTATCTTCTGTCCTCCACACACATGCCTGGCCTGCATTCACATGCATGAGTGAGTATATGTTCACACACACACACACACACACACACACACACACACACACACACACACACACACACGGTGATGGGGTTAAGAGATTAAAAACAGCTCCCTTCAAACCATAGTAGACACTTAGAATAACACTGTCTTAAGATTATCAATCAGCCACTAGAATTCCTTGTGTACCATTCTGTTTACAGATAAACATATATTACAACTTCTGTAGAAGGCATAAGAGGCTAAAGTGATTCTGTGATTACATTTCCCAAGTAAATAACGCAGAAGCATAAAATACAGCCTATTTTTTTTCCCTTAGTTAATTACTAATTTGAAATCAGAAAAATACATAAACCAGACAGTTCACATATTCTGTATTTTCCCGGGGTATTTCTGTAGGCTTCTAATATAGAGTGTGCATAGGGCCACACAGGCATTGTCCCTAATCATATATCCTAGGACTTCTGATATTATCCTGAGTTCTGAGGAGGCAATTATTGATCTATTGGATTCTTTTTCCCCTGAAAAAGCTGAAGGATCTGCCCAGCCATGCAATGTAGAGGTGCAAGGCCAGAGGGTTTGTTTTAAATGACCTTAGCGGGTGATGGGGACACTGCATGTTCCCTTCTAGAATCACTAGGCACATGGGTTCCAAGTGAGTACCGGTGCCCAGATGCAGAAGCCTTGTGAAAATAGATGTTGCCCAGCCTCTCTAAGCCATCGGAAGGGGAGAAAAGATCAGGATGAATGTTGATTTGTGAGAAATTATAGATGGGCTGTTACCAGGTAGAGTGCTGTGTTGGAAACACTTAGAAGCAGCAATGACGCTCCATACCCCAGCCTTTTCTTAGAAGGTGGCCCTCAGGGTAACTGAATACCTTCTAGTCCTCTCATCTCTTATCTTGTGTGGAAATTAGCTCTTGGACCTATGACATACACGTCTTTTTAATCTTTAATGTTAATAAACGTGAGCTCCGTTTGCTGAAGTTTGCAAAGTGGGCATCTCTCTCAGTTTGTTTTGAAATAACGTCCTTATTTCTCTTCTGGGCCCATTCTTTGCTTTTGCCAGGGTTCTAATTCCACCCATAGTGATTTCCAATTTTCTCCGAGGTGCGACATTAGCAATAAAACAGGCTGTATGATAATAGCCCACGATAACAAGATATGATTTTTTTTTCCCACGGAAATGGTAGCAAGTGCTGGATTTCCCTTTTCTCTCCGGAGTGTGCAGATGACCTTTTACATTAATGAGGAGGAATCATGTTGCCATGCAAAGTGTTGCTGCTCAGAACGATTGCTTTAGCGCACATAAGAGTGAGGAAAACTGACAGGCCGGGGCAAGCCTTTTCTGTTAGAGTTCTTTGTGAAGAGTCACTAATGTTGGCTCTGATTTTGATGGTGCTTTGTTGTGGGAGCAGGAGGAAAGAACTACTGGAGTTTGGGAGTTTGGGGGTGTTATTTTTTCCAAGATATAGATAGTAACATCAGCCCACTGTTTTATCATTTTTTTTTGGCTTAATTGGAATAAATTATATGGCAATCCTAATTGCACCAATAGTGGTGCACGTGTTTATTTGACCACAAAACTAATTAAGAGTAATTTAGGGCAAGTTCTTTGAAATAACGAATTGCCTAAACAATCCATTTTCCTACTCTTCAGGAAGTAGAGAGCAGAAAGCGCACACAAATGAAGCGTTTCCGAATGCCTTACCCAGGGCCCTGCTCCTGGAAGTCGGTCACCCTACAATTAATTACTAGTATCCATTTGCACAGGCTTGCTCCATTTCCAGCCCGACCAAGGCACTGTTCTCTGGGGCACCTTATCTACAACCTCTGCAGTTTCACGTACTCTTCATTTTCTGAGAAATTTTTTTTTTTTTTTTTTTTTCTTTTTGGTAGAGTCTAAAAATAAACCATGTTTGTCCTGGTCAATTCTTCAGGCTTCGGACAGGCAGGATTTTTGTTCTTTTTGTTTGTTATCATACACACAGCTCCAGTGGTTGAAGTAGACTCGATTCTGGTGGGTTAGCCTCAAATAAAACACATTGTTTTGTAGTAGGTGACATAGGGCTGTGTTTTGTTGTTCTATCCAAAACCACAGCTTTCAAGGATTGTTCCCTGGGGAGTGTTAGGTGAAGGATTGGGGAACTATTAGTTCTAAATGACCCGAATCAGGTCCGTTTGCCTGAAGTAAGAATGGAATTTATTACAGGGTAAGTGTCCTTGTCCTAAATGCTTGCAGCTGGAAGTGTTTCAGTATGGGTTTGGACTTGGACTTTGGAGTGGAATGTGTGTGTGGTGTGTGTGTGTATACATACATATGTGTGTATACAGACATATATATATATATATATATACACAAACATATGTATGTATACATACATATACATACACATATATATGATATATACATATACATATGATTATATATCTCTCCATACACACACACACACACACACATATATATATATACACGCATACACACATACACACACACGCGCACACATATAATATTCTATATTTTTCATACACATCTTTATGGTTTTTTTCACATTTGGCTTTAATGCAAATTCTGAGGGTGATTTTATGCAGTATTTTATTATGCTTGTGTTTGGACTAGCTATCCATGGCCCTTTTCATTGGCTAGTTTGTTCCATCATGTCCATGGTCAGAAAGTTTCAAATTTTACCATTTCGGGTTAGGAGTGTTCAGTGCTTAACAGGATAAAGGGTACCAGGAGAAACTGCCCTAGGGCTCTAAGCTAATTCTATATCATCCTCTATAGCTGGTCCAGTAAAGCCATGGCTGCTATTTGGAGAAGGCCGGAGCTTGGCATAGCCCAGTGTCACTCCACTTTTTGCATTGCTGCCAATGTGATTTGGCCATCTGTCAGCTTACCTGCACCCCAGCTTTCTTGACCTTCTCTGTCTTCTAACTCAGAGTCTTGGTAGCACAGCCAATTAGAGAAACCAAGGCCTTGTACTTGCATCTTTAGGTGCGGGAGGCCAGTGTATTCAGGGTTTGGTTGAGGATCAGATTCAGGACTTGCACGTGTTAGACAAGCGCTGTGCTATTGAGCCACAGCCCCAGTTTTTGAGACAGGGTCTCAGTGTGTAGCCCAGGCTAGCCTTTAACTTGTGACCTCTCTCCCTCAGCACTCAGGCTGCTAAAGTCCCGGGCATGTGCCATCATATCTACTTCGGATTCTTTAGTGGGAGGCGATCTCTCCCCTACTCATAAAGACACATTAGATCCTGACAAGACGAAATGTGGAAAACAGTTCAGATGCTGGGCAACCAAAAAGCCTGAAAAACACCCAGTGTAGAACTGAGAGAACCTCCTACCGTCCAAGGCTGACCTGATTTCTTTACGCTCTTTCTAGCCAATAGACGAAAGCAGCCAGATGAGTGACCTGCCTGTCAAAGTGACGCACACGGAAACTGGCAAGGTCCTCTTTGGACCAGAAGCACCCAAAGCAAGTCAGCTGGACGCCTGGCTGGAGATGAATCCTGGGTATGGTGTTGGAACAGTTGCTGGGAGCGAGGAGTGGGCGTGGCATTCCTTATAAAATTCCTAAAGAGAACCAGCGTAGCCTTTTCAGGGATGGGGAAGCTTCCTGTGTGCGTTTGTCATGGGCAAGTAGGATGGTGCCATTAAGTCACGTGTGCCTTAAGGTCAGCCCCTCCTCTCCTCTCCTTCTCCCTAGTTACGAAGTGGCACCCAGATCGGACAGTGAAGAGAGTGAATCAGACTATGAGGAAGAGGTACGTGGATGTCTGTCACCCTGTGGGGTTCAAAGTTAACGGGAGCAGAAGCGTCTCCTCGCGAACGTGGGCTCAGTCTCCAGCGCCTCCTGCCCACTGCTCTTAGGTTTTTCTCAGGTGTTGTCTGGGACTAAGCATTTGGGTAGGCTCTGAAGGCTGGTGCCTAGCGACCTCACTGTCATCTCTTGAGGGTTCCTGTCTGGTGAGAAATGTTGACAAATCCTAAGGTCATTTGGAACTAAGAAAAGAGAAGCTATCATTAGAGTAGGGGAGATCTTTGCGTGAGAACTTTGAAGGTGGCTTGCTTTGGGAAGGACACACTTCTATTCCCAAGTGGTCTGTAGTGAGAGCTAACTGCCCAAGAACTTGTGTAGCCTTCTAAGCCTGGGAGTCCATTAGAAGTCATGCATCCGGGACTAGAAAAGGCAACATGGGCAAGCCTAAAGCTTTTAATGATCGCCTGGACTTCTCTTCAAACATCGCTCCCAATTCTGAATTCTCGGATATGCTGGTTACTAAAAGGAGAGTATATTTGACTTTCTCTCGGAAGGAATGAGTAAAGCATTTAGAACATAAAACGAGAATCTTGGGTGCTTTCACTAGGGATTAAGGCGTAATAAAAGTATTTGCCAGGTTAATTATGAAATGATTGATTAGTACGAACAAAAAGATTAGGTGATGTTTATATTCTTTGCTTGAGTCTGGCTGATACAGTCATTCAGCCTGGGTTGAATCAGAATGGGGGGCTCGAGTGCAGCAGGCCCCAGATGGATGCCAAGCTGCCGATGACACCGCCGTTTCTAATGACTGACGGGGATTCTAAGGTGATGGTCATTTCCTTCTGGATTTCGGATCTTTGCTTTCTAAACTAATAGACCATGAACATTTACTGCTTTTAGAAAACAATAAAGATTTCATTTAGAAAAACATAACCATTAAAAAGCAAATACTTTGTGGCAGGATAATATCTCCCAGGTCCTCTTTCTCTTACACACTTGCTTGCTCGAGTGAACAGGTCCGTAAACGATCGGTTACAAGGCTTCGCTCTCTCTGAGGAAGAGCCTGGGAGTGTAAGGATAAGGTAGAGTGGGCGGTTTAGGTAGCCCATGCCACCCAAATGTTGACAGCTGCAGACAGCTCCTGACAGCTGGTAAGAGACTCACTCCGACCAAGTGACAGGAGCCCCAGGCCAACAGCCAGTGAGGGACCTGCAGATCCGCATTTCTAGGACGTACTTCTGAACGATCTGATGGCGTCACCGTTGATACTGTGTCGCATGTGTCCTTTCTTCAGTCAGTAGTTAGGAGACATTCACCTTTAGACAGTTTCGAATGCCAGGTTAGTCATGGGCAGAAGGAGTATTTAGGGCCACCTTTCTAGACGTAGGGAGGTAATCCCATCCTGTGCCAAGGTAATGATACCTTTCTTCTGAACACGCAGAAATGTGTGATGGGAATCAGCAGCCTCAGAAAACAGTGTGTTCCAAACCTCCGCTGTACACGGGGAGCACAGAGTCATCACCAGAACGAGTGCCCAGAAGGATGCTAAGTCTCTAACTTAAGCTTTTGGAGAGAGGAGTATAGGATTCTAAAAGAGCAGATATGGTCTGTGTATCTGCTTTGAGCGACCAAATAATTATGTGTCTTTCCCACACTTATTCTCAGGAGCGTGGGTCTTGGGGACCTCCCTTCTTCCTCTCTCTCTCTCATTCAATGGTGAAATGCTGGATCCCTTGGTTTAAGCAGAAGTTAAATGTGCTTCCTCCCTTAATTGGATTTACTTGCTTCATTTGCGAAGCAAAATTCTATTTAATCTCTTTATAAAAAGTGCTAATCATAGAACTCGCTCGTTAAAATACATGCCTGGCCGTATTTCTGTTCTTCGTCCAGGATGAAGAAGAAGAGTCCAGTAGGCAGGAAACAGAGGAGAAGATACTGCTGGATCCAAACAGCGAAGAAGTTTCCGAAAAGGACGCCAAGCAGATCATTGAGTACGTGGGCCTCAGAGTTTTCAAGACAAGCTCAGTGTTTGAGGTTCATGTAGTGGGGATTTCCTTGTTTGCAAATGCTGTTTAAAAGACAGGAGCAGACTTCATATTCACACCCCAATTGAGAATGTTCCCTCAGCTTCTTTCTGAGTTCGGTGCCCCTCTGGCCAAGGGTTTTGAATTGGTCATTTCCTTCCCTCCCTCCTTCCTTTCACTGGAGAATTCCGTCTCTAGCTCAGACTCTTTCTAGACTTCACCCCTGCCATTTGTGCCTGTATTCTAGATTAGATTAATCAAACTTATACTCAGTGTGTGTGTGTGTGTGTGTGTGTGTGTGTGTGTGTGTGTGTGTGTGTGTGTATGTGTGTGTGCACATGCACCTGCCTCCCCTGCCTCCCCTGCCTCCTGGAGGCAAAGCCATCAGTATACCCAGGAGCCCAAGTGTGAATCCCATTCTTGTGCTGTCCTGCCTCACATAACATTATTGGCTGTCCATTCTGCCCAGGTCCAAACGTTTTAGCTAAAGCTTCCCCTGTCTGGGTGCCAAGGGCCATTCTTGTCCCATTTTAGCTAATTCTCCACCAGCGGGTCGCACACCACATTGCTCGCATGACTATTACACGGGTGTTGTTCTGAAATAGCAGACACAAGAGAAAACTCACCAAATGAGGCTTTCCAAGAGGAAGAGAGAGAGGTCGTAATATGTTTTTCCCTTCCCAGGCTGTATGACCCACTTTCGGAGCCTTCGTTTCCCAGCTCAGCCCTGGTTTTTCAGTGAAGACTTTTAAGACTGCAATGGCTCCTCTATATGCCTTGGGTAAAAGACCCCATAAGGCATGGTGGAAGGAAGAGACCCTTTATCATCCGCTTCCTCTCTAAGATCCTCTTCAATCCGCTCTTACTCGTCCCCCAAGCTTTAGTAGTGTCCAATGGATAGGCTTCGTCTTACATCCACAGGACCCAGGATCGCTTCCTTAGCAAAGTGCTAATGTACAGTTGTGCTGGTCAGACCCCTGTTGGGTTTTGAAGGTCAGGGCACCGTCTGTGACCTTCAGAGGAGCCTGTCTGAGGTTCAGCTTTCTCACATGCATAGTGTGGCGCTGACAGAATAATGCTTACCCTGATCAGTTTCTGCGAAGTTTACAGAGAACTTTAACTGCAGGGGCAGGCAATTCCTACAGCAGCAGTTTTTAGATTCGGGTCATTTTGGATGAAGTAGCACACAGACTCAAATATGTCTGTGGACTTCCCACTTTGTCTTCTTCAGGACTGCGAAACAGGACGTGGACGACGAGTACAGCATGCAGTACAGTGCCAGAGGGTCCCAGTCCTACTACACGGTGGCTCACGCCATCTCCGAGAGGGTGGAGAAGCAGTCTGCCCTCCTCATTAACGGCACCCTGAAGCACTACCAGGTAAGTGGTGTGTTTGTGTCCCCGTGGCAAGCCTTGGCCTTGCGTACGCGTCATCCCCAAGCGTGTACGCCCCACTTGAGGAGCCGTAGTCAACGTAGGAGATGTCGAAGTTGGGGGATACATTTCAGGTTAAGTGCCCTCCCCGTAGGGGTGCAGGGTGCGGGTGGCTTCCTTCAGAGAGCTGTGCTCACTACACGTGGTCATCCTCGAATGGATTTTGTAAGAAATGCTGGCTTAACCTTCGGACCAGTTTTACCTCGGTTCTCTGCAAAAAGTGATAAACATGCTCTATTCCATCAGGCTGGGGATCCGAAGCAAGCGAGGATTACCTCAGCCATAGCTGTGGCAGTAGGTACACGCTGGGGGTTCAGGAGCCATCTCTTGCACTTATACCTTTGGTTAAAGGGATGATAAAGCTGTTGGCACCGTGCCTTGGCTAAGAACTAGGCTGTAAACGTAACAGGTGCTTCCCTACTTTGATGCGGTTAATCCGAGGGCGTCTCCTGTCTTCTGGTTCTTAACTCTTCTGCCAAGTTACCTGGAGGGTGCTCCTTGGAGCATTTGCTGCATGAATTACTCCTGAAACCAAATTAAAAAATGAAATTAAAATAATAATTAAAATTAAAAGCTAAATTAAAAACTAAAATAAAAGAACGGGCTCTGTGGTCACGTAAGTGTAAGTGATTCTGTTCACTAGTACTAAACTGGTAAGGGCAAATGGTAGTCCTCGCTGCTCATACTAGGCTAACTCTGGACCGTCGCAGGGCGCCTGTGTGATCACCTTGGCGGTGACTCCTCCCTGTCCGTCCACAGTGCCTCCGTACTTATTGAAGACTCCATTAGGCACACCAGCCTCCTATAAAAAGTAACTTTTAAACACAGCTGGACCCCACCATTCTTAAACATCTCTCTCTACTAATGCCTGGGTCACGTTAATATGATTGTTACTAATAGCCTAGACAACAGTGCTATGTAGACTGCGTTTACAGAAGTGCCTGCTCGTGACCAATCATCGCAGAGCTCCTGGGGTCAGCCACTGCCACTCACCGTGGCTTGGACCTTGTCTGTACTGATAGCAACATGGGAAGTATGACTAGCAGTGCCTGGGGGCGTTACTAAAACCGTTTGGATAAACTCGTGGTGTGTCTTGGGAAAGTCTTAGGTTTCCCTGGAGCTCCTAGAATGTACTTTGAAGATCACTGCCCTCAGGGTCATGACCTTCATGAGGTCAGAATATTATTTTTAATCTCATTTGGCCTAATTGTCAACTCAATGTGTTCTCTGCTATATCTAACATGGGAGATCCATTTGTGAATTATTATTGTTGTTGTTGTTGGTGGTGGTGGTGGTGGTGGTCCATTTGTTTTTTAAAAGACAGGGTTTCTCTGTGTAGCCTTGGATGACCTAGAACTCTCTCTGTAGATCAAGCTGGCTTTGAACTCAGAGAGATCTGGCTACCTCTGCCTCCCTAGTACTGGGATTAAAGGTGTGTGCCACAACCACCCATCTTTTTCTGATTTATTTATAAATTAAAAAACAAAGAAACTTTTACTACTTTATACATTGTGTGTGTGTGTCCGTGTGTGTCTGAGTGTGTGTGTCTGTGTGTGTATGTGTGTCTGTGTGTGCATGTGTGTGTCTGTATCTGTGTGTGTATGTCTGTGTGTTTGTGTGTGTGTGTCTGTGTGTGTATGTCTGTGTGTGTGTCTGTGTGTGTATGTCTGTGCATCTGTGTGTGCATGTGTGTCTGTGTCTATGTGTGTATGTCTGTGTGTCTATGTGTACATGTGTGTCTGTCTGTCTGTGTATGTCTGTGTGTGTCTATGTGTGTCTTTGTGTCTGTGTCTGTGTGTATGTCTGTGTGTCTGTGTGTGCATGTGTGTGTGTGTGTCTGTGTGCATATGTCTGTGTGTCTGTGTGTGCATGTATGTGTCTGTGTCTGTGTGTATGTGTCTGTTGTGTATCTGTGTATGTGACATCATGCTCAGCTCAGAGGGCAAGCCACTGCAGCAGTTGGTTGTCTCTTCTTGCCTTGTGTGTCCCAGGGATTGAAGTCAGCCTTGGCAGCAAGCCCCCACTGGTGGCCCTCATAAGAACTTTGAAGGCCACACTGCTTTCCTCTTGCCATTCTGCCTGCCCCTTTGTAAGAGCTCCTCATTGCTCCATTTTCAAATCTAGCTCCTCCTCCTTCCAAATGAGAATTCCTGGAGCCTGCCTCTGTCCTCACTGGCTCCATCCGGATTTTCCTCTCTGGAAGTGCAGTCTGTCCTTCATGGTGGTCACAGTGTGGTGGCTTCTTGACAGTTTAAAACTGTGTACAGCTTCCTCCTACACAGTTAGGTCTCTCGTTCTCAGTTCCCAGTGACCACAGTTGGGATCTGTCTGTCTGTCTGTCTGTGTCCCCCTTTCCTCTCTCGTCTTTAAACGTGGTTTGACATGGAGCCTGCAGAGTCGTGGATACAGTATAGCATCTACTGCTTTCCCTCTCCCCGGGACAGAGACTAGTCTGAAGGGATGTGCCTATCTACATCACTTGGCCTCACACTTTGTTTTGGTTGTTTCTCTTCTCCAAGCTGACCCTTCTGTCCCCTTCCACTCCTCGTTTACCCTTTCTCTCTCAGGGCTTTCTGATTCTCTCTTTATCTTGTTGTGTTGCTATTCTGCAAAAACCTTTAAGATGTGGGGGTGTTGCACAGGTCCCTGTCCCCCATACCCTCCTCCCCCTGGTTTGCCTTGTGAAAGCCTTCAGGTGGTCACAGTGTTTCCCTAAGGAAAACTGTGGCCAGTACACAGTTACCCGCATTCACAGTACTGGGCTATTTTGGGGTACATGAGTATGTGCTTACCACTTCCTCTCCCCCCAGCTTCTGAAGGGGATGTATTATCTACCTTGGTGTCCATCTGCAATAGTTCTTTGTGTGATCTTTTACAAAGAAGAGTTGTTTAATGAATATTTTAAGTACAAGATCTCAACATGTTCCAAACATAACTGAATTACCGAGTTAACTTGATTGTAACACTATGTGTATCTTAAGGTATATACATGTATGTACGTTACATATAATGGATGCTGTTGCATCATGGTAGTGCAATTAGTCTGTGGAGTCACCTCACCTTTCTTTTGTGCTTAATTGGAATTGATAACTGGGACTGGACTGTACTACTTCCCGGTGATCTGAAAATATGTTGTATACCTTCCAGGCAGCCAGTTTCCAGGGAGCTGCCTTCCGAAAGTGCCCACAGTGCAGAGTTTCTGCGTGCTGCCTGCCTGGGGACTTTCTTTGCCAGGAAAAGAATAAATGTCCTTCTGGAGCCCAGCAGAATGGCCCTGGCTCCCTAGTCACAGGCTTCCTCACTGCAGGGATGGCACCCTGGGGCAGGCTGGTCACAATCCAGAAAGCAGTTTCTCATGATCTGTAGGCCAGCTCAGCCTTCTGGGTTGTTTTAAATCCTCAAATTGGCTTTTTGTTCTTGGAGTGGTTGGGATAGGTTTTGGTGTGGGTTTTCTTCATTTACAATAATTCTAGGATGTCATCTACTGTGAAATGCTAAGTCCCGATGAGCCGCAAAGCTGCTTCAAATCCCACCAGCCTGCCTTAGCTCATCTTCCCTAAATCTGATTAGTACTTAGCACCTGCCAAGCAGCAGGACGATTACAGCCACACACTCGGCGCAGCTACTGCGGGAGACTCGGCATGTAGCACTGAGAAGTTAAGGAAGTCACCGACTCACTTGAGTTGTATTAGTATTAATTACCTGTGCAGATCTTGGGTAATTGAAACAATTACTCTTCATTTCAGCTCCAGGGCCTGGAATGGATGGTTTCCCTGTATAATAACAATCTGAACGGAATCTTAGCTGATGAAATGGGGCTAGGCAAGACCATCCAGACCATTGCGCTCATCACGTATCTGATGGAGCACAAAAGGCTCAATGGCCCCTACCTCATCATTGTCCCCCTCTCGTAAGTACAGCCATTTGTTCCACAGCCATCACTCCATGTGCTGGAGATTGCCCTGTCAGCGGCTTGGCCTTATTTCTCTCTTCTGACAGGATAACGGTGTGGGGTTAGAATACCAGGAGCATGGAATCTGAATGAATGTTGGGTTTAATTTTCCACCCCACCCACCCCATTCTAGTCTTTCAAGTAGCTAGTAAAGTTTGTAGCGATTCTTACCAGCCAGGAACATGTTAACATTGTAGCCAGGAACATGTTAACATTGTAGCCAGGAACATGTTAACATTGTAGCCAGGATAGCTCACACCCTCTAGAGCAGTGGTTCCAACCTTCTTAGTGCTGTGACCCTTTAGTACAGTTCCTCATATATGGTGACCCCAAACATAAAATGATTCTGTTGCTACTTCATAACTGTAATGTTGCTACTGCTATGAATCATGATGTAGGTATGGGATATGCAGGATGTCTAATATGTTGCCCTCCACAGGTTGAGAACCACTGCTTCAGAGTGAGTCCAGTTCCTCATTTCTCTTTAAGTAGCTTACTAAAGGGAAAGGCGAGGGAATTTTAAAATTTTTCTAGAAATATTTTCCTAATGTGTATGCGTCTCACACACACACACACAGAGACACACACACACACACAGACACATGCACACATACACACACACACACACACACAAACACACACACATGTACACACACACACACTGAACACACACACACACACACACACACACACACACACGCCTCCAAAAGATTCTAGTTTTGTACACCTTCCTTCTTGTATTTTTTAAAGCAGCATAGAAATTAAAAATCATGGCTACAAGTTCTGCACCTGAGTAAACGTTGTATGCTCACTTGGCGTTTCAATGGTTGCTGCTCTGGAAGGACCAGCCTTTGCTGGTTCCAGCACAGCCCCAGCTCCTCACAGTTCATCCCACTGGACAGCTCCCCTGGTGTGTAGCCAACACTCCAAGTAAAGCAGTAGCTATTACCTCCACCTTCCCTTAGTCCAGTGCTTCGGGGTGTGTGTGTGTGTGTGTGTGTGTGTGTGTGTGTGTGTGTGTGTGTGTCTCGGCCACCCTTAGTCCCCGAGATCTTGCTGTTGCTTGCAGTCCTGAGACGAACCCAGACCTGCAGGAAGAACAAGGCGTTCATTTTGTATTTCCTTCAGTTCCTTCTCTTCTGACCAAGGCTGAGTTAATCTGCCTCCGTAGTGTTTACATGCCCTTCGTGTTCCATCTACATACACAGGGGCGGCCTATGGTTGCTCTTTGGAGGATTAAGAAAAACATTCAGTATTTCTTCCCTGCTTCCTTTGACGGTTCTATTTACTGTCTGCTTACTGTTTTCCGGTGGCTTCGTAATTTCTCATCCCTGATTTAAGTAGCTTTACAGACTCGTAAAGATCCCCCAAATCATCCAGCCGTGGTTGGGTTTCAGAACCGTAGGAGGATTCTGGTGTTTTGCTCCACGGATTTATACACTTTTGAATTGTTTCTTATGAGATTTCTTTTTAAACGAAGTGTAAAATTGTCATGCTTTGTGGCAGCTTATTGCTAACTTACCTCTTAGCCTCATATCTTAAAAATAAATATGTGTCTGCGATATTTTATATTCTCTAGCCCCTCTTAAGGCAAGGGCTAGAAATATGTAACAGGTTTCTAGTAACTGACATGTGTGTGTGTGTGTGTGTGTGTGTGTGTGTGTGTATGCATATGGGTTTTTATTGTGTTTTTTTGTTGTTTTGTAGGACTCTGTCTAACTGGACATATGAATTTGACAAATGGGCTCCTTCTGTGGTGAAAATTTCCTACAAGGTTTGGAGGACTGTTTTTATATATAAACCTGGAAAAGAAAAAGAAAAAGAGAGAGAGAGCTGTATTTTCTTCACTCCATATGCACATCTGTGAACTGTAGAACTGTATCTGGTTGTAAAGTTTTGTCATGTACATCATGTACTAAACAGTGAGAGTTAATCATCCCAAGAAGATTACTGTAATAAACCATAATTACTTTCAGATAGTGAAATGCAGAAGAAAATTGTTAATTATCATATTGCGAGGTTTCTGATGAGAGTAATACAAATGACAAATATCACACTTTCTGTGTGGCTGCCGACCAGCTTGCTGTGGGCTGCTACTGTGCAGAATGCTCCTCCTGCCTTTGCAGGCAATTACCGGGGCGCTGGGGCTGCCTGCTGCACGCTCCCACAGAAAGAGAGCCTTTCAGCCAAGCAGCAGGTTCCCCACTACTGCAGCCTCACTGCAATTTCCTTCTCTCTCTTTCTCCTTCCTCAGTTGTAAGTGGGAAACCTTCCCGCAAGGATATGGAAAGGGTCAAGATATGTGTGGTTTAGCTTCCACTCTCTTCAGAGATAATAGATCAGTGCATGATAATACGGTGACGTGCACATCACCTGTCTAGGTTCCATTAAGCCCCGGACAGTGAGAAATAGCACCTGTGTGCTTCTAGTGGGTAATCGATGTATTTTTCTTCCCATTCAGGGTACCCCTGCCATGCGACGCTCCCTTGTTCCCCAGTTACGGAGTGGCAAATTCAATGTCCTCCTGACTACTTACGAGTACATTATAAAAGACAAGCACATTCTTGCAAAGGTATGGGCTTTTTTTTTTTTTAATTTTTTTTTTTATCTCTAATGGTGGATCATCTCACTGGAGTGTAAAGTATCCTGCAAATTATACTCAATGGTATAATTTGGTCATTGGATGGCT
This sequence comes from Rattus rattus, assembly GCF_011064425.1. Lineage (NCBI taxonomy): Eukaryota > Metazoa > Chordata > Mammalia > Rodentia > Muridae > Rattus > Rattus rattus. Next base: position 26,715,701 of record NC_046155.1, read on the forward strand.
AGCTTTTTTTTCCCCTCTTGAAATCTTGGTCATGGGATTTAATATTTCTGTATGGTATTTTGTGTGTGTTTGTGTGTGAGGGAGAGGGAGAGGAGATGGGGGTGAGGGGAGGAGAGAGAGAGAGAGAGAGAGAGAGAGAGAGAGAGAGAGAGAGAAATTGATTGGTTGGTTTATCCTGGGCCTTTTCCTGTTCGTTTGCAGTGAGTTCCCATCTTTTTGGTTTGTCTGATTTCTGTTTGTTTGTTTGGTGAGTATGAGTGTTTCGCCTGCAGACATACATGTGTGCGGTGTCTGTGGAGGCCAAAGCGGGCATCAGATCCTCTGGGCCTGGAGTCACAAAGGGTTATGAGTGCTTGGAGTAGAACCCAGATCCTCGGGAAAGTAGCCATCTCTCCAGCCCCACTCTCACATCGATTAAGAAAATTCACCTGGATTCCACTTTTCTCTCCAGCAGTTCTGAATGTGCTTGGAGAGAAAATAATTGTTTTTGTTGCCCTGGGTTACTGTCAGCAGGGCTTCTCTCCTCTTATGCCCCCTCCCCTCTCTGAAGGCAAGCAGGTCCCCCTCCAGCTGGTGTCCTCCGCCTCCTCCACCAGCGCCTTTCTCCAAGCTGAAGCTCCTGTACTTTATCTGTTTTCAGGTTTCCCTGGTAAAAATAATGGGCAATTATTGTTTAAATTACTCGGGGCCCCTCCTGCGGCTACTTACTTGGAGGCAAGAAAGAGTCGTCTCTGTGACCTACCTGGCTCCTCATTTGAATGGCTGAAGTTGTCCTTTAGCCACAAATGAGAAGAGTGCCTTCCCATTTATATCATGTTGTCTCCTAATGTATTCATGCAGGAAGTCAGAAGTACCATCTTCCGGGAACAAATCATGAAACTTAATTTTTACCCCTCCCCCCCATAGTAATTTCTTTTACCCCGTGGTGTTTGGAAATCAGTCTAATCTAAAAGTAAGTTACGGTCAGAACTAAACAGAATCCCTGTGGCTGGGGGTTTGTTCCATCCCTGCATTAAACCTTTGCTCTGGGAGCTGTGCGCTCCCTTCGTGGTATCATAGGAAATAACATAAAGGAAACGCATGCCCAGGGGAGGTTTAATAATTGAGATGACAGTGGCAGCAATGCTGCCTTCCACTTCCTCATGCTCCGAGATGAATTTGGCAGTGTCAAAAATGACGTGTCTCCAATATTACTGTGGGAATGTGCGTGTACCTCTGAGATCCCTAAAAAAATTCATCTGTGTCTTGTGCATATGTATTTCAAAAGTCATCGGAGATGCCCGATAACGAGATGCCGTGCTTTTATTTGTTACTGGAGAAGCGAAGCTCCAGAAAGGGGTAGTAATTTTTCCAAGCAGAAGACCTAATTAGTACTTACTCGGTGGCGGAATCAAAGGTCTCTGGTTCCTTGCTGCTTCCCCAAGCCTAACTGAGGAAGAAAGTAGATTTAGAACGTCTACCTAGATGCATTTTTTATCTGTGGGTCTCTTTTCACTGCTGCTGGCAAGGTGACTGCAGGACCTTGGTCATTCTTACACAGTTGACGCTGGTAGAGAAAGGGGCCCCAAGAATGCTGGAAGTTTCTTTTATTTGGATAACCTAGCTCGGCTGATGATTTTCTTTCTTTCCCCTGGCTTCACTGATACTTCTAATGAGGAGGTGAGAATTAGGCCACCCCCTTGCCTGCCGGCTTCCTCTGTTTCGCCCCAGAGCCAGAAACATTGGAACAGCAGACTTTTTTTTTTTTTAAACCCAATGTCTCTTTTGTGTAGGCCTGCATTTCTCAACCTGTGGGGGTCAAATAACCCTTCTCACATGGTGTAACATCATTGGAAACCACAGATACTGTTTCTAGAAGGTGGATTGAAATCACTTGTCCTGGGAGAAACATTGTTGCTTTAATACCCTGCCAGGCATGGGCAATACTCCATTAGCTGGGATTCTTTTCTGTTGAAGAGTGTCGTTCTGCATCTTGTGCCAAACTGGATTCTTTGTTTTCTCCACTCAAGCCTGCAGCCACTTGGAAGCCTCTGTAGGTCTGTTTCCCAGCCACACATTGGTGCGTCCTTTTGTCCTGCAGATTAGGTGGAAATACATGATAGTGGACGAAGGCCACCGAATGAAGAACCATCACTGCAAGCTGACCCAGGTCCTGAACACACACTACGTGGCCCCCAGAAGGATCCTTCTGACTGGGACCCCGCTGCAGAATAAGCTCCCCGAACTCTGGGCCCTCCTCAACTTCCTCCTCCCTACAATCTTCAAGAGTTGCAGCACATTTGAGCAGTGGTTTAATGCTCCGTTTGCCATGACCGGCGAAAGGGTACTGGCCAAGCGTGGGGTGGGGGGGATGGGGGGGGAAGGTGGGGGGTGGCACGAGTAGGGTGAGAATTTGCCCCTGTGTGATGAAGAAGTGAAAGCCCAGGGTCACAGAAACCCCACAGGGTGCTTTACAATGTTGTTAGCTCAGTGCGTGGGATGGGGTCTCACTGGGGATTACGTTTTACCTTCTGAATCTAGATTCATATGTGGCAACCTGGCCTCTTCCTTTTGCCAGCTTTTTCCTGACTGGTAGAGTGTTCAACCACAGCATGCCACAGGGAGGGTGAGACTGGAGATGTTGGCTGAATCACTTTAACCAGACCAACTCAATAAATCCAGGAGGAACCAAAAATATTTCTTTGTTTTAAACTCAGGAGTCTTCTTTTATGCAATTCCACGTAGAGTTTGAATGGAAACATTAATTTTCCACACATTTTTTTCATGTTTTAATGTAAGGCTCCATTTTATCTGTACATAAATACCTCTTAAATCCTGGAGTAGCTATTCTTACATGCACTTGCCGCCTCCTCCTCCTCCTCCTCCTCCTCCTCCTCCTCCTCCTCCTCCTCCTCCTCCTCCTCCTCCTCCTCCTCCTCCTCCTCCTCCTCCTCCTCCTCCTCCTCCTCCTCCTCCTCCTCCTCCTCCTCCTCCTCCTCCCCCTCTCTTTATCTTTTGTTTGAGCTCATAAAAAGGCAAGCTTGGGCTATTGCAAGAAAAAAAAAAAATTCCAGACAGGCACATACCATTGTGATTCCCAGCTCCTTGACTCTAGGAATGAAAAAGCTACTCAAATGCTCTAGAGAACTTATGTTTGAACTCTTAGCCCTTTAATCTTGAGGTGCCTAATAGGTACATTTTCTGTTCATTAACTGACTTGGAGAGAGCAACGTCACTTAACTCTGCCCCCCCTAGAGGCTAACAAAGGAAGGTGAACAAAAATGTACGGTGTTTTCATAAAATATGACTAAAGCTGAACAGGATTTGGGCAAAGAAAAGGAAAGGAGCTGTCTTAAGCTCTCATGGCTGCGATGAGCTGCCACGACCACAGTCACTCTTACGAAGAAAAACATTTCACTGGCCTGGCTTACAGTTTCAGAGATTCGGTCCTTTATCATCCTGGCGGTAAGCACGGCACCAGGCAGGCAGACATGATGGGAGGCGGAACTGAGAGTACCACATCCAGATCTGCCTGAAGCAGAAAGGAAAGGGATGCTCATCCTGACTCAAGCTTCTGAAACCACGCCCAGTGACACACTTCCTCCAGCAAGGCCACGCCCCTCAAATGAGGCCACGCCTCCTGATTCTGCCATTCCCTATGAACCTGTGGGGGCCATTTTCATTCAGACCATCGCAGACGGGGCTGTAGTAGAGTAGCATAAAGAGGACTCACTCATGTTCTCATTTCCATATCAAGCACCTATCCTTCCGTATGTTTCTGCCCGGGGCACAAGAAAAGTCAAGGACTTGCACTAACATAGGAGCGCGCACGAACCGTCGCCCCCTTCTCTCATCCTGCATTCGTCTTAAGTCAATTTATTGCTGTCCATATTTTGTGAAGTCTGGGACTGCTCTACTATTAACATGAAACTTTGTTCCAGGGCCATTTCCCACAGAATTAAGCTCTAAGGCAAAGACTCCTATTTGGAGGTCATTTTATTCCCATGGGGCAGGCAGGTAGGAAGAGAATTTGGAGGTATAGATGGCTGTCCTCAATCTGGCTTGATAGCATGTGTGATTTCAGTCTGTAGTGAAACCCATGAGTGTTTCACTCTGCAAGACTTCCTTCAGGAATTCACCTAGGTGCGTTTTGCAGGTGGACCTGAACGAAGAAGAAACCATTTTGATCATCAGGCGTCTACACAAGGTGTTGAGACCCTTTTTACTGAGAAGGCTGAAGAAAGAGGTTGAATCTCAGCTTCCAGAAAAGGTGAGTTGCGAATAAGAGTTGTGGGGTTTTCCCTCCTGGGTGTGGGTTTTCAGTACCTGTCTGTGAGGCTTCATGTCTGAAATAGCAGGCCTAGAGCTCAGTTGAAAGTGAAATGATGACAGGTATCTTGACAATATCCTCAAACCCTTTGTGTTTGATAGACCTGGGGTGGGGGTGGGGAGCATCACAACATTTTCAGTATGGTTTCTCTTAACTCTGGGGCAGGTTTAATTAATCAAACTCTTGGAACCTAATTGCATTTTAACTTTATATATACATTTTTAAGTTACTGAGTTTATGACCTATAGCGTTTGGTACACAGATCGGCAGTCCTGGGCTAAAGCAGATAAGGATTGACATTTGTTACTCCTGTCATCATTGAAGGGAACAGTAGTATATGCCAGGTTTCCAGAAGGTTCATTCAATGTTTAGTATTTGTGATAGAAAGAGAGTTGCTGTAAACTACAGGCTAGGATGTAGGTTTGTCTGGTGTAACTGAGTTCCTGTAGGCTTACCTGGGAGCTTCTAGGCAAGTAGTTTCATCTTAGGGACTAGCTTTTAATTCTGTAAAATTCCTTTGAGCCCAGGTTAGTATTGGACTTGAATTTTGATTACTGAACACTGGTCTTCTCTTGGAAACATGGACATATGAAGTTCCATTCTCTAAAAGGTGGCTTTGCTGAGTATTCGATACTGTTTTGTTTTTTGTTTTTTGTTTTTTGTTTTTTTTTTTGATGTGTTTGTATTTGTATATGCTGGGTTGGATCCGAGCCGGGCTGTTGTTTGATGATTGGAGGTTTTTTTAGTAACAACTACTGGACAGATTGGTGTGTCCCGTCTGTGGTACAGTGGGAGCTGGCTAACGGTGGACATGATCACTTTGCTATGAGAGAACTTTATATCTCGATTCCTTATTTATGAATAGTTGCAAAAAATAAAAATAAAATTCCTACACCATGCCTATCCTGGTAAAAGTGTAGGTGCATATTTTATTTTGCTAGTGACTGCAACATGGGGATCAAATGCTTTTACTCACTTCTGCCTCCTATGGTCTTGACCTCTATGGGTAATGGCGATGCTCTGTGTGTACCTATCGTGTGGATGCCTTTCTAGGTATCCCATATTTAAAGGCAACTCCTCTACCTTGTCCTAGAGGCAACTTGGCAGGGTGGAAACGGTTCACTCTGCCCATCAGTGGGCACAGGGCCCCCCTACGTCCTCTGTTACTTCTGATGTGAATGTCGGAACGTCATTTAGCCCAGGGTAACCTTAGTGGTCTTACCGGTGACCTGGAAAATATGACCAGGACTGCTGTGAGGTCTAAGTGCTAGGCATGTGGATGCACACCTGCTTTAATCTGTGCTGTCCTGGTGGTGCTTTGTTTGTTTCATTTTGCTTTTTGTTTCGTTTTGTTTTCTCCTTGTGAATTTATTCCACTGCTTCCGTTGTTGACTGAAGCTCTACTCTCTGGTCCACTTAAAACCTCTTCTCACTGTTCTCTGACCTTTACTGTGTTTTCCACCGCCTTCTTTCTTCCCTATCTAGGGCGTATGTTTGGCTTTTGTTGACTTGTCCCAATCAGTATCTATGCTGATCAATATCTATTCTCTATTTTCATTACCTCATTCATACTTTTTTAATGTGGGCAAAGTTGGAAATTTAACTGTCATCCTTGGGGGCGAAGGGTCTTTTTTTACTACCTGCTGCGTATGAGTACAAGCTATGTACATCTGACGTGGCCTGAGTAAGAGACACCGTAAAAGATTCATAGCTGTTGACAGAAAAAAAAAAAAAACAAACTAAATCCATCTGTAGTATTTTATTTTCAAATGTTTTCCTGAAGAATCAGGAAAGTGCATTTTAATCTTAATTTCCATTTACATCTGGTAAGATTGCTGTACAGAACCATGCTCCCTTGAGTTTACAGTTCTGTGGGCCTAACAAATGTCTACTTCACTGGGTTCAGGACCAAACCACACTCTGTTCCCTCACCTGACCTGTTCTCTTCTGCACAGCTAGGCCTGTACTCCTCTGTACTCGGAGTGCAATGCTGCCATGTCCTCTGTCTTCACACCCCTTGCTAAGCCTCCTGTGACCTCTGAGCTGTTCGGCATCCCCAGGGAATGCCAGCTGACTGAAATTGGAATGAGTTACTGTTTGCATCTGGGTTCTCTTCAGTCTGCGTAATGTGTGTAAGCCATCCAGAAAGTTACCCAAGGTTAAACAGTGAGTTCGGTTTTGTTGAAGGACATTGGGTTGCTTGTGTGTTTAAGGTGAGTGTGTGTGTGTGTGTGTGTGTGTGTGTGTGTGTGTGTGTGTGTGTGTCTGTGTCTGTGTACACCTATGCGAGAAGAGTGTTCTAGACTTTCTGGAGCTGGAGTTCTATGTTTGTAAGCAATGTGGGTCCTGGGAGCTAATGTGTAGCCTCTATGAGAGCTACAAATGGTCCTACCTGCTGAGCCATCTCTCCAGACCCTGACAGTCTGAGTAGAGCTGCTGTGGGGATCTGGATCCAAGCTTTTGTGTGACATGTTTTTATTTTACTTGAGTGAACAGCCAGCAGTATGATCACTGAGTGTTTTGATTAAGGAGTGGATTATAAGGGTCTTATAAAATCTTATGTGATCTCAGTGTTCTCTGCACCTTTCCAAACGCTGTGTAGTCTTAGTGGCAACAAGATATGAGTATTCCCGTTCTTCCTCATGCTCATCCACGCTCTGTGTTGCCCGGTGTGTTTTTAGTGTCAATACTGTTTGTTTCCAGGTTTCGGTTATTTTAGTAGGTATGAAGTTGCATCTTTAATTCCATTGGCTTGATACTGAATATTGGTGAGCATCTTTGCATACTCTTGGCCTATACTACAGGCACCTCTGCTGCCCAGGAAAGCCAGCTCTCAGTAGGCTAATGGAATGCCTAGTGAGCAGGAGATATACTGTGCCCCCATCGTTTGCCCAAAGCCCATTTCTTACATCCAGGAAAGAATGCTAGTTCATAGAAAGAGGATTATATAAGGCAACTTCAACTACATGAAACTTTAGTTTTTTGATTGAGCTCCCATTGAAGTTGTGAATTCATAATCTTAAGAACCAATAATGTGGTTGGCTGTGTGTACAGTGACATCTCCATGCATGTGTAGCCTGTGCCTGCTGCATATATGTATGCATGCATATGCATTCTCACAGTGTCTGCACTTAACAAGAGCTTGGAGCATCTAATATCAATCCTGATTTTTTTAAATACATAATTTCGGTAGAACACAGGAAAGAGCTTTGCTTAGATGGAAAACTTGTGTACTCGTTATATAAAACTGAGAATGCTCAATAGAATTAATTATTACGATCATTCTTCTCTCATATCACGGGTTCCAGGACCCAAGACCTTTGTAAGTGGAATTGTTTGCTGAAAAATCTCTGTTCACTATGTGGGACTGCTACACACTGGCCCACATTGTTTCAACGATCTATCCTTCCGTAATGAAAATTTGGAATGAAGAAAAATCCACAGGCAGGAGCTCTGAAGAAAGCTCAGGCTCTACTGAATCAAGTGGCGGGCAGGAATCCTCAGACCATGTAACCGATATATTCACCTGCTTGCGGGGATTGATTAGAACATTCGCTGACACAGGATTCTTGGGTATCAGTATCAGATGCATGAAGTCAGTGCCTCATTTGTCCTTAGAACTTGAATAAACACGGTCCCGGTGGCTGTCAAGACTCCCTCTTAGCAGGAAACATCTCTTAGCAGAAGTCACCAATTTCACTCTGTGTACCACCTCTGTGTTTGGAGGAACTCTCACATACCTGCCTTACTAGGATGCCATTGCATTTGGGAAGGGTGAGCTTAGCGCCAACCCAGTTGAGAATGGCGCAGCTATTAGGATTCTTTACTGTGTCGCATTTCCCTGAGTGTAACTCTCAGTTGGTTCCTCTGTGTATTTCCTCACACTCAGAGCAGGTTAAACATACTACCCCAGAATGGAAGGTATGACGTGAGTGGTAGACAGACTTGACCTTTGACATGAGATCTGTTCACACCAAGTACTGGTGTGGCAGTGGGAGGCAACCTCACCCAACCAACAAAATGTTCTAAGGAAGGGGCCTCCAGTGTTCATACATGGGTATAGCAGCAGGGTATACAGAAGGTGCTCAATTATAACCCCCTTGAGTGCAGAGTGAGGCTAGGGCAACTATGTATATTTATATTTCTCTTAAAATAAAAAGAGTAAGCTCTATAGATCTGTAACCTGCAAGGTGACCCTGATACTAGGGAGTATGCGTGGCTGTTACAAGGTCATTCTATGCCTGGGGGTCAGAGGGGAAGCTTGGGTTGAGTCCTCCCACTAGAGCCTCTCAGTGTCCAGCCATTCTCACTTGCCTGTGTGTTCACATTCTGCATGTTGTAACTGCAGAATCCTTGTGTCTGCAAAGGTAGATTTCATATGATCTGATGTCTTGGTTCAAAGTGTTGGGGATTGAAGTCAGGGCTGCTCACATGCTCGGCATCTGCTCTAACTGAGTTGTATCCCCAATCTTGATCTGATTCTTAACTAGGCTAATATCCTTGGAACCCAGAGGATCGAAGAGAATCTGCCAGCGAACAGAGGTGGGAATGTGGGACAGTGTGAGCACAGGACAATGAGAGGAAAGCCATGCAGTTTCTTCTGTGTGCCTCACGGGGGTCTTCATTGGCTACACATGGAATCCTCAGGATGGAACGGATAAAAAGTACTAGGCATCACCACACTGTCACCATTATATAAGGCCATAAAGCATCTGTCTCTGAGGTTGTCCCACTATGCTATGGGCCTCAACTCATATCTAGAGATGTTACTATTACTATATGTATATAGTGATGCTTAGGAAAAATCTATAGGCATGCGTTGGAAAGAGGATCCGTGTCATAAGACAAGGTCCAGGGCCATTTTCTTTGAGGGACATGGGGGAGAAAGTTGTTCTCTGTTATTAGGGCTCTTAGGGGAATTAAAAAATTGCAGTTATTTACTTGGTTCACACGTGTGCATACTCATGTGCATGTGCTATGTTGGAACTGTGTCCACACATGTCATGGTGCATGTGGAGGTCAGGAAGTTGGTTCTCTCCTACTATGTGGCTCTCAGGGATTGTCTTCAAGTCCTCAGGCTTGGAGGCAAGCATCTTTCTCCACTGTATCATCTCACTGATCCTAGGAGATCTTGGGGGCACACTAGACTTTAGAAAGGATCCCTAATATTACAGACGACCTAAGCTCGGAGAAAAGTACAGGGGCGAACAAATCCCCTGCCATTGTTAGAGACTCCTCAGGAGCGAAGGTAAGATGCACTTGTGGAGCTTGTAGCAACAGATTTGGTCGCTGGATCTCACCAACTCCTTATTGAAGTAAAGGGGGAGGCCTTGTTTGTCTTCACTCCAGAGCAACTCTGTAACCCTTGAGAGCAGTGGTTCTCAACCTGTGAGTCTCGATCCCTTTGGGGATCACACATCAGATTATATTGATCCTACCCCTCCCCTTCCATGCTTTCCGGACCCCATAAGGAAATAGCTTCCTCTTCCATTCAATTCTCCCACCTTGACGTTCTACCTCGACCTGGGCTCAGAATCAACTAAGCCAAGGCCTGTTGATTGGAATCGTCGAACCCATGATCTAAATTCATCTTTCAGTATTCAAAATCGGCATTATGATTCGTAACAGTAGCAAACTTACAGTTATGAAGTAGCAGTGAAATGATTTTGTGACTGGCGGACACCACACACGAGGAACTGTTAAGCAGTCACAGCATCAGGAAGGGTAGTAGCTCTAGAGGGTCTCCCCTCTTTCCAGATGCTTGGCATCCTGTTTGCGTGTATCATCAGGTGGCCTCTTTCTTCCTGAACTTCACCTCAAGCCTTTAGAAATGGCTGACTGACGGACAGAAAGTGCAGGCTCTGTCTTTGTCCCTGGATCTTCAGTCTCCTGACACACCTTTAAAAAGTAGCAGTCTTGTCTTCTATACGCTGGGAAGTATGAACGGGCCAGTAGGGAGGTGACAAGAGGCAAAGGTGAATGTCAGGCTGAGCTTGTGAACCAGTCTCCTTGGTCATCCTTAGGCTGAGTCTGGAAGGAGATTAACCCCCTGGACGCTCAGATTCTTTGCCTATGAAGTAAGGAAACTAAATGTGACCATGTTATGCAGGGTTTGTGGGGCTTAAATGAGAAAAAGCACACCAAGCATTTGACGTAGAGCCTAAATATTGACCCTTGATGCCACTGTTATTAAACCTGCTAAAGTTTAAACTTAACCTTTTTCTTCCCAAAGTCAAATTTCTCGTTGCGAGTTGAGAGCTCTTGAAAAACCAGGATAGTGGTAATTCTTTGCCAGCGAATGTTTAGGGGAAAATGTCATACTATATATATCAAATATATATAATCTGGGTCAGGTCTACCTCAGGAAAATCCCACTACATAAGGAGAATAAAGAGGAGACATGGTCAGATGGGCAAAGCAAAGAGACTGTTAAGCATGTACTGATCCGTTACATTTAAAGATTGGTGTTTCCTCTCAGTCCTGGAAGGCTACTAACCAGTCCTGTATAGGTAACATCCATGCAAAAAACCCAGCCTTCCTGTAATTGCCTCGTGTGAAGAGACAGTAAGGCCTCCGGCTCCTTTTAAAAGTTGCAGCCAAATGAATATTCACCTTCTCTTCATCCGTGACCTCCTCCCTCTGGCCCTCGGAGCTGAAAACAGCCTCATCGCTTTTTAAGCAGATGATCACATCCCGGGCAATTGGCTGATTTCCTTTAATCACATTCTTAGATATCCAGGTGGCAGTCTGGCATTTACTTTGAATTTTGCACATTTGTATCCTTGGGACTAAGGAAAAATGGCAATGTAAAATAAGTCTGTCTTCTGCACTCCCAGCAGGCTGAAGGCTCGAAAGTGCGTTATAAGCTGGGGGTGTGTGAATCCCCATTAAGTGTTATAAGATGGACTTTGTCTTTTCTTAACTGGACACACAGGAGGTGGGGCCTGTCCTGCCATGAGGTTGTGGAAGTTGTGTCCTGCTGTGAGTTAATTCTTTTTAATCTCATGTCTTCACAGTGGTGTGTCCTATCATTTCTCGAGAGTAGAGATTAATCGCAGTCAACCTGGGTTTGTTATAAATCTTACTGTAAGATGTGCTGGGGTAGCCGCATGTAGCCATTTAGAGATGTTTTACAAAGAAAGTCGGAGGAGCAAGGGTAGTCACCAGCTTTCCTGTTACTGTTCAGTTCATATGAATGTATACAGGACCGAGAAGCAGGAGAAATATTACACCTAACATACACTGTAATGAACATTTTTGGATAGCACAATTGGCAAGCCACTTTCTCAAATATTAGATCAAGAAATGATAGGAAATCACGAGCCTTCTACATGCAGGCTTTTAAGGGTCTCACCCTCATCATGGTGCTTTTGACCTGGAGGACTCTGGTCTGCTCTATGGCCCTATCCCATCTCATGAATCCAGGAAGGGGAAACAGCTACCCCATCTGTGCTTCCAGGACTGGCCACAGTAGCCCCGCCTCCTATGCCGTCTTTGGACAGCCCTCCTGTTGTGTACTTATCTGTATTCTGCTCTCTGTCCCCAGGTTGAGTATGTGATCAAGTGTGATATGTCCGCTCTGCAGAAGATCCTGTACCGTCATATGCAGGCCAAGGGCATCCTCCTCACAGACGGGTCTGAGAAGGATAAGAAGGTACGCTTAGAAAGCCAGGAGACCCAGGCACTGCAGTGTGACTTGTCCTCTTCTCACGGCTGTGGCTTGAGCATTTCCAGGAAGCCTTCCTGTGCGTGGGCCCTTGCCCCTGCAAAACACCACCTTTGAGGTGACTACAGGAGCTGCCAGCGCCGTCATTACTCTGTTAACTACATTGGGGGTCTGTGCCCCCGATAATGTTTCTGTTACCAAAACTTTAACAGTGTTCTTGGTAGCTCTGCGAGGAGAGGGCAGCACTGTGTGATGCTTTAGGATGTTTTAAAGCCCAGTTTCTCTCTGTAGCACCTTTTATATATTATCTGCTAGAATCCTAAAGACAGATGCGATATCAAGCTATCAGCTTGATGTAATTTTGTAAGAATTGCTTTCTTGTAGGCTAAGTTAATCACAAGGACGATGTTATATCTGACTCAGAAAAGACTAAATAGCAACTGGAACTCTGGGCCTCGGGGGGTGAAGGTGCTAAAAAGACATAGGACCCTGTGTTCTTTCTTTCAGTCTGTCTCTCTGTCTCTGTCTCTCTCTTTTCTTCTTTTCCTTTCTTTCCTTTTTCTCCCCTCCCCTCCTCTCCCCTCCTCTCCCCTCTCCCGCTCTCCTCTCCTCCCCTCCCTTCCTCTCCTCTCCTCCCCTCTCCTCTCTTCTCTTCCTTCAGTACTTGACTCGTGCTCAGGCCTTTCACAAGCTGTGCATAAACTCCACCAGGAAGCTACACCGTTGAAGCCTAGTTTTAAAAAATTGGAAATACTCGCTCCATGAGTAATTAGTTCTTCCTTGCACTCTTTGCTCAGGGGAAAGGAGGTGCCAAGACGCTTATGAACACTATCATGCAGCTGCGAAAGATATGCAACCACCCATATATGTTTCAGCACATAGAGGTGAGTCTGTAGTGCGCCCTTCCAGCCTTAGTGTGCTAGTCAGCAAGGCATGCGCCCACTGTGTGGAAAGCGTGTGTGGAGATGTCCAGCTGGTATGGTCCTGGCTTTTCAGGCAGAGTTAACAGACCTGTTTCCTGGGTGTGGATTCGCTTTGGCACTGACTGCCTGAGCATCTGGAATTGTATAACTAAGAGTTGAGAGTAGCGAGGAAATGTTGGAAGCATGGGCTCATTATGTGGATTTGGGTAAATGCTGTGAATTACCTTGTTACTGTGGGAGCTCTGAAATTGAAGATAATGACATGTGCAACCAGCTTCCTCAGAAGGGCTGGGAGAAATACTTAAATAATGTGCTTATAGAAATGAAAGAGAAAGATGTTCTTGAAACACTGTCCTTGTCAGAGATGCTGGCATTAGCCTATGACATAGATTGATTTTTTTTTTTTTCCTGCCTGGTTTCCCTCGTGATGATGCAGATTGTTAACATTGTCCTGACACTTAGGTCTCTAGAATCCTGTTTTCAGACCACAGGGTGTCTTCTCTCCTGTTTGTTCCATGAGAATAAGATCCCTGCCTTGACCAGGCTCACTCTTGTGGGGCAGCTGGCTTGAGCAGAGGCCCAGGAATGCCTTCCCGTCTGCAGGACCACATGGGCCACTGCCTACTACAAAATAGCAGGAGAAATGGCAAAGAAGAAAGACAGTGCAAGGCTCTTCTCTGTTTAAACAGTCGACAGAACCTTCCAGAAAACTAAAGCTGAATTACAGCACCAAATGAGTTGAACTCTTATTAGCTTTAAGTACCCTGACCCCACCCCGATTTACTTTGGTAGCCATGCATGTCTGATCAGTTAATACTTTCTTACCATCCCTTCCTATATTAGAGGCCCATCTCAGCAGGCTGAGCTAGTGAGGCCTGACACCACTATGGCCCTCAAGTCCTTAGGAAACAAAACACACACACACACACACACACACACACACACACACACACACACACACACGGGAAAAAATCCAAAATAGAGAAGAGGGTCCTCACAGAGATGGTCGAGTGTCTGTGGATATGAGAGAAAGCATTTTTGGATACAGAGACAATATCCAAGGACATAAGGAGAGCATCTGTGGGTATAGGGGCAGTATCCACAGACATAGGGAGATCATCCAAGAACATAGGGGACCACCCATAGACACAGAACATCTATGGACAAGGAGAGAACATCCAAATGCGTTAGGAGAGCACCTTTGATCATAGGGGGTAGCATTCTTGTGCGTAGGAGATCATCTTTAGATACAGGGAGAACATCTGTGGACAGAGAACAGTATTTATGGGTGTAAAAGCACATCCATTATTCTAGGAATAGCATCCTCAGATCTTGGGATAGCAGTCGCACACAGGGAAAACATGCAGGAAGAAAACATGGACCTAAGGGAGGGTATGATAGAAGGAAGAATAGCCGGACATTCTGAGAAAGTATCCACAGACACAGGAACACCTGATTGCTAGATGAGTACGTTAAGGCTGTGCTGGCCACTTTTATGACAGTCTGTCACAAACTGTAGCCATCTGAGAGGAAGGAACCCAACTGAGAAAGTGACTCTTGGATGTCTGGTTATAGGCAAGCCTGTAGAACATTTCCTTAATTAATGATTGCTAGGAGAGGGTCCAGCCTACTGTATATGGGGACATTCCTGGGCTAGTGGTCCTGGATACAGTAAGAAAACAGGTTGATAAAGCCACGAGGAGCAAGCTGGTGAGCAGCACCCATCCACAGCCTCTGCCTCAGTTCTTGCTGCCAGTTTCCCTCCCTGCCCGAATTCCTGCCTCAGGTTCCCTCAGTGGATGATTCAGAACATGTAAGCCAACTTTCTCTGTTCCCCAAGTTGGTATCAGCCACATTGTTTCTTCATAGCAATAGTAACCCCACCTCTGGGATGGATGAAGGGGCAAGTGTCTGTGAGGAGAGAGAGCATCTGGGGATGCAGATGAGAGTACGGGCATAAGGGCTGGTGTCTCTAGACATGACAGCATCCGAGTGCAATAGGTTGGGTGTCTGGACACAGAAGCCCATGTCCATTGAACATTACACAGCACAGTTGAGAGAGGACCCCAGGATAAGGAGGGCATGCGTTTAGAGATCTAAGTGAAAACTTAACTGTAAGGGAACTTTAACAAGTCCTCACAGTAAGCTATGTAGATGTGCAGATGTAGGAGAATCCATTGAGCATCTGTGAGATCCTGTCACGGGCCGCTTTGTCACTGTGACTGGGTAGGGAGAGTCTCTAAGCTATCTCCTGCCTTTGTACTGAGAGAGAAATAGATGATAAGGTTGACAGGTAGATTGACCTTCACATTTTTAAAAAATTAAACCTCTGTGTGTGGGTTTCTTCCTGTGTGTGTGTCTGTGCTTCACATTGGGTACGCCAGACCTGGAGATACAGATGGGTATAAGGTGTTCAGTGGGTGCTAAGAATAAAACCTGCGTTCTCTGGAAGAGCAGCCAGTGCTCTTAACTGAGGACCTTCTCTAGCATCCTGGATCAACACTAAGATTAGAACAAAAGAAGTAGCCCTTTTAAAAAAATCACATTAATTAGATGGTAGGTGCTTTCTGGTATTGCTGGGATAGGGAGTGGGGCAGCATAAGAAATAATTCCTAATGCTGAAGTGCTTGGCAGGTTGACTGGTCACCTATTCCGGAAAACCACTGTGTGATATTACTCTTACCTGTAACAGACTGTGGGGTTAGCCATGATGAAATCGCATCTCAGTCTACCTTCATGCTTGGGCTGTTTGGGGAGAAGGGAGCTCTCCCCCGACCCCCACCCCCAGTTTCTGGACCTCCAGGAGGAAGAGTGAGGTGGTGGGTTTCTGGGCAGATGCTGTCCTGCACCTGCTAGTTTGCACTTTGGGTTGATGTCTGCAGACAGATTATACTGGTGTTCGTTTGTGTAACAGTTCTGAGGAAGCTCCTAGAAACCAGAGCCTGCGGTGGTCAGTGAATCTTTGGCTGTTACGGATCCAAGGTGCTACATTTGTTTGCCGGTGCTCTGTTTTGTTTTGTCTTCCATAACAGCCATGTATCGATACCAAATAATTCCACAATTCTGTTTTTGAGACTGGGCTTCTCCCTGGGGACCCTCAAACCTGAGAAATAAAAGCTTTGTTTTCTTTTGAGCAGGGGCCTCTCTATGTAGCCTACATGCATTGATTTATCTCATTGATTGATCGGTTGATTTTTCTATCTCAGCCTTCCAAATATCTGGTAATAGAGGAATGTATCCCCATGCCCCAAAGCCGGGTATATTAAATGATGTTGGGTGCCTACTCTTACTAGTGTATAGATATGCCCCGTGGCTTTACTTTTCCCTTCCTGACTTGGAGCCAGAAATGGGAGCTGAAAAATCTAGTAAGGGGTGGCACCTGTGAGAGCATCAGCGCGGTGCTAGCAAGAGGAGCAGAGTTCCGTCCATTGTTCGGCTGAGTCATTTTAATCACAGGCCAGTGCTCTGAGGGACTGGAACTACCTTGAAGTGTGAAGGGGGTGTAGTAGGGTCTTTTCTCCTGCAGGAAAAGCTGTAGTGATTGGATGCAGTGGCTGCTGAAGGGGAGGTGTGATTTGCCCTGTGCCCCTCAAGTAGACTCCTCTGCTATAAAGAGGGCAGAGGGAAAGCAGGAAAATAGCCAAGTATGTGTTCGTCTTAGTCAGTAACGAAGGAGTGAAGTAATTGAGTTCTGTGTTCTAACTGTGGAAGTTGGGCCTTGAAGTTCTAGTACACTGAAGGCTTTATTTGTAAAGAGAACAGGGAGGCCTGACTGGGGTCCGTGAATGGTATATAATTGCTCTTCTTTCTACTGGTGACCATGGCTGTGTTACGTTTATGCTCGAATGACAGTTGTGACCCATTTGAATTAAACCCCGGCTTTAGCTTGGACTCTGAGTTTGTGTGTGGATCCCCAGAAACAGTTCCCACTTCAGCTCCTGGCCAGTGCATGCTCAGGTCCTGTTGGGTCAGTGAGGTAACCTGACATCAGGGAGTCCAAAGCAAAGAAACACCAGGAACATCTTTCCAGTGGGACCCTGGAGACACCAGTGTCCGATTTGCTCTACAATGGTTGTTTAGCTCTTTGGGGACCATTTAGTTTGCTTTGACAATGCCCTGATAATACTATAGAAGCCATGAAGTTAATGATTATATATTAAAATCACTTTCTTCTCTCGTTTTTAAGGAATCCTTTGCTGAACACCTGGGCTATTCGAATGGGGTCATCAATGGGTAAATCCCCCTTTTATTTTTTCTCTCTCAAGATGCATTGTTACTGAACTTTCCTGACCTCTTTCCTGTAGCATTTTCTATCCTACAAGCACACTGCCAGCCTCCTTAGCCCTGCTTGCTCCTCTGCAGAGGGACAGAAGTTGCTAAAGGAAATGAGAGCAGCCTTCCCTTGTCCTTTAAGTGGCATAAATTTCTGCGTGCCCTGAGCAAACGTCTGTTCAAAAGGCCATAGATCTCATTTAAGAGACTTACCAGTGGTTTCCTAGTCTAAAAGTGTTTCGGTGCTGAGCAAGTTGACTGCTAACCTAAAGTGTGGCTTGGGCTTGAAGTGTTTCTCTTACTAATTTCCTATGGATGTTTATTTAACACTCTGATGCACAGAGGAAAATGTCTTGTCTGTCATAAGTAAATGGTCAGTTTTTCAGTCAGTTTTTGTAATATGATCTAAGACTTTTTGTTATTGCTGCTGCTGTTAGCATGAACGGAGACAGCCACACCTTGCTGCAGAAAAACAGTGAAGCTTAACCTACACAGAACGTGTTGTGTCACAGCAGGAGAACTAAAACATTAGGATAAAAGTGTCCTTGTTGGATCCCAGGGGCAGGCAGGGACCACAGGAACAGAATTAGGGCCAGCTGCCTCTTTTAGTCCTTTCTTCAATTGTCCTCTGGTCCTTGAGGCCACTCCTGCTTCCTCCAGCGTGGTGAGGGGTACAGGGTGAGCTATTGAAGGTCAAGTTTCTGAGTAAGGGATGGACAACAGGAAGACAATCGTGAAAATGGATCTGTGAGGAATAAAATGCACCAGGGCACCCATTCTGCTCCTGGTGATAAGTTTTCACTGCTGTTGGCCGCGTGCATATATGTGGGTGATTGTTTCAAACACTTTCAACCCTAAGAGTAAATTTCAAAATGACACACCACGGTCCTGTTGGTTTGAAATCAAAAGGTTTACCATGGAGGAAGGCACTACTCCATCCTTCCTCCTTACCACACTATTGACTCTCTTCTCCATCATGTTTTTGCCTTATGCTCTTGCCTTAAGCCAGGACCTTATCCCTCCCCTGTCTGCTCACAGGGTGCCCATGGCAACCCTGTGGAACAGGTTACTCAAGGTCACACTCCTGTTTACAGCACAGCAGTGTCCGCCCATTGTACTGAAAGCCAGAACAGGCCACAGAGGACTCCCTGATACCTGCTCCCTTCCCACCTCTCCAGTCTGCCCCTAGGGTTCCCTCTGGCCCTCCCTTACACTCACCATTTCCTGTTCCTAGTTTGTGAGGCATTTGTGAGGTGTGCTGGGCTGCACTCTATGGGGCCTATGCAGATGCTTTTTTCCCTCTTTCCTTGCAGTCTCCTCACCATGTACAGGCCCTCATTTTCTCACCTAGTTGTCTTTCCCCTCATCGTTTCAGGTTTTAACTAACGTGATTTCTCTTCAGGGAAGTCACTGACCACACACACTCACTCACTCACTCACTCACACAAACACTGACTCACACACACACACACTCACTCATATACACACACACTCACAACTCACTCTCACACACACTCACACTCACAAACACACACACGTACACACACACTCACACACTCACTCATATACACACACACTCACATACACATTCACACTCACTCACACTCACAAACACACACACATATATACGCACACACACACATACACACATACACACACACACATACACACACTCACACACACTCACTCACTTACACACATACATATACTCACACACACATACACACAGAGTCAGTGATTGGCAAGCTTTCCTGGTAAAGAGCCACATAGATAGGACCTGTGTTCACCTTTGTGGAGCACCAAGTCTGCGGTACCTGGTGGACTTGGCTGGTGCAGGATGGAGTCAGGCTGACAGAAATGCACGGGCGTGGCTATGCTTCAGTAAGACGTCACTTCTGAAAGCATCCTCGGTGTTGGTGCACTTTGGGTGTCTTGCTGTCACCTGCTGATTTCCTTATAGTCCCAACCACAGTGTGTGTCTATACATTTTATCCTTATGCCTGCCCATGTTGTGTCTACTCAGTAGGTGCTCAATAAATATTTGAGTGAATCGTGAGTGTCCTAAGTTAACTTGACGACACACTGTAAAGAATCGTAGGGTGTGGTTCCCTTCCACACAGCATGAACACCATACCCTTTACGGGTTCTGTGTGGATGGCTTTTTTCCCTCAGTAAATGCTCGCATGGTTTCGGGCTGATCTCCGTCCCTTCCCTCATCCTCCCACAATTCCTTGTTGAATGTTTGCTCTGTACAGGGCTCTATCTGAAAAGCGATAAGCACTTCTGAATCTTTCAAGAAGACAGCAGTAATACTGCCTTCTTGTTTTGCATTTTCGGGTTCAGGGCCGAGCTGTATCGGGCCTCAGGAAAGTTTGAGCTACTTGATCGTATTCTGCCCAAATTGAGAGCGACTAACCACCGCGTGCTGCTTTTCTGCCAGATGACGTCACTCATGACCATCATGGAGGATTACTTTGCTTTTCGGAACTTCCTTTACCTGCGCCTTGATGGTAAGTGCTGGAGACACCGGCCTCAGGCCACACTACTGCAAATGAAGGGGACATGGGTCCCTGAGCTCCAATCTCAGTCAAAAAGGAGGAAGAACACTGAGAAGTGGGCCTGCAGGCTGAGCGTGGGTCTGCTGTGTAGCAAGCTTATGTCCTGTGTACCCTTCCGATGGCTGACACGATTTGCGCAGTTGTTTGTCCCACATACGTATCACCACAGAGTCGCAAACCGGGTTTCCTCCCATTGCTGTGATAAATCACCACAACCAAAAGAAACCTGGAGAGGACAGGGTTTATTTCGTCTCACGACTCCCAGGATCCCACACAGAGGAACACTTCTCCCAGGCTTGCTTAGTTTGCTCTCTTACCCATCTCAGTGTTTGCTCCGCCCACAGTGAGCTGGGCCCTCCCACTTCACCCATCAATCAAGAAGACAGACCACAGGCTAGCCCACAGGCAAGTCTGGTAGGAACACTTTCTCAATTGAGGTCCCTTCTTCCCAAATGCCTCCAGCTGTGTCAAGTTGACAGAAACCAGCAGGACAAAAACTGTTTAAAGAGGTTGACTAAATTTAAGAATGAACTTTGACTGGCCACGGCAGTGCACACCTTGCAAACCAGCACTCAGGAGACAATAGGCTGGTGGATCTCTGTGAGTTCAAGGCCTGCCTGCCTGTTCCAGACCAGCCAGGCCCACATAGTGAAACCCTGTCTCCAAAAGAAGAAGAAGAAGGGGGAATAAAAGAATGAAATTTGAATATCACATTAATAAAGAAATGTGAGTAGAAGGAAATATACATTTAGAGATATTCCCTAAATTACATGGATAAATTAGATACCGGCCATAGAATTTCAGAGTTTAAAGAAATAGCAGTTTTGAAAGTCTGGTAGTGTGGTCAAGAAGTGTTGTGCAGGGTCAGAAACAGGCTTTGTCCAGGAAGCATGAGGCCCCGAGTGCAGAGAGCCCAGCCTTTCTAATAACCCTTTGCATCTGGTGCAGTGTAGTAGTATTGTTAAATGAGTGGGAAGTTAAAATTTATATTCCTTGGAAGGTTTGGGGCTACTTCCGGT
This sequence comes from Rattus rattus, assembly GCF_011064425.1. Taxonomy (NCBI): domain Eukaryota; kingdom Metazoa; phylum Chordata; class Mammalia; order Rodentia; family Muridae; genus Rattus; species Rattus rattus. The sequence goes on from NC_046155.1 coordinate 26,736,448, forward strand.
CCCATGTGCCCCCTCTTCCCCCTCCCCCATATATGGCTAATTAGAAGTAAACCAAACCTATCTGGTAAATGTTTTCTTTCTTAAGTTTTTAGGTTCATTTTCTGTATGGCCTACCTCTTGGGGTCTTATTAGGTTAACGTCAGCTCTTTTACTCTTAAAGTTAGTTGGGACATCACATTCGATGGTTTTGAGCCCCTTTACTCGTTCTCTCCCAAGTTGCCAGCTGATGAGTGATTGAGTCAGCGTGAGTACATGTTCCTCGACAGCCTTAACCATCCAGTCTCTCTTTATCAAATCTGAGTGGTTTTTGTTTTCTTGGAGAGGTGTCCTTTCCCCCACTCCCAGACCTCCTGCCATTGCTCAGGTAGAGCAGATGGGTTTGATTTCCCTCTGGATTGTAGGCTGTGAGTCACCCTGATATATCTGCCTCAGCACTGACGAGACACTTCCCGTCAATGTGTTTTGTTTTGTTTCTTTCTGGACCCTGGGAATATTTGAAGCCGTGAAGCAGATGAAGGGCTAGAAAGACGGCTCAGCAACTAAGAGCGCTCACTGAGTTGAGTTCCCAGCATTCGTGTGGCAACTTACAACCACCTGTAACTCTAGCACCAAGGATTCCAGTGCCCCATTCTGGGCCCCATGGGCACTGCACACATGTGGCATACACAAACTCAGGCAAATTGTGCACTTACATTTAACAATGACAGAAATATCTTTAAAAGAAAGCCAATAAGTGATCTCCAGTCTCTCTTGTGTTTGTTCTGCAAATCCAGAAGTCTTTTTAACTATTTGGTTGCTGTTCTTACTGCTTACGTAGAAGAATAACCACTAATGTTCAGGGGACGCCTGCTACATGCAGGAGAAGAGGGAAAGGAGAGACACTTCATGGGCATCGTTAACTGTCTCAGTAAATGTCCTTTGTCCCCGTCAGTGCAATTCCCATTTAGAAGAACCCAACACAGAGCTGAGCTGTGAAACCAGGTTCTAACTTGGATCATCTAGCCTGAGAAATACTTGGTTTGAGCACAGCCAGGGGAAACAACACTGTCTTCGAAATGCAGTTAGCTTGTCCCTCACTGCGTTCTAACCAGGATTGCGAACTCAGGCACACAGCTAGGAGCTAGGGAGGCAAGACAACTGGGCAGGTCACTGTTCTGCTTTCAGGAGAGACAACGGTGTCTAAAAGTGCCCCCACGGGGACTGGGATACCCAGACTGGCTTTTCTCTGCTGTCTGTAAGCAGCAGCCACTCATTTCGGAAGTAAAGAGTGTTATACACATGGCCATGTTAGTATACACCCTTCCGGCTGCACCCCCACACCACCCTATCATCCAGGTCACAAAACGGCTTTAGATTTTCATTACCAAATTCAATATCTCAACTGTAGCTTCAGGAAGAAAAATCCCTTGCTAAAAGCTGTGTGTGTGTAAATAATAATAATAATAATAATATATACATATATATGAAAAAATTTATACACACATGTGCATACACAAAGATTTACAAAGATTGTGATTTATAGAAAAATGTAGCTACTAGCTCATTGTCTTGTTGTCATGGGAAAAAAAATTGTTTTTGAGGGTGAGCAAATGGTGGAGTTTCATCCAGAAGATGAAATTTCCCAAGACAGCCAAAGCTGTCTTATCAGCCACGACAGTCTGGCAATGTGTTCCGTGTGTTCCTTCTGGCAAGTTCTGTCACTTTCAGCGCAGTTGCCCCTTGCTGTTAATTGTGCTGCTGTAGTGGGTTACATCCTGCCTCAGAGTCTGACGTGCCATGAAATCGACGCCGGTGCGGATCACATTAAATCCTGGGCACCTGGGCACTCGCCTTTGGATGAACTCTCCCGGAGCCAAACTGAGAAGTTGCTGGTAAGCACCAGAGAGCCAATGCTGGTGTCTACCAACAGGAAAGAGAGGCCAGGAGGTTCTGAATGTTCTCATAGGAAGCACTGTAGCTTTGTGGAAAGCGATGGAACGCTTCCATTTTGTCTTTATAATAAGTCAGATCCAGCTTTCTTAAAAAAAAAAAAAAAACGAAAAACACCCAGAAGCTTCACAGTTGATCTGCTTGCCTGGGGTCCCTGGAGGAGAGCCCTGAGGGCTCCTCGGACGATATCACGTGGACGCTGTTAGTTTGCAGTGGTCTGTTTCGCCCTTGAGGTTATTTCGTCCTAGGTTGGCACGTTTCCAGGTTGCTCCTGTTCATCTCTTACTAGATAGTTTTTCAGTGGTTAAAACCTTTGAAGGTTTTGACCTCGGAAGACCTAGGAGGCCAGTCCCTGTCCCAGCCGTTAATGACCTCATGCTATTACTCCTCCTCTTCCCAGCTTAGGAGGACGTCTGTTGGTTTGTCTTCCTTTCCTTTCAACCTAAGGCAAGAGGATAAACCCGTGAGGGATGAATCCTTGTAATTTAGCACCGAAAAGGGCATCACTTACAGACAAGAACACTTAAAGACGCAAAGTGTGCCTGGAGCAGGCGTAGAATTGGTAGACTGTTCTCAAGCTGAACCCTGTGTAGGAGATCAAGTAGAGGGGTTGGGAGTTCTTTAAGACTTGGCTGTAGCTCAAGGATAGAGCACTTAACCTACCATGGGCAAGGTCCTGGTTCAATCCCCACCTCCACTAACTAAAGGGTGGGATAAGATCTATAGTTTAGATCTTCAATTTCCTCTAGCATCCATCCTCTTTTTAAATTTGTGGTCGGTCCCCAGAGTGTTTGTACTGGGAGGTGGTTGAACCGGGGCCCAGTGGAAAGGCTCTATATCACTGGGGACATGCCCTTCAAGGAGGTGATGTGCCCCTTCCCTTCCCTTCTGCTTTTTGTCCTAGTCTCAAGGTAGGCAGCTTTGCTCTGCCATACACTTCTGCCATGATGCTATTTGTGATGAGTATGTCGAAAACTTGGATGAGACTCACTCATAGACTTTACAAAACTGCAAGACAAAAGGCAAACATTCTCTCTCTCTCTCTCTCTCTCTCTCTCTCTCTCTCTCTCTCTCTCTCTCTCTCGTGTGTGTGTGTGTGTGTGTGTGTGTGTGAAAATGGAGACCGCAAAGGCTGCGTAGAGAAGTTCTCCTGCAGAACAAAGTGTGTCTTCTATTAGCATCACGGACAAATGGTCTGCTCTAATCTCAGCAAGCCATTTCTGAAAATAATAAAAATAAGATCTGCACGTTTCAGAACCCAATCAGTAAGCCACCCTTCCCCCAAGTCTGGATTTCTGCAGTTCCCCCTAGAAGGGTTTGAGCAGCTCACCAAACCAAAGGGGGGGGTGGATCTAATTTAGAAAGGAAAAGGAATCTGAAGAGTATTGCTTTGTTACGGGAGAGCCCCAGGCCCTCTCTCCTAATCCCCACTTGCTCTATTTGGGGGCTTGATTCTCTTCCCTCCTGAGGATACTCATTATTTTTGCTAAATGTGAAAAACAGATTCCCCCCACGTTTAGGAACTTGACCCTAGTGAGTAACTTGATTCCTCTAGCTGGAGTCAGTTAAATATTTTGATCCTCTGAAATACATTGTGGTATATTTTCATCCAAAAGAAAAAGAAAAAATGGAACACTGTGTAGGAATAACATTTGTATAGCAGTCAGGCAGGGAGTTTCATGTAACAGCTTAGGTCTTTCCCAGCATCCCATTCAGAATTTAGCATCCACTTCCCTGGTGAAATACATTCGGATGGAACACTGGTGGAGCCTTGCGGTGTCCCCTTCCACAGTACGGGTTATAGAGAGGGCGGGCAAATATGTTCCAGATGGCTAGAGCCGAACATAGGTGTGGCCGCAGGGAGCGTCACACCCTGGGATCCATGATCTCTGTTGAGCCTCTACTGTTTCTTCAGAACTCGTTATCACGACCCTGGTATCTAACAGCCTGCCCTGTGGACTGGTGTTCATTGAGCATCTTTTAATTCAAAAGAGCAGCAAGTTATCCTTAGAAGCACAGAGGGTCAGTCTTCCGTATCATGGCTTCAGGTCTTCAGGGTGGAAACACTTCTTTCTGGTTGCTCATTTTACTATGTTGTCTTGCAGCAACCAAATCTGAGGCAGCAGAGAGCAGCTCCTTTCTGCCCTCTTGGGGGTACGTAAGACCTTGCTCTAATGCCTCTCAGCAAAGTTGCTTTAAACCGATATAAACACTTTGTAAGGATGTCAGTGTTTGTGGGTGGTTTTTCAACACTGTTATTTTTAATCCCAGAAATGTGTCCAGGAAATGTGTCTGTTACTTCTTAAAGTAAGACTCTTCCAGAGTTTGTGAAATCGCAAAGGTATCTGGTCAGAAGCCTGTAAACACTCCTTTCTTTCCTTTCTTCTTTTTCTAATTGCAAACTCCTTCCAAATCTACCCAAACCCACCCCAACCATTTCCTCGCTGGTACTGAGGAGTGTGGGTGTACTTTCTAAAGGAAACAGCGTGTTTGCCTGCTTCTCCTCCTTTTTCAGGCAGGAGTTAATTGGCAAATTTATTTTTCTCTTATCCCCTCAGGCACCACCAAGTCTGAAGATCGTGCTGCTTTGCTGAAGAAATTCAATGAACCCGGGTCCCAGTATTTCATTTTCTTGCTGAGCACACGAGCTGGGGGCCTGGGCTTAAATCTCCAGGCTGCAGACACTGTGGTCATCTTTGACAGCGACTGGAATCCTCATCAGGTACGTGTGTCTTACGTGGGCACCGAGGCTTCCCTCCGGAGAGGAGGGGAAAGATTATCAGTTCCATCACTCACACTTATAGGACAGAGCACACCTCTAAATGACTGGGCAGTTTCTCCAAAGGAGAAATAGCCCAGCCAATTACCACGACCATTTTCTTATCTCCCTCAGAGTGCAGCTATTTCTGTGTTAGGCCCAAGCCCGTGAAGAGCCCAAGAGTGTGCTGGAAAACTCGCTTCTTCAGTCTTAATCCCATCTCTTGGGATTGCTGTTGAGCGAATTACATCTGGTGAAGGATAAATCATCAAAAATGCTTCAGGGGCTGGGAGTGTAGCTCCATGGTGCACTGTGAGCATAGCTTTCATGAGGCCCTGGGTTTGGCCTCCAGGTCCAGTAATAACAACAAACTCAAGAACATGGCAGCAAGCAATCACTGAACGCTCCCTCCGCACCAGACTCCTGGCCTGAATTGCTTCACTCGGTTTTCACAGCTGCTCTGAAAGGTCATAAAGGTCACTATTTACATTTTTGCCTTTTAGAGACCGAGTCCTGTGCAAGTTAAATAATGTCCTCAAGGACACTTAGTATGGGATAGTTAATGTTGCCTTCAGTTTTCTATATCTCTTAAAATCACACACACATACAATCCCATCGAGTACCTGTTACTGTTATCATAAATATTATATATTATATACTATACACTATATACTATATACTACATATTATATATTAGAGATAGTCTTTTAAAGGAGTTTTTTGGAGGTTCCCCAATAAGTGTTGACTAGATCTTTTATGCCATGGGTTTCCTGACTGACCCTGGGCAGTGGAACATGTGCCTGTAAGACATTGGGTAGGGTGATAACAGCCAGGTTTCATTCACATTGTAATCACTCATGGATTCCGGCGGGAAAGACAAACTCAGTGTCCATCTCACGCAGCTACTAGGTGAGTGGCCATCCATAGCAGGAGCATGCTTATCCCATGGAGACAGGGAAGGTTGAGTGGGAGGGACTTCCAAAAGTGCTGCTGGCAGGAAGTGGAGTACAGGGGTATATTAGAAAGAAACACAGGCCTGCTTCCTGTTCCCTGGGGCCAGCCGCACCCCCAGGTATCTAATGCACTGAGCCCGGATGCCTGTGTGTTGAGCCTGGATCTCAGTCATTTTCTGCCACCAGTAAGATTAGAACAGAACTAAGGGTAGGAGTCTCCAGCAGAGTTTGCTTGCTTTATATTCAGAAAGTTTTCATGTATTTATTTCAATGTCCCTGATTGCATTCTGCAGCAGGCTGGATTCCTATCAGGGTGACACATCTACAGTTTTCTTCCCACCTCTTTGCTTTCAGTGTCTGAGCTGCCTAGAAGCAAAGGGAGAATGCATGAATTCAGAATTACCAACAAAACCCTGCATTTATAGGGCTCTTCAAACTTGACTAGAAGTTCCATAACCGAGTAACAAATCAGTCAACCATAAAGTCTCCCAAGAGGTTCTCTTCTCAGCTAGGCTCTTCTCAGGCATCGTGTCTTGGTTCAGTGTTCTATTGCTATGAAGAGACACCATGACCATGGCAGCACTTGTAAAGGAAAGCATTTCACTGGAGCTGGCTTGTAGCTCAGAGGCTTAGTCCATTATCATCATGGAGGGAAGCATGGCCTCACGTTGGCAGACATGGTGCCACAGAGGAGGCTAAGAGCTCTGTATCTGGGTCTGAAGGCAGCAGGAAGAGAGCTTGACACTGGGCCTGGCTTGAGCTTCTGAAACCTTGGTGATGCATTTCTTCCCAACAAGGCCACACTTCCTAATAGTGCCATTCCCTCTTGGCCTGCGGGGGCCATTTTCATTCAAACCACCACATATCATCACACATAAATGTGGATGACGAAGTGTGAGGCTGCTGACTGAGACCCGAGACATAATTAGAACTTAGTAGCACAGCAGGGAGATTGCAAGTTCATCCCATTGGGAGTTATGGGCCAGCCTGGGCAACTTAGAGATACATTGTCTCAAAAAGTAAATGCTACCCTAGGAATGTAGTTCAGTAGTTGAAAGTTTGCCTAAAATGTTATGAGAGGTTGCCAGTTACTCTTCAGTACTGCCACAAACAAACAACAAAACCCAAAGTAAAACAAAAACATATAGAAAAACCTCAGAAATATTTATTCATTCTTTGTTATTTATGCTTTTGGCCTAGGGAGACACATGTTCTTTAAATCTTCCCATCCAAGGAATGCTAACTTTGGCTACTTTAAAAATAGACAGGTGATCTAGACACAAAGCCACACTTTTGCTTCCCCACCAAAGCTGTGGCAACAAGTTCCCAAGGACTCTTGGACTCCCCGTCCTGACTGTGTCATCTGCTGCCACCTGCCTTAGTGGTGTGGTTTTATCCACGTCTTTTAGGATGTAGGTCAGAAGACTGTACCTTCTGGCAAGTTTGGTCTGCTACTCCCAGAAAGAGGAGATGAGTTTTCCTAATAGGAGTATAAATATGAAGCTGGTGGTTGGTAAAGGGACTAGTCCTTTCTGCCTCTGGCTCAGGGAGCCCAAATCTTCAGGGTGAGACTTGTTACTGAAATGATTGCTTACCTCACTTCTGGTGGAAAGGTTGTACACAGAGCCTGCCTGCCTTTGGCTGCTGCTTAGGTATCCTGGTGAAGCTGTGTTGGAAGAGATGATTGGTTCAAGCCCTCCTCAAGGAGGCATCGTAGTTATCTATTTTACATTTGTCCTTTTCAGTAATAATTTGATGAACTAATCTGCATTGTGCTCAAGGGTCAGCACATGATACTGACACGAATCCATTCACAGCTTCCAAGGGCCAACTTCTAACTTAACTAATCACTGTTTCAAAGGTCCCTGCAGCAGAAGCAGATCTCCTGTGCACACTTTTGACCACTGTGCCTCTGTGTTGCATGGGTGACAGGAACCTGGGCTGGGTGGAAGAGCAAGTTTGAAGCTGAGTGTCAGCTGCGTTAGAAGTGCCATGCTAGGAGTGCAAGAAGCAGGGCTTAGACCTTTGTCCTAACAGCGTGCTGCTCTCATGGCATGTGTGTAAACAGTGCATCGGTGTCAGACCTGCTCCCTCGCCTGGACCATGTGAGAAAAGGGCCACGCCAAGACATGTTTGTTTGAGTAGCTATCGTTAGGTGATGACCTCATATATTTATAGAAGATTCACTTAAAGGGGTGTAAATGTTCGTTCATAATGTCTACTTCCACTTACAGCTGTGTGTCATTAAATCTTCTGATAACTTGTGTGTCTGTGTACTGCAGTCTACTGTGCAAGTCTGGTACTGTCCAATGTGTGCTCATTCTTTCGCAAACAAACAAACAAACAAACAAAAGAATGGGTAATGCTTTTTTAAAAAAAAAAAAAGGAAAAGCCCTTTTATTTATTAATATTTATGCAAACCCATGGTGGTTTCTTCAGGATAAACTTCCAAAAGTGAAATCTGAGGCAGAGCCACATCTAATATGGCTCTTACATTTTGTCACACCAGGCCACATGCTTGCCCTCTCCCCTCCCCCATTCTCTAATTGCAGCTAGCAATCGTTTGCATTTCCAAGTATACGGGAATGTGCTTGTAAAACAAAATAGTGAATCTATGATAGGTTAGATCCAGGAATCGTATAGCTGTATATACATACATGTAAATACATGCATGTTTGTGTGCATGTATGTATATATAATGTATATAATGAAATGTATGTGTTATGTATGTATAAGTACAAAACATGAAAATACATTTCCATGATGTAATAGTGTTATTAACATATTACAATGAAGAGACTGTGTGTCTTCCTACTTGAACATGTTTTTGTAGGTAATATCTAAGTCTTAATTCTGACATCAGATGTATTGGTTTTTGTTTTGATGAAGGGCAAACCTATGGGTAGGTAAAAAATTATTTTAAGAGCTAGATTTTGAATGTTGAGACATTTCAGTTGGTGTGGCTAATTTAAGCTCAGACTTCCTCAGTAGGAGATAGTCTTGAATTTTTCCAAAGACAATAAAAGCTCATATTTTTTTTTATATGTAAGCAAAATCCAGTCTTTCATATGTAAGCAAAAGGCCGGTTATGGGACATTCCCCATCTCTTACGTAGCCCTGTTTGCTGGGATAGTCCTCACAATATACTGTTCTCCAAAACAGGATCTGCAGGCCCAAGACCGAGCTCACCGCATTGGCCAACAAAATGAGGTCCGGGTGCTGAGGCTTTGCACCGTCAACAGTGTTGAGGAAAAGATTCTCGCGGCTGCCAAGTACAAGCTGAATGTGGACCAGAAGGTTATCCAGGCAGGCATGTTTGACCAGAAGTCATCTAGCCACGAGCGGAGGGCTTTCCTACAGGCCATCCTGGAGCACGAAGAGGAGAATGAGGTATCACACAAGCCAAATTTATGAAATCTAGCAATGACCTTTTGTCTCCAAAGGATTAAGAAGTAATGCCTCTCCTTTGCTCCTCAAAGAATTCTCTGGGTGTTGATTAAAATGACTAAATTAGCTGCTGTCTTATATCCCAAGCACACACAAACTCGGGAAGGTTTTTTTGTCTTCAGAGCTGTTGCCAGAGGACCTTCAAGTGTAGTCTGTGCACAGTCTCTGTCCGCTGAGGGTTGGGTGCCACCAAATATATTTTATTGTATTGCGAGTGCTGCCTCCTATATGAAATATATGGAACTGCAGGAATTATACTTCGTAGAACTCTGGCTAGGTGGTCTTCCTTTTCTCCCTCTCATACTCCAGAACCCCATTCTCTGTTGCTTTTGGATTAAGGATGGGGATACTTGAGCAATTATAGGGCTGTCCTTCACAGCCTCTTTAGCTTGTGAGTTTGGAAAATGTCACCTTAACTATCATAAAAAGGATCTCTTTAAAAACTGTTCAGAGGCAGAGAAAAATCACCCACCCAAGTCCTAACATCTCTATTTACAAAAATTGCCAAAGTTGTGCAAAAGTGTTTTATCTTTCTTTTATTGAGTAATTCTTTCAGATGACCAGTTCCAGTCATTTTATTTTAAATATTCATTTGAGAATTGGGCATGCATATTTCTGTATAGAGTACTGTCTTACTTATGTGTAAACACACATACACACACACACACACACACACACACACACACACACACACACACAAGCCTAAAATGAACTTGAAGTACATTTAAAAACATGTCTATAACATCTAGAGAGGACAATACCAACACCAGTTCTTACCATAAAACTGTCCAAGGATACACGTATTTGCTTTTGCATACCTGTGCTTAAAAGTTAGAGCATTAATTTATTTTATATATTTGCACAAAATATTATTCTCATTGCATAAATATAGTTTTGCCTTGTGTTTTTGAAATCCTCTATAAATTAAAATTTATATTCTTTTTAAAAGTCTTTTTAATTGAAAATAGATTTTTTTCATGTAATATATTCTAATCATGGTTTCTCCCTCTTCTAACTTCTAGATCCTCCCCACCTCTCCGCCCACTCAAATCCATCTTCTTTCTTTCTCGGTGTCCTTTCATTTGTGAATGGTTATCACTGGAGATAGCTTCCAGGTTAGGGATATACGCCTGTGTGCACATCCATTCTCAGAACGGGAATAACATCCGACCCAGGCCCTGTTCATTCTGCTATATTTTCTGAGTTCACATGTGTGCCGGCGCTGCTGTGTTTGGAAGGCCTTGTTCTTTTAGTGATCTCTATTACTTCTGGCTCCTACAGTCTTTCTGCTTCCTCTTCCACAGGGTTTCCTGAGCCTTGAGGGGAGGGAATTGATGAAGACATCCCATTTAGGATTGAGTGTTCCAAGGGCACTCGCTCTCAGCATATTGTCCAGTTGTGGGTCTCTATTCCTGTCTGTACAGGAGGAATCTTCTCTGATGATGTCTGGGCAAGACACTGATCTAAGCATAGCAGGATGTTACTGGAGTCACTTTGTTGCTTCTGTTGCCATATTCTTTTAGCAGAACAATAGTGTTTGGTTTTCCCCTAGGTTCCTGGCTCATCTAGTCTCAAATTCATGGCCACGCAAGCAGTGTTGGGGATGGGTTCTATCTTATGGAGTGGGCCTTAAATCCAATCCGATATTGGTTGGTTTGTCTCACAAGCTTGTGTCACTCCTGCATAGCCCATCTCGCATGCAGGTTTATATCGGAATTGGTGCCTGCCTTTCTCCTTTGGTGTGGCATTCAGGATACCTTCCAGGGCTCCGAACACCAGTCAGTAAGGCCAAAGGCTCTAGGTAGGCACACCCCCCCCCCAAGCTCAACTTCTTCATGTTCAGTGAGTTGTGTAGGTGCTGTCTTCAGCACTAAGGCTTTGCCATCGGTTTGTGCAGAGCAGCCAGCAGCCTTCAAAATAGTTGAGGCATTAGAGGTTTCCATGGGACTGACTACTTGGGTGCATGTAACCCATTCCCAGAACTGGTGTCTGCATTGGTGATGAGAGATGTCACATGGGGCCCCTTCTTCCCCATTATTTGGTGATTCCATTTCAATCACCTTCCTATATGTGTACCTTTTAGGAAGCTTCTACTGAATTAGGTTTCTATACTACCCCCCAAATGGCCTTTAGTTTTAACCTTCTCTCTCTGTCTTCCCTCCCTCGATCTTTTCCTCTCTCCCTATCCATTTGATCCTCTACTCCAGTTCCTGTCCCATCCATCCATCTGTAATTATTTTATTTCCCCTTCCTAGGGAGATACACACACACACACACACACACACACACACACACACACACACACACACACACACACACACAGTTCCTTGCTCTATACCTAATGTCTGTGGCTTTAGAGATTACAGCAGGCCTAGCAAAGGCTCCAGGGCTAACATCTACAAATATATGGGAACATGTTTGTCTTTTGGAGTCCGGGTTACCTCACTCAAGATGATTTTTTTTCCTCTAACTCCATTCATTTACCTGACTCCCTTGCCAGTGTGGCCAGCTGGTTTCCAGGGAGAGATTGCCTTGGGTGTCGGTAGGTGAGGCGAAGCTTTCTTAAAGTCTTTCTTGGATAGTCTTCATTTCTGAAATGAACCTGCATGTGAAATAGAGACCGATATGCAAAAGAATCCTGAAATGAATCTTTTTGCAAAGTAGAGAGTGCTTTGGTATTGTGTCTCCTAGTTTTTCATGTGTGTACACACACACACACACACACACACACACACACACACACACACCCCTATTGAGTGTCAGGAAATGGTGAGAAGCTGGTCATATGCACCTAGACATCCGCACACACATCTAAAACCTTTTAAAATCTGGAGCAGTTCACCATTTCTGGTTTTTAAAATTGAAGATTTGGTGCAGACTTGGGAATTAGACTATCAGGTACCTTTTGCTTTACTTTATATGTGTGGCCATTTCCCCCAACACTGTGGGCCACTGAGATGGCTCGGCAGGTGCTTTCCAACAAGCCTGCCAAACTGAGTTTGGTCACCGGGACCCACATGTTGGAAGGAGATAACTGATTCTCACAAGTTGTCTTTTGACATCCACACACACACATGTATACATTCTCATAATAAATACATATCGAACAAGTACTATGGTCAATATATTAAATATGTTTCAGATACTAATGTGATACATTTTAGTCTATTTTAAATCTAAGTGGCAGGTGCTTTGACATAGTGATGTGGGAAGAGCTGGTACTCAGCCAGGAGTCGCCACTGCATTCTTGTTTATTTTTTTTAAAGGCCTTGTAAAAATATTTCTTGACCAGGTGAGATGATATGCAATGAAGCTGGGGGTTTTCTAGCTTTCTTAAACCACAGGGAGACGCTGATCTCTGTCAGACCCACAGATCACCACATACGGTTGCAGGGGAGTTCTGTGCCAACTGTTTCTCACTGTTAGCAGCCTGCTGGGACAACAACTGTGTCAGACAACTATTACCAGACTCTGGTAGTCTATGTCCTGATGAGAAGTCAACTGGGGACCTTGCAGACATCAGTGGAGGGCGTCTGTGCCAACAGTCCAGGGCAGTGCAGGGTGCCATGATCGCAGCTGGCATGAAGGATGGGGGGACAAAGAACACAGCAAGATTTCTTGTAAACCTCCCGGCTGCTTTGTGCCCTGGGTACTTGGGTCTCTGTGAGCAGCTGTCCTGCCAATTTCTAGAAGAATCTGCATCTTGTCTGAGGACCGCTATGGCCCCATTGTGTGAGGCCAGAGTGCTGCTGTAAGAGTTAAAACAGCTAAGGTTGGCTGTTGGGAGTGCTTTAGCTAGGAACAAGATCTTGTTCAGTTCAGTTCTGATCCCATCCTCCAGCCAGCCTGCTTCCTTGTCAGATGAAATGTAATATTTAGAAAGCTTGGCTCTGATCAACTTGGAGGGGAATTAAATCGGAAGGGTTTTCAGTAGTAATGATTATCTTGAATCCTATCCTTTATTGGATTGCATTTATTTCTAAGAGTGATTAAGTCCCAAGGCATCTTGGGAGCTGACGTCCTCTAGTTACGCTGCTGGTGTGTGTTTGTTTGTTTGTTTTTGTAGAAACCACAGCATACTGTTTATTCCTAAAACCTTTGAACTATTTACTAGTTCTCTGAGAAATTAGCAGATATTGTGCCTTTGTTTAACAGGATATACAATGTAGGAACTTTTAGTATTTATGTAATCACTTTCTATATTTTATTCAAATTGTTTTAAGTAGGTGGAGTTTTGAGGTATTTTTATATTGGTAGTTTGTAATTGTGTCCTAACCATAGCTTTAACCATCATCAATAATAATGCCTACCAAAATACATGTAGATTCAACTTATCTTAAAGATTCTGTATGTATGTATGTATGTGTGTGTGTGTGTGTGTGTGTGTGTGTGTGTGTATGTATGTATGTGTGTGTGTGTGTATATTGCCTTGTCCTGGTGCATAGTGACAAAAGTCTCACTGTTTCGGGTAGATCTTTGAAAATAAACATTCAACATGACTGCAGTATCTGCAGCACCTTGAGTAGATTTACTAGAATTAACATCAAATAGTTGTTCCTATAGCTGGCATCCTCCCGGTGAAGTAGATGTCACGCCTATGTTACAGATGAGGTCATGGGGGCGGGGAGACATTAAGTAGCTTGCTTTAAAAGTAACAGAAAAGGTCCACACCCAGGAGAGCTAGTGTTTCTTAGAGAGCAGATTTCCCGCCCTAGACAGATTTCCTGCTGGAAAGACGGTTTGAAAAGCTCCTCAACTTCTCAGAATACCAATGGCAGGTACTAAGCCGAGTTCCCTTTCTGTCTTGAGAAGTAGGACAGAATATTCCCCCACAAGCTATCCAGCCTCTGTTCTTAAAGCCTCCTCAATAATTCTGTTTCTGAACCCAGGAAGAAGATGAGGTACCAGACGACGAGACCCTGAACCAGATGATTGCTCGCCGGGAAGAAGAGTTTGATCTTTTTATGGTAATGTTACAGGAATCATGGGAAACCACTGTCTCTCCCCCACCCTTCCCCACCTCCCCTTTTTGCTACCCAGACAGCCTGCAGCCTGCATTCTGGGCAGAACCTAGGTCCTGAAGTCTGCTTTGCTTTTGGTTCAGAGTCTGCAAACTGGCTGGATATAGCCTGCAGCCATATTGTGTTTGGCCCACATAGCAGTTCTTGAAATTTAGAATTTGTTACCAGCATGAAAAGAATCCCGATTCCTGGCTTCCTTTGGAAAGTGGAAATGGGGCGGTGTTTGGCCCACACTCTGTGAGGAAGCAGTTGGCCGGAGCTGAGTTGCAGCTTCACCCTCAGCGCAGGCTACGTGGTCCATAGTTCACCAGCGAGCGACCCACTCCTCATCCCAGGCCACGGTCAGACTGGACAGCTGCCCATTCTCGTTGCTTTCAGCTTGCAACTGTGGCTTAGCCAGCCTCTTCCTGAATAGGAGCAGGTGAACAAGAACGGCCTGTGAAGTCGTTGCAGGGAAATTACATAGGCACGGGAAGATACAGCCTTGGTTAAAAGAGCAAAACCTGCTTCATGTTAGACGAGCTTGGTGCTTTAGAATTCATTAGCCATGGCTTTAACCTTGAAGTTCCAGGATAGGTAGCATCTATAAGTTTTCTGAAACCTCAATTTGATTTACGTGCGAGGTGTACCGCGTGCCATGGTAGTTCCGGAACAGGCCCAGTCTGTGAGGGAGACTGCCCAGCAGCTGGAGAATGGCGGGTACTGCCTTCTTCAGGCTTTCACACTCTCGTCTTAAATGACCAGAGCAGTCCAGGGCACACAGTGCTTATGTAATAGATTATTGAATGAGTGGTGATGTTTGCGGTTTCGGGCTATGTCCAGATGGCAGGACAGATCCAGATGAGTAAAGTGTAAGGCAACATGTTAGGCTTCCTCAAGAGCATTCAGTCATTTTGATTTTCATCTCAGGCATTTAGCCTGACTGTGGAGGGAAGGAATATGTGTGCACCATGACTGTGGTATAGGCAGGCACACTGAAGAACCCTGGTCACAGGCACCAGTCAGGAAGCCCTGGAATTCTGGATAAGGCACCCTACATGAGCAAATCACCTGGAGAAGAGAGGGGCAGTAAAGATATGATTACTGGTGCTGGGCTATAAGACAGAGCTATGAGACCCCTTTAACCAGAAATTACAAGTTTTGAAGAGACTCTAGGAAACTCCCCTTTTGGGCTCAATCTCAGCATTAAGGTTTGCAACTAAATTCAGGACCTTTATTAATATTATTCCGTAACATTGCAGGCCAAAGAAAACACAGCTAAGCCAAATACGACCCAATGGGTTTGCAATCTCTGCCTTTTTAGCTGAGGGGGTTGAGAGAATAGAGCCGAGGCTGTGTGGACGCTTAGGTCATTTTGATGGGATGCAGGGGATTTATTAGCTTGTGTGGCTTTTGTCTAGAGGACACAGATTATGCCCACGCATGACGATTCACAATAAAAGACCATTGCCTCTTTCTCAGGCAGAAGAACAGGCAGCCATAGCAGCGACTCCCAGCTTTAGGAAATGGATTTCTTCCCTACACAGGTGAAGAAGCCATTTTAGGGAGACAGGGCATTAATGTGGGGTTCTGCTGTCACTCCCCACGTTTATAGGTTAAGCTTTTAAATAGATTGGGGATACACATCAGAAGCCAGCGTGTATCTTGGTGGAGCTTACTAAGGTGTAGGTGACTGGGGAACCCTGAGGCAGAAAGGCTTTCCCAGCGCTCACTCAACACTGCTATGGCCTCCCATACTCGCAAATTAGCTTAGGCCCAGCCATTTAGTGCTGCTCTGTTCTTCTTTGAGGCCGAGCTTTTGTAGAAATTGCAAATCTCAGACAAAGCCGGAAATTCTGTCCAAGGCCCAGTCTTTCCGTTAACAAGGGAATGAGTATGTGACCCCAGAACAGGCTCCTGACAGACCAGACTGCCTGAGGAATGAACGCACTTGTTGTGTGTAAGCACCTGGACTTTGTGAGCTCTCAGGCCTATCTCTTAAGTGTTAGCATCTATTAGGGAGCGGGGAGCTAGACTGGTTTCTATTGGGTTTAATTTGTATACCTTTGGCCACTAAGGCTGTTCATTAGCCCTTCCACCAGGGGGCAGGAAATAGAATTTGAATCCAAGCCAGCTACTCTGATTAATGAGTTTAGCTGGTGACAAACAGGAAAGGAACGTGAGCTGGCTAAGCCCCTGGGTCGCACATCTCTAAAGTCTTCATCCTTTACTAAGAGTTAGGTCAGTGCCTCACATTAATGGAGACTTACTATTTCAATGTATAGATTCTATAAACAAATAGTTTCTTTAAAATGATAATCTTTCTTTCAAACAGTGGCCTTGCTTGCCCCTTCTAAAACCAAGACATCAAGTAGTTAATGGACCTTCTATGCTGATAACCTGTGAGTTTTACCAAAAAGTTTATATGATAGCAACATGCTTCAGATATTGATCTTGGACCAATATATAAATAGTGGACTTCTAGAGGCCGTATTTGCTACGAAGGCTAGAAATAGTTATAACTGTTAAGGTTTGTAATAAGGCCTAAGGATGAATACATCCAGGTAGTAATTAAATAGAAAAGTTAGTGTTTTTATGCAGTGCTGGCTTAAGATGTTCTACAGAGGTATTGGGGGAGTAGGGTCTCTAGAGAGAGATACAATCATTAGAACTTGCACCTTATCATACTTAATTGAATCTACCCTTCTTTTTAAAAAAAAATCACATATATCAGTTATTTTTATTAAAATTAAAGATTTATTCTATGGTTGTCCTACTCTCCAGTTATAAAACAACCTACTGTGGTCAATTTACAAGCTCTGGTCTAGGAATCGGGAATTTGGTCTACCTAGAGCTTGAAGTGGCAACATCTTGTCACAGAGTAGGTCTTCGGGAGGTTGTGTTCTTACTAGTCATCTGATAGCTCTTAGGAGGTTGCCTCATGCAACCTCTGTCTAGGTCCTGCCTTAAAGAAGCATCCTTTCTCTCATTGTCAAGCTTCCATGGGTAGAACGTGTTTCGGAGCCAAGCATTAGATGGCTGGATTAAGCCAAGCATCGCAAGCTAAGAATAGCACATGGGAGAGCAGGGCGGCCACATTTATCTGCCAATGGGATGCTACCATGCTCCAAACTTACCCTGTCTTACAGACAGAACAATTTCCAGAAATGTTGAAACATAGTTTAAGGAGCCTGGATGCTTAACTTTTAAGTCACATTTGGGTTCAAGAAGCAATTATTCCCTTACATTTTATCAGTTTTAGCTTTTAAGAAAAAAAAAATCACTTTATTGAATCTGTGTTTCAGTATGTTATAGAACCAGAGGAAGAGGGAAAAGGTAAATAATGAATTATTAATGACTTATTTCCTCGTTGGGATGGTCTGGATATATGTAACTAGTGTAGAGAGAGCGTAAACAGTGCATTTTGGGTTTTCTTGTACACGTTTCAGATTATTTGGCTACACTTAAAGCCATGTGCCCGCGGCTCATCATTTACTGAGAACCAGATAGGATTTCTAGAACAAAAGCAAAACTCAGAAAGGCACAGGCTCCTGAGGGCTACAAAGGGAAGGCATTTCACGTGTGTCTTGGCGAGTTGAGAAGATACTGACTTTGTAGGCTGTTGTGTTATAATAATTTCCTAAGAGCTGAACTTTTAGGAAGTAAAGAATCAAGGAGTATGGTCCTTTCCTAACCCCAACTCGGTCCTGAGAAGCCAATACATTGGCAACCTGACCAGGGTAACCATCCGTGTCTCCTCGATATGTAATTGTGGCTAATCCCTAATTGTACCTGAGTACCTCTGAAATGTTTCTCTCTGTTCCTTTAAAATCGCAAATCCTCTTCATAAAGAGTTTTTGTATGTGCTCAAAGAATCCACTTGTTTGTGGGGAGCAGTGGATTACACACGTGGGGCTCATGCTTAAATATTTTCCCATTCATTTATTTTGCATATGGTGTGTGCACACCACAGTACATGTGTGGAGGTCAGGGGCCAACTTGCTGGAATTGGTTCTTTCCTTCCATCCTCTAGATCCCAGAGACTAAACTCCGGTTAGCAGGCTTAGCAGCAAGCCCCTCCACTCCCTTACTGGCCCAGGGCTCACATTTTTTAAATGCATCCTTCGTTTGAATTTTGTACACACTCCTAGGCGAGGAAGAAGAGTCCTGAAAGAGGGAGGTTTTTTTATGTAAATTCAAATGATGGGTATAAAGGAAGAGTCGTCCATGTACACCTGTGCTTAAGGATGACCTAGAACAAGCTGACTAGGATGAGGGGCTGACGTGGGTACTTCAACAGTAGAAGACAACTTCTGGAGACTGTAAGTTCTGCCATACAGAATCCTCTTCCCTCAGTGACACTATTGTCCCTGTTTTCCAGCGCATGGACATGGACCGGCGGAGAGAGGACGCCAGAAACCCGAAGCGCAAGCCTCGCTTGATGGAGGAAGATGAGCTGCCCTCCTGGATAATTAAGGATGATGCTGAAGTGGAGAGGCTCACCTGCGAAGAGGAGGAGGAGAAGATATTTGGGAGGGGCTCTCGCCAGCGCCGGGATGTGGACTACAGCGATGCCCTCACGGAGAAGCAGTGGCTCAGGGTAGGTGTGGCTTTTCAAACTTACCTGGTGGCTGGAGTGTTTTCAGTGACTTGGCTGGAATTCTCTGCCCTGGTGGCAGAGTTGCTGATGGCGTAGCCTGGGCTCCTGAACATTGAGGGAGTCTTCCTTGTGCAGCAGTCATTCTGTGTTTCCAGGCAGTTTTAGGGGGGGGGGGGGAAAGAGTGGCAGGTATTTTTGCTAGAGGAGAATTGGCTGTAAGAAGTGAGGATTATTAGGGCTGTGAGACACATGAATGTTTTATGGTCAATTGTCTGGCCATGCCTCACTTTCTCAGAATGGACGAGGGGTCCTTAGAGATTGTTTTAATTGTTCACCCTTATTTCACGGTCTTTAATCATGGATTTAATTCTGCGTGGCCTGCCCAGAGAGTTCAGAGGCAACGTTGTTTTCTGCGTGATTTCTGGCTCTGTGATTTCATGGTTAGAGCGCATTTAGATTTGGATGGTCCTTTGTACTATTTGGTTTTGATGAAGAAATTGAAGCCCAAAAAAGTGCATGTGACTATTTGGGGTGCACAGCCGGATAGAAATACAGAATCAGTGGCTACTGGTGCGTTTGCATGTCAACGTCGGCTCGGCGAGATTGATCTGTTGTAAATACCGATGATACTCGGACTGGAGTCAGTGGTGGTAGGGAGAAAAGAAAATGTTATTTTAAAGTTTGTGGGGATATTTTTTTTATTCCCGCTTCAGAAAGTGGTAATTTCTCATTTTGACTGGGGACTGATATCCCCCGATGTTCCTCTGGGACCCCAGAAATATCAGCATGCTCCTACCAGTCATGTGTGGGAATGTCAGGGCCAGTGGGGTTTAGCCGTCCTTTCTATTCTTTTGAGCAGACTTGGTACCTAATGGGCAGAACAGCCGGGGACATGCTTCCCAGACAGGGCCAGCAAAGCAAGTGCTGGAAATAGTATGTGCAGTTGGGTAAAAACCAAACTAAACAGAAGCCAGTGTTGGGCACCGTCCATTTTCTCAAAGGGAATAAAATTCCCAAGCCTTGTGAGCCAAGGATTTCAAGGCCTGGGTCGTAAGAGGGTAGGTGGGGAGAGGGGAACTGGGGAGGGTTTTGTGGCTGGATATCTGAGGCAGATGGACTCCGTACCGCTGGAGGGATGCTTCTCTCAGGGCGCTATGTAATGACAGGGATGTGACCTGAATTTCTAAAAGAGGGTGTCTGTGGGATTCTGTAAAGAAAATCCAAGAAGGCATCACTCATGTTTATGGTTGAACAATTGCATATGAAATGTAACTTGTGTGTGATTGTTTCCCTGTCAGACCCAGGCAAGGGTTCCAATGGCCTCAGAATGCACCTCTGCAAATTCCCTCTGTTTGACTGTTATGATTGTAGTTTGGTTGGATAATTAAGACTCATCCTATAGCATAAGGAGATTTCGTTGAATATTCATTTCAGAGCTTAGAAAAATTGGATTTCCTTTCTCTTTATTAAAGCAATATATTAATCACCTGAAGTGTTATTACCAGAGAGGAAATAAACATAACGTAGGCCCACAACTTCAAAATCGATTTTTTGATATGAGTAATCTCTAGATGCGATAGGCATATTAGCCCTGTTTATTGGTCAAGGTTGTAGCTGAACTTATCTTGTGCTTTATAATCGTAGAGAATTACTCCTAGGAAGGATGACAACATTAATCTCGGAGGCCTCCGTGTTAGGCTAGCTTACTGTCACTCACTTTATCCTTCACAGTACCCAACATGTACAGAGACTTAGTGAGTGACTGCAGAAACAAACCGTAATCCTAGGAAAGTGGAAGTTACTGGCTTCCCAGCAGCGCTTGGAGAACTTTCTAAGTGAGTGCAGCAGGGTCCCATTTTATCGACCGCAGGCGCATTTCAGAACAGAAAACCAGTTAGTTTTACAGAACTAACTCCTCTATGGAAACTCGTGTGTTTTGATTTTATCCCTTAAGGTGCCTTAACAATGTGTCAAGTCATCCAGGAGGGCAGAAGCCGTTCTCAGCACAGCTTTAGTGGGATGTACCTTGTTGGCATTCTTTTCAAACACTGTGTTTCATGGTCTGGATGTCTACTTGCTGTTCCTTCTGGAAGACAACTGACACCCGGATCTCAACCCTTGAGAGTTACAATCCTCTTGTTGTTGACCCAGAAGCAATCTGAATATATGGCAATTAAGTATTTGCTGCAGTAAAGTGAAATCGAAGGGGCTCTTAGGCTGGGTGTGTAGAGAAGATGCTCTGTACTGCTAGTGATTGGCGTCTCTCGTAGTCACAGCCAACGTGGCCTTGAGAGGGAGACTGGCAAGTACGACAGGGTAAGATACGCTCCATTGAGGCTGAAATTATTCTTCCTCCTGGCAGCGCTGTATAAAGCCTGCTTGGCTAAGGCTTGGATGATGCATAGAGTCCCAGAGTTGGAAGGCAGAGTTGGAAAGCCGCTGAATGGGGCTGTGGCCATCCGGTGCCCAGCCCACACTCTATAGAGTCCATGCCAAAGGCTGGCTGGCCCTCGAAGGCAGTACACTATTCTTTTGTCTTCTGAGCCCTGAAGTTCAGCATCAGCCTTGAAGATTGGTTCTTCCTCCCGCTGACCAGAATTCTCTTTCCCTATAGTTCCTCCCTGACCTTGAATCTATGCCCTGGAGAGAACAGAACAATGCATTTCCTGTCTTCATAACACAGCCTCGTGGGTAAAATATACACAGGTTTAGTCTGGCATGGACTTCCCAACCCTCCTCTTTTGAACTTTTCCTCATCCTGCAAGGCTCAGTCAGTTCATTGGTTGTCTCGGAAGATAAACACCGATTGCACATCCCGGTGTGCTCTTGCGTTTCCTTGTCTGCCCCTCTCTCACAGCACCATTCCGGGTTCCCAGCATTCTCAGGCTTTGTCTGACTTCCTGGCTGGTTGGTAAGCTGGATCTGGAGCTGTACCTTATTAGAATTTCAGTCTTCCATGTGCAGCTATTATGTGCCACTGGGTGCCACAGCGAAACAGACTGTACCATAGAATGCACAGATGGCTCTAACCCCTGCTATAGCAGAAGTCCCTAACTACACACGTCTGTGAACCAAAACGGTAAGTCGGGGTTGTTCCTCAGGCATGAAAAGCCCACGGTGATGGGTCCTGGGTGAGCACATCTTGTTCTTCATGGCGTTCGTCATGTAGCCAGGCTGGGTGAGCATCTGCCAGCTTGGTCCGTCTCTGTCCACATGCGCTCTAAGAGGGGAAATGGCACGGGGCAGGGGCGCAGGAGCCCATCTGGTTGTGCCTCATCTGTTCCACATGCTTTTCCTTACATCCTGCTGTGCAGGCCTCCTCTGTGTGGCCACCTCAGCTCCCTAGAAGACAGAGAACCATGTGACTGAGAGGCCAGGAGAGCAAGTAAAGTTTAGATGACCACCTAGCCTTCTCACCTAGCATCTCAGCATAGTCGGGACAAGTGTCGATGGTGATGTTGCTGCTTTCCCAACAAATACAGCTTCCCCACAAACAGGTTTTATTCTAGAATTGAAATATGCTAAAAATTTCTCACAGAATCCTGGAGAGAGTCTCTTTAGCTGCAAGGGATTTTTTTAAAAGCATTTTCCCCCTTGATTCATAATGTTTTAAATGAGGAGAATCATAATTTATTTCAAACACACCTTGTGTTGTTGTTGTTGTTGTTTAATAAAGTACTTTAAGTTGATTGAAAATCCATTTCCATTGAAACTTAATGTTTTCGGTAGCAGGCAGTTCCCCAGTCTTGGAGTAAGTTTGGTTTTTTTGGTTTTTTGTTTGTTTGTTTTGTTTTGTTTTGTTTGTTTTTTGGGTTGTTTTTGTTTTTGTTTTTTTGATAGTTGTCAGTTGAATGTCCCCTTACCCAACGGGGACATTCTGGGGATATCATATTGTTTTCCCAAGACTGTGTCTGGATAAAGATAGAAGCTATTGTTGAAGCATGACCTTGAGGGCATACAACTGGGTTCTTGCCACCCCATGAGTCTCTATGAGAGTTGGCACAAGGTTGATGGGTGCAGAAGTCTCTATGCACATATGCCTGGTCCCTTTTTGTGATCTTGAAGACTTTGATGACTGGTGCTTTTGACATCAGGGGTCCTGGCCACCAGCTCCAGCCAGAAGCAGTTCTGTGTTCTTATATTTCATTAAGTCTATGTTTTTTGTTTTGTTTTGTTTTTGCTTTTTGTTTGTTTGTTTTTTGTTTTTGTTTTTAGTTTAAAAGGACTCTTAGCTTTTCTGTGTCTTGGTTGCTTCCTGAACACTGTTTTGGAATATGTAAGATAGATACATCAAAACCAGCCCCTTCCTTACCACCAAGGGGTTGTGACATCTGCAATTTCTAGAATCTGATGGTTGGACAGATCCAAGAGCCTTTTAAAAGACAACCTGCATGGAGTGGAATGTCTGATGCTTACAGATTTTTCTAGAAGTTTGTGACCATAGGAAAGACATAGTGAGAGGCTAACCCAGAAGAAGCTATGTGGGGCCCGAAGGCCAA
Source organism: Rattus rattus (assembly GCF_011064425.1). Taxonomy (NCBI): domain Eukaryota; kingdom Metazoa; phylum Chordata; class Mammalia; order Rodentia; family Muridae; genus Rattus; species Rattus rattus. Next base: position 26,759,634 of record NC_046155.1, read on the forward strand.
GCCTCATTAGCTTCCTGGTGAACATTGCTCTGAGCATGCCTTGTGAAGCTCCCACACCTTGAGGGGTTTGTCGTTGTCCGGAGGCTTATTTTATCTATTTATGTGTGTCCATGCCTGTGTGAAAGTCTATGCACACATGCATGTGGATAGGTATCCCCATGTATATGTGGAGCCTAGAAAAGGAGATCAGATCCCTTGGGATGAAAATGACACAATAGGGATGCACCCTGGTTACACTGGTCTAGGATGTGAACTCCAGTCCTCAGAATTATACAGCAGGCTCTCTTAGCCATTGAGCCATCTCTCCAGTCCCTACCTAAAGTTTTGACCCAGAAGGGACAATAGTTCACTTCAGCCTCAATAGCAGTTCAGTGCTGCCCAAGACCTGACAAGATCAGGGAGACAATCCTAACAACATTGCCTGTAACTTCAGAGGCCAGCCACATTTGGAGAGGGTCAAGGGGCCCCATGCCTTTTCCTGACTGGCTTAGATGTTTCCATGAGCTCTTTGGATTCGTCCTTTACTAGAGTGGCTCACAGAACTCAGGAAAATACCCCTGCAGCTCTAGTTTCCTGATCATGTATGTGAGTCGAACGAGAGGCGCGCTTCCCTCACCTTTCCTTGTAGATTCGGGCATCTGAATCTCCTACCACATCAGTGGGAACTCCAAACAGGAAGTGCACTGACCTTTAGTGACCAGGGTATTCATTAGAGGTACTCATTAACCAGATATGATCGATGAAACCATTGACCAGTTGATGGCCCTCAGTCTCCAAGCACTTTGGCCTCTCTAGGAATCAGTCTGGATATTGTGGTTTGAGTATGTTTCTCCAAAAGCCTTTGAAGACATGGTCCCTAGCTGGTAAATGTAGTCCATTGAGAGGCCATTGTATCATTCTGGCTTTTACTTCAACAGTGTATTAACCCATGGGTGGGTCCATAGAGTGACATTACTGGGAGCTGGTGGTACCTAAGGCATTACCAGAGAAAGATTGTCAGTTGAGAGTATGAAGGGTATCTTGTGCTCACCATCTTTCTGTCTCACCCTCTGCTTCCTGGTTACCATGAGGCAAGCAACTGTCCTGTGCCACATACCCTTTCACCAGAGAACAGGCCCAAAAGGAACCGCCAGCTGTCCATGATCCGAAATGCTTGACACTATGAGTCGGAATAAGCCTTTCTTCCTTAAGCTATTTATTTCTGGTGTTTTCCTCATCACTGAGAAGACGGCTAACGTACAGGACAAGCTTCTAACACTCCAGTCACACTGTTGTGTTGATGCTGTATTTGTTTGAGTTATTTTCATAAGTCCTTATACCTCCACCTCCCTTCAAACCCTTATTCCGCCCCGATCTCTTCCAAGCCCCCAACACCAGGTAGGAAAGAAAGAAGGTTAGAGGGAGAAGGGGCATAGACCTCTTTAGACTACTTCCTGCTGATTAGGGACATCGTATTTCCTGGGACCAGTCCAGTCATCAACATCAGGATATCTCCAACTTCTTCTTGTCAAACTGCAGCAACAGCAGCCAGGAGCAACAAGGGAAGCAGCAACCTTCTTTTCCTGGCACCCCCACCCCCACCCCCACCCCCACCCCCACCACTACCATTCTCGGGGCTCTGACATTTATTTCCTCTCCAGAGACCCCAGAACTAAACTATCTGCAGCTGGCAAAAATCACGCCCCTCCTAGAGCAGGAGACAATTAGTGGCTGTGGGCAAACTGAAGCAGCCTCCTAGTCCACACCTGGGATTAAAACCAAAACGTACTCTATAAACTGGGTTTTTAAGGAAGTCTCACTACATTGTTGGCCTTCTGTGACCAACTCTAGCCAGAGCTCACTAGAAGTCGCGTCACTAAGTATGTCAAAGATATTCCTATCACTTGGAAAATGCCAAGGGTGTAGACACTCCGTGCTAAGAACCTAGGAGTAGACAAGCAAGAGTTATTATCCAGCCGAAAGCCCTATCGTAGGCCTGACCTAGCTTTCCTTACATGGAAAGAGCTTCTCCACCTTGCCTTCCTTTCATAGAGCAACTTCCTGGGAAGAATGCTCCATGCTTCTCCAGTGCCATTCTCAGTAGACCCCCATGTCCCCGGCCATCTCTGGATTGGGGCAGGCCTTTGGAACTGGAGAAAATCTGTGATGGTTTGCTTCTCGATGAGTGTAAACTAACCAAGAGACAGAGGAGGGGTGAGGGGCTCAGTACTAATCCAGTGAGGAGACCACAGGAGTTAATTTGCAAATTAGTATCTTCTGAACAAAGAGAAAGCGATGGCTTTGGGGGAGGAGGGGGGCAACCTCTGCATATACGTAGACATCACCCAAGTATTTCTAAGCATGCCATGCCATGTCATTTACAATGTTCAAATATAAGATAGGTGGTGAGCACTTTCTGGAGCATGCTCAGTTCAGAGCCATTACCACATGTTTAAAATAAAAGACGATGCATGCAAATAGAAGACTTAGTGTTACTGTGAGGAAAGTTCTCCCCGGGTCACCGGAAATAATTAACTTGATGGTTTGAACCTGTATTAGTAACTTTTTTGTTGTTGATAATGTAACAAAATACCTGACAGGAGCAACTTAAGGGTGGGGAAAGGGTTATTTAGGCTCATAATCCATCCTGGCGGAGAAGACTACTGGATCGAACCCAGCTGTAACATCTCAGGCTTGCGGCTGGTCCATCACGTGGCAAAGGGGAAGCAGAGAGCTTCAGCAGAACAGAGGTGGGGATAGCCTTTGAAACTCGAGGCTCTGGCAGCCCACATCAGCCAACTAGTCCCTGTGTTTCAAGGTTTCCAAATCCCCTACCAGCTTGGGGACCAAGGGTTCAAACACAGTCCCCATTTCACATTCAGGCTATATCAGACAGTCTTGGCCGAAGTAAGAAACAAAGTTCCCTCTTTGAAGTTAATGTCTCTTAAAAGACCAGCAGCTCACACTCGGCTATGTCATAACCCTTGAAAGCGCTTGCCTCCCCTAATGCTAACAGCTTCTGCCTGCTGGAGAAGCCTGGTTAACGTTTCTGTCCTCTCATGGGCTCATAACTGCTCTTACTGGTTTGAGAAGCGGAGGCATTCTTTGTCTCTGTGAACTGACCCTATCCTCGTTTTGAATAAGACAATGGTTCTCGTCCTCACGCAGGGTATATAGCCCATCTGAAGGTGTGGGAAAACATATTACCATGACTTAAAAGGATTCTTCTACAGTGAGTATTTGGTAGCTTCTTCAGGGTATACCCAAGGTGTTAACAGTGCCATATTAAACTTTAAACTCGTACGAGTCCGTTTGTGCTCATGATGTGATTGGTGTCTTGCTAACTTCTTTAAAAAAAATACTGTATCTCATGTTTGAGAGCAGGCCTTCCATCTACTAACACTGGCAGAGCCATAATGAGACCAGGGATAGACCAGGGCCTGTCATCTGACTTCTGCCGTGTGTGTTCTACCCAAGACGACTCTAGCATTGCAATGCTGGCACTCACTGCCTTGAGGACAGGGACTTTACTGCACAGGTAGAGGGTGAGCCGAATGGTGGTTTCTGGAGGGCTTTGCTGGGCTCCTTTGGTCTCTGCCAACTTCAGAACGCTTCCTTTCCTGAGAATGCTCAGCGACAACCTGGAATTTGTTTAATTGCTGAGTGGAGAGATTTCGCCCCCCAGCACTTGGAGATAATTAGAACACGATGTAGATTGTGTATGCTCTGTATAATGTGTAATTACAGATGGGTGGAGACGACGGATTTTGGAGAGCAAGCCTTTGTCACGCGGCGAATCTGGTGTCTTGAAAACACGGTTGTGAAAAGTCCCACTTAACTCGTTTAGTACCGTGAGCCTCCATGGGGCATCACCTGTCCTTTGTGTGGTCTTTAAACACTGTGTGGGTAAAGGTGAGGACAGAGGCGCCTGGCGTTAAAGGGAAATGCTTTTCTTTTCTTTTCTTTTTTTTTTTTTTCCTGTGTAGTTGGACCCTAATCAGTTTATGGTGCGATGGAGAGGAGGCCAGTCGATAACACAGGTATTGTCAGAGGCCATGACGTTTCAAAATCAGCCTCTCAGGAGGAAAGAGAGAACACCCAGATTTTTTTTCCTTTTCCTCCATAAATCTGCTACCAGATAAGAGTATGCATTTCTCGGGCTCTTTGTGCCTGAATGGGATCCCCATGATCACATCTGCCCTCCATGGGGTGGACGTTGGGAGTGTCCTTTTCCACAAAGCCTGATATAAATTAAAGGAAGTGAAGGACTCTTCAGCTAGATACAACAGGGGAATAGTCTGTAAATCAGATGTAAACCTCCCTGTGGAATTCGCTTTGGCATTTTGAAGGTGCCTTGATGCCAGCACGCTCATACAGACGGGATGGATCCCTGTTCTTGGCTACTCGGTACAAGCAGCCAAGGTGCCAAACTCTGGGATATAGAAGGCAGGCGGCTCCCTGAAGATTTTGATCATAAAATTCCAGAAGAAAATGCATACCCAGGAAAAAGCCAAGGGGTTGTGGTTTCAAATAACATATTTGGAATTCTGCCGAAATACTTCAGAAGTAATAAGATCTCACGTGTGTGAAGAGGTAGGCTGTGGACCCTTTGGAAGGATTTGAAACATGGTAACATCTCTGTTTGGGTTGGACAAAGTCTGATCCAGCCCAGATCAGAGACAGGCTGGAATCTCTTAGCTCTATTTTGGCTGAGAACATCTGTGATTCTGGGAAATGCAGTTTTCTCTAAAAATAATTTATTTTATGCTGGTAGGATTTCTTGGAGTCTTCATCTAAAGCATAACACGTATAACGCCTTTTTTATATTTTTATATTTTAGGTTTTGTTTGTTACCTTAAATAATCTCCTTAATTTTTTTTTAAGACTAACACGACGACTTAAAAACAATTGACCTTTTATTTTATTAATGGCATTTGGGTTTTAAAGTTAGGTCATCTGATTTACTGGGGCAGAATTTTCTAGCAAGCTGCATTTCCGTTTTTATACACAAGGGAGAGCTAAGGCCCTAGAAAATAGATGTAGGTCTCACCACATTCCATCTCTGGGTGGAAGGACTGAACTAATTAATAGTGCTAAGAGTTGTGAATTATTCGGGGGAAATATTTGACAGTAGTAAAGGAATTTTAATAACTTCCAACAGCTTTTATTTTATGTGCACTGGCCAGATAGCTTTAGCAGCCACTCAACCCCAGTGTGTTCCCCTTTGTTAGAATTCAACAGGGTACATTTAACAGGAGTAGTCCTCAGAGGGCTGGCAAAAATAGACGGCGAGGTTCAGAGGCAGGACAGACTTGGGGCAAATGATTGATCTTTCTTTCTTTCTTTCTTTCTTTCTTTCTTTCTTCCTTCCTTTCTCTCTTTGTTTGTTTTTTAAACCTTAATGCCTAGAATTTCTGGTCTTGAATTTCATTGTTAGAAATCAGGATTTAGTTCCCAAATCAAACCCAGTCATCAAAAAGAACTGTGGAAAATTGCCCTGACTTTACAGATACAAAGAGATCCAGAAAGTTCATATTCTCTAGGGAAGGAAAAAAAAAATTCATTTGTTTCTGTGGAGAAAGAAAAAGTTTGGAAATGTGTTTTTGCTTATTTTTTTAATCAAGATATGGTGTTTAATCCTGTGAGTTTATTTATATATTTATTCATTTAAAATCAATGAGGTGAGATGACTGAAGTCGTCCTTATAGACAGGCAGATGGCAGAGTTTGGTGCCAGCCTGGTCCATATAGCAAGTTCCAAGCCAGTCAAGGCAACATAGAAAGACTGTCTCACAAAACAAAACAAAACACAAACACAAACAACCCAGTAAATAGTCGGTAAGGATTGGGGCAAGCACTGTTTGGGGAGAATCAATCGGGGCAGGGCAACTCCATTTTCTCTGGAGAAAGGGACAATGTAAGGCCACTTTCTCTCCAAGCTCAGAGAAAGTAAGCCTTGGGATCATCAGGGGTTCAACCTCACCTCATGACCCCTGCTACCCTTTGAACTTCTGGGAGCTTTCTTTGTTTTGTTTTGTTGTAATTTAATTCAACTTAATTTTATAAAATGTTCCATGAGGAGGCATTCTGTGTTTGAATGTGCCTTACACAAGAACCAGGATCCTAAAATAGGAGAATAGACTTTTAAGAAAGAAGGGAGTGGGTGGGTGGATGGGGAGCACCCTTATAGAAGCAGGGGGAGGGAGGATGGGATGGGGGTTTCCAGAGGGGAAAGGGGATAACATTTGAAATGTAAATAAATAAAATACCCGATTTAAAAAAAAAAAAAAGACTCAAAAGATTCTAAGAAAACCCAAATGGGTAATAGAAGAAGAAAAAAATTCTGTCGTGTGTCTTGAGGAGAAAGGTTAGAGTGGGGAGCTTAAACAGGAGGGTGTGCCTACTTACTGATGATGTCGCAGCATCTGGCCCCAGGCGTCTCCCACTCATGCCAGCCAACCTGAGTTCACCCAGCAGTTAACTGGCTCTGGCTAGTTCTCATTGAACTGCTTGCCAACTTACCCTCACCCAGCCAATGATGACCTTTACTTCGGTTTTCAGGTCAGACCATGCCTACAGAAAGAATGTGAGGGCTGGCAGCCATGGAGTGCCAGCCTGGGCCTGCTGCTACCTAAGTGGTCTTTGAAAGACTTTGCTCCAGTGTGAGGAGGGCATGGGAAAGTTGGCTTCATGCAGGCAGGAAAGGGCAGAAGGACCAGAACCTGCCTGTATTCCAGATAGTTTTCAGAGTTCTAGCACACAGAACCCTGCAAGTACATGTGTACTGTTTGTAAGCTCTTGTTTGGGGTCTCCAAAAGAAAGCAGGGCCAATACAGAGAAAGCCTCTGATTATAGGCACTGGTTTGTGATTCTGGGAGTTTAGACTCCCAAGAGGTGCCAGCTATCTGCTAGGACACAGGGAAGCTAGGGATGTGGCTTTAGCCCAAATCTAATACCCCAAGCATGAGGGTAGGAACACATTGTCATAAGTCCTGAACCTCAGAGGCCTGAGAATCAGAAATCTGGTACCCAGTATCCAATATTCACGAACTGAATGGCTGGAAAAGGAGAATCCCTCTTCCTCTTCTCTCTTTTTCTACCCTGGCCCTCAGTGGATTGGACAGATAGTCACATGGCTTGTTTCGCTGATTAAAAACTTGTCTTGTTTCAGAAACACTCACAAACATATTTTTGAATGGTGTATTCCCAGCCATGTGAAAATCCCTTAGATCTGTCAAGTTGACATACCATCACATTAGTGTGGTCCCCCCCCTCACCCCCACTCTACCCAGTCTCCCCTAGGCTACCCCATCCCTACCCCTGGTACTTTGCTATTGCAGCCCAAAGGAAAATGTGAGTCATCTGCAGCTTTGATTGGAGGAGCCTTTTCCATCCACTGTCTAGAGGAACCCTCCCAAGTCCCAGGAAGGTGCGTTTGCCTTACTGTTTATTGTGACTTTTCAATAATGATCCCCTCCTGCTTTGTCATCTACGAGGACATGAGCAGGAACTGTCTAAGCGCAGATGCAGTGATTGGTATTGAAGACTGATTACGTTTTGTAGACGTGTTTGCATATGGGAAGAGTGTTAAGTTGTTACTCCGCACAATCACAGCTGGCCACATTTATTAATGCAATTAAGAGGCAGGCTCGAGAGGCGCTCTTAGCGATGATATTGCAGTTAGCTACTTGCGAGGACTGGTAAAGAGTGGATCTCCAAGCACATGAGACGTGAGAATTAGCAGAGATGAGAAGACACTGTGACACACTCCAACCTTTGTAAGGTCTCTAACTGTTCGGGAAAGGAGCAGGTGTTGAGCAACATGGATTCTGCATAATGCCACCATGTTGGCATCACCCCGCCGGGGATGATACATAAGTGTCTCTGCCTTCCGACTGCTAGGGGAGGGAAGGGCTGCTGCCTCCACAGGCTGCATTTGTCTTCCTGCTGCTGTTGGGAAACTCCATCCTTCCCGACAGACAGCAACAGCTGGGCATGTGTGTTACCTGTCAGCCCCTGTTTGGCCTTGAGAGAAGGAAAAATACAGCCTACACGTTCACCGACAAACAGGAGCTCGAGTGCGGAGTAATAAGGATTGGGGCATGTGACATGTTCAGATTTCCTGGCACTGTAGAGGGTGACTTTCTCTTTGTTCAGGTTGCCTAGAGGATACAGAAGGAACCTTTAGAAGAAAAGTATGCTCTGATCGCCCTGCCTACACCTTCCCCCCCACCCCCAGCCTCCCCTACATACACACTCTGCCATTGGAGAGTAGAACCCAAACACTTATACCTGATCTTAAAGGCCATGGCCTTCTGCTCCTTTGCTCTTGGCTGGCCCACAGGACTGTCCTGGTTCTTCATATCCTTTGTCCCAGGTCTCTACTTCTCCTTATCCAGATGAGCTCCTTAGAGACCCTTGTTGAACGGTGCTTGTTACTGTTATTTGAGGTACACTGTTTTCAGTGGCACTGCCACTGCCAAAAGGATACCTCACTGGTCTCTCCCATCAGTCCTGAGCTCTGGGGACAGCCAGGGTCTCGACTAGTGTACCTCAGGGACTAGAGTAGCACCACCATCATAGGAAAGACTTACTAGGTGTGTGAATAAGTGAATGTGGTCACAGGTGGAGCTAGGGTGGGAGGTTTGACTGCAGCCCCCCTTATCCTTTCGACAAAGCCAGTAGAATGATGTGTTTTCTTTTTACTAACGCACATCAGGGTAGCCATTGCTGGCATTTCTCCAGCGATATTCTAGTGACCCATGCCTTCATAAAGATTTACTCCCCGAAAGAATCCTTCGAAACACAAGTGCCCTTGCTCTTTTCTCATCGCAAATGTGAAGGCTCCAGGTCCTTCCAGAAGCATAGGTGAGGACTGTTCCAGGTCCTTCCAGAAGCATGGGTGAGGACTGTTCCAGGTCCTTCCAGAAGCATGGGTGAGGACTGTTTTACAATGCATGCAAAGTACAACTGCTGCTACCACCCATCTATGGCTCAGAAATCCTGCCAGGTTCTCCACCAGCTGCCCTCCAGCCTGAACTCCTACATCCTCCCCAGCAAAAGCTGGGTTAATCTCAACTACCTTAAAGTTGGAAACACGAAGTGCTAAATGAACCAGATGTTCCACTTTTCCTTCTGTGAAAGTGTCATCAATGAACGTGCAGATTTTTAAGTGTGACACCATGACGCTTACTGTATATATGGCTTCCTCCCTCCTTCTCATTAACGAAAGAATGGTCAGAATCAAGGAAATCTGTGGACCCGGACCATGACATTTTGCTTTAGGCAAAGCTTGATTCTTGTCCTGACCTTCCTGCTGAAACATAATATTGAAGGTCATCGTGCTCAGAGCCCATCACAGAAATCACATTCCTAACATATGACACTGGTTTTTGTTTTTTTTTAAAGATTATCTTGCAGATGAATCTTGAATCTTTTCACTAAAGACTTTTTTTTTTTTTAAATTGAGCCTTGTGGGGATGGATTTCGACACTTCCTCTATTCTGCTGCTGCTCCTGATGGCATATTAAGAGAATGTGGGTCAGGCAGCTAGATCGCCACGTGACAGACACATCTCTTCACCTCCTGGTGACTCAGTTTCCCTGTCTGCACACTGGAGTCATAAAATGGGGTTAGGGGTAGACAGAGCCCCTCCATCCTGCCTTGTGATTCGTCAGCATTGCCTTTGGTGACCACAGAGGGTGATTCAGACTTGTCCTGGGCCCCATCCAATTCTATGACACTCAGTTCTTGGGGACTTAGGACCCAGAGATGTTTCTTTGTTCTTCCTCTTGACCATGTAGAGTTGACAAGGGTGCTCTGTTGTGACTGTGGACTTTGTAACTGATCCCTTTTGCAGGCTTCAGGGACACCCTGGTTATGATATGCATGGCATTCACGAAGGTGAGACCAGTCCTGTGTTATGATGGATCATGGCAGGTGAGGTGCCAACATGATAGAATAATGAAGGTAGCAGCTGCTGGCACAGACCTGCTCCTTACAGGGAGTTGAGACTTCATCAATTTTGCACAGACCAAGATCAGGGATTGTCAAGAAACAGCCCCCCAGTCCCTTTTACAATTCCCTGCTCACTGCTGCCTAGTAGAGTATACCAGATTTTTAAATAGATATATCGTGTTCATCAAAAACATCAAGGTGTCCCCCAGATTACCAAGATCAAATCCACTTGCGTTCACTTTAAAAAAAAAAAGAAAAAAACCAGTACCTTAGTGACATGTTACAAACAGCCATGTTATTCACAGATCTCACATCCACAGAATCAACCAATCACAAATCAAAATGTTTTTTTAAAACATGTCTGTATTGAACATATACTAAACTAGATGTGTGTCACTAGTCCTAAATAATGTTGAACAGCATTTGTATCATATTAGGGAATATAAGAAAATCCACAGGTGATGATGATTCTAGGCTCTGAGAGGTTTTGCCTAGGTTACGTATGACTACTATGCTGCTTTCTATAAGAGACTTGAGCATGACCCCATCTTTAAAAACAAAATAAAAAGGAAAGTACAGAAGAGTGGAAGAAAGAGAACGAGTGACCTAGAATCTCGCTGACCTTTGACCTTTGTGTACCTTGGAGGAAGAGCCAAGGGAAAAAATCCTATAAAAAGGCCATTTGGGCGGCATTTTGCATTCCAGGTTATTATCAACCTCTTGTAAAGCTCCACACTTGGCCGTAGCTCTAGCCAGCCCCACCTGAGATGCCCATCAAGCCTCAGCTTGTTGGTGGCATTTACCTAGAGAAAGCCTGCTTTCCAGACCCGCGGTCTAGCAGACTGCCGTCTGTATTTAGGGGCACTGAAGCATGCCTTCCTGCCCCTGAACAGGGCTTTGGTGTCTCACAGGGTGTCTGTCCTCCTTTCAAAGTACCATTTGCCTTTCTTAAGTTATACAGTTGGGGGTGTTGTTTTGGCTTGTCTGTTTTTAGCTGTTAGGAAAGGGGCAAAACATAATCTCTTTTCCCCAAGACTAACTTCTTAACAAAAATTCATCCCCGTAGCATTTTTAGCTTTGTTGTTATTGTTTTGTTTATTTGCTTGCTTACTTGTTGCAACAGAGTCTCTCGTTGTACTCCTGACTATCTGGGAGCTCCCCATGTAGAGCAGGGTGGCCTCGAACTCACAGAGATCCACTCGCCTCTGCCACCAGCATGCTGAGATTAGAGGTGTATATGTCACCGTATCTAGTAGCATCTTTTTAAGTGATCCATTGGTGAGCTACCCCTATCCCACAGGACCGGTTTGGGCATGAATCAGGCCCATTCTCTGGGATCTTCTCCTTCCCGCCCTTCTCTGTGTCAGACAATGCCAGGCTAGATGCTGTAAATACACGCCACCATTTAATCACCAAAAGGCTTGGAATCGATACGATTTCTCCCATTTTACAGACGAGGACTCACCCCACAGGCCTGGAACTGGGAGCCTTTTGTTCATGACCGGTGTTGTCTGTTGAGTTGACTGTTTCAGTGTTGAATCTGCTGCCTTTTCTATTTCGATAACGCACGTCTGGGTTTGTAAAAGATAAGTGATTCCTACCTCTGTTGATGGTCACGTGGCCTATGTGTTCTGTCTTGGGAGACAGAGCTGGAAGCAGACGAGACACAGATGGTTGTGAAAACCTTGGAGGGATCGTCCTGGAGATCAAGCCTCCTGAGGTGGACGTGAGACCTCTCCAGACTGTTAGTTTGGTCACAACTACTGAGAAGCTTCCTTTGTAGATTTTTTTTTCTGCTAGGGCGCTGGGCTTTTTATGCCTGTAGGTCAGTGTCTCCACCCTAGTTTGCTTTGTTTCTGGGGAAGCTGAGCCCTTCCTTGCCTGCCTTCCACTGTACCTCAGTCATGACACAGACACTACTCTGCCTTTGAGCTGAGGGCTTCATTACTTCTCAGTTCAGAGAGGGCAATGTCGCCTGTAGGCACAGATTTTTTTTATTTTTTATTTATTATTATTATTATTATTACTATTATTATTATTATTTTAGTGTTCAATTCTTAAAGCTAAAACAAGTCAGAAGGGTGTATGAGTACCTGTTAAAATAACTGGAGTAAAATGGGGTAGGTTGCAATGGGATATCGCAGTATGGTAAACAAAAACCACCCAGCCCCCTCTCTATCTGGCTCACCTGGCTTATCTGACTTGTTTTAGTTCATCCCGCAGTGCATGGCCTCTGAATTAATCACTGAAGCCTGTTGTTAAAGTTGGGTTCCTTGGGAAGTCCTTGTTGCAGAGGAAGCAGAGGTGTAAATAAAGACTTATTTTACTTCAGTGAGACAGCGAGCAGAATAAATACTTACTTTAAGTCAGCGAGATGGTGAGCAAGGCGTTGTTGATCTGAGTGCTGGCGGAAGCTAATTGGATTAAAATGACTCTCCAAAAAGTTTTTCCTTGCAGCTGGAGAGATGTCTCCTCAGTTAAGAGCACCAGCTGCTCTTCCAGAGGTCCCGAGTCCAATTCCCAGTAACCACATGGTGGCTCACAACCATCTGTAATGGGATCTGATGCCCTCTTCTGTCTGATCCCCCCTCTCCTTTCATGCAAATGTGGCACTCATACACATACAATACACAAATAAATCTTTTTTTAAATCTTTTTTCCTGATAAGAGATTCAGCCAGGATTTCAAACCAAAATAAACTATCTACCAACAAAATTAGACCAACATAGTAAGCTCGCTGATGTCTGAAAGCATCGTGGGAGGAGGGGCCAGGTTGCATAGGACAATGGTATTTTAACCCTTAAGAGGTGTGTATGATTTGGACAGCAAAGAAGGAATCGGAGTCAAATTCTAGGCTCACAGAAGCCTATGGAGGCTTGGAAAGATGTGACTCCTTGGCTGTGGTCCCGTGTGTTGGAAGCAGGGTTTTTATGAGGACAAGTAGAGAGGGCAAGATGGGGTGGGATCAGCCCTGGAAGCTCTGCTCCATGGAAGAATGTGGGTTTTTCTCCTGGTCTGCAGGAAGAGCATGTTTTAGACGGGAGAGTGAATGGATGCTCCCACCCTCTTATGTGGAGACAGAACTGTTTGCAATGTCAAGGTAAACGTATTAAAAGGAGGGAGTTGAGAATGGCTCACCTGCTCAAAATGGCGGCCATTTTCCAGAGCAAAGGTGACACAGAGGAAAGGTCCATGGGTCATTTCAGAGACAACCTATAGGATGGCCGCTGAGATAGAGAAGCCTCTAGGCTGGATAACAGAGGGCATGATGCTCCCTTGGGTGGGTCAGAAAGACCGGCAGTGCAGGAAGCAGAGAGGTGAAGGAACAGTGTCGGGGGAAGCAAAGTAAGAAAGGATTAGAGGAGATGGATGTGGGAATCACAAGCCTTTGAGCAACATTTGGGGAAAACAAAACAAAACAACAACAACAACAACAACAACAAACCCTGTGGCCTTCCAAGTATACTGTGGTTTCTGAAAGTCAACTGGTCAGTAACTGGGCTGAAAGTGTAACAGCAAAGGGAGGGAATGTGGTCAGCAACCAGCCATGTTGGGAGGAGACGGAAAACCTTGTGTTTCTGACAGCGTTTGGAAAAGCTACAGCAAACACACTGCATACATGTGTACAGTTACGGGAGTTTAGACCCGGCACCTTAGATCAGAGTGGGGCTCTCAAAGGTAGGAGGGAATACAGGCTGCAGTGGGAACACACCGGCTTTGGGTTCCTGTTGCTTGAAGAACATTCACAGTGCTGATGTCTCACTGCAGACCCCTGTCCCAAATGCCTCAAGCTGTGCATGTTATAAATGAGAGCAGTCTGGTTTTCATAGCTCTGGAGGCTAAAAGAACCCGCCTAAGGTCCCAGCAGACACCACTGGGTGGTTCTGCCTCCTGTTCACAGGCGGCTCCTTGTGGTGGTCTCTTGTGGTGCACGGGACCAGGGAGCACAGTAGAGCCTGTTTCTAAGGACACCAGTCTAGCCAGAGTCTCTGCCTTCATGAACTATGAGGCCCCCAGTTGTCACACCTTCTATATTGGTGTGGGGGTGGGGTGGGATTCCAGCTTATGACTTCTGAGATTGGGTAAGCTCAAGGCTCTGGGTTGGAGGCACATGGGCTCGGGCTGGAGAAGCTAACCAGAGGAGAGGACCAGAAGCAGGGCAGAAGAAGAGGGTGAAAAAGACCGAGGGCCCATCAAATAGAATGTGTCCCATACCTGTTTAGAGGGGACAAGACAGAGTGGGATGTAGCTCAGTGGTAGCCACTTAGTGTGTATTAAGACCTAAATTTAACCCTTAGCCTTGGGGGCCGGTGCTGTAGCATCCAGGTATTACGTCTTTTACGGTAACATTATAGAAAGGAAAAGGAACTAAACAGCAACGAGAGCAGGTAGGGTAAGGTGGCCCCTTGTTCTCAAAAGCACAAAGGCATCTCATAACTGCTCAGCAAGAACCAGTGTACACTGGCCGGAGCAAGCCGCTAGGGAGGTGAGAAGAGATAGACGAGCGAGGCCCACAGGACATCACAGACCGACTGAGGTGATAAAGGCTTTGGCAGGGGAACTCAGGTGCATCCAGTTGCCATGTTCTGACGGAGGTTGCAGTCCCACTCGGGTCCCCTGACCAGCACACTCTGCAGTCTTCCCTGTAGAAGTAACAGCCACTGTGTGTCACTTAGGATTCCCAGCTTGGGTGTTTTCAGAGCAAGTGAGAAACTGACCCTAAAACAGCATACTGGGAGGCTGGAGAGATGGCTCAGCGGTTAAGAGCACTGACTGCTCCTCTAGAGGTCCTGAGTTCAAATCCCAACAACCACCTGGTGGCTCACAACCATCTCTAATGGGATCTGATGCCTTCTTCTGGTGTGTCTGAAGACAGCTGCAGTGTACTTATATATAAATAAATCTTTTTTTAAAAAAAGCATGCTGCGTACAGACTCCTCCCAAATTCAAACAGCCACACCTCTCCCGATCCAGTGGAGGTATTGTTTTGAAAGAGATATACCTCTCGGAATCTTTGAGTGTGTGTTCACCTGTTTAGAAATAAGAATCTTTTTACTTGTTAGCATTACATGTTTTATGATATATGGGGAAGGGTGCCTATGTGCCCTGGCATGTGTGCAGGGGGCCGGAGAACAACTTTGTGGAGTCGGCTCTCTCCTCCTGCCTTCATGTGGGATCCCGAGTAGAACGTAGGTCACCAGACCTGGAGGCAAACAGTTTTACCTGCCTAGCTCTCTCGCCAGCCAGGCTCCAAACCTTATTTCCTTCCTCAGTCATATTTCATTAATTTATATAACGCCCAAAAGAATCCCGCTGTTTCGTGCCAGCGCTTTTAGGAGCACAGAAAGTGTCTGTGAACCAAGTCAGAGAGACTCTGGCAGGAAGATGTCTGCTGGGACAGCATCCTCAGAGGTCAGTGCTAAGGCTCTTGCTGTCAGAATCACTGAAGCTCAGAGACGAGGCAACTGTGTCTACACATGTGTCCCTGCCAAGCCTGTCCCCAGGTTTGTCTGTCTTCTGTGACGTAGTTGACTTTGTCCTTGAGTGTCTGGTCTAGTACCTCCTTCCCACCTTGACTTCAGGTACAGATTCCTAGCAAACCTGCCCGGCAGCCCTGCCCAGGGTTAGAGTACCAGCAGGCTCCTTTGGGGTCATGGGGTTCTTAGCAAGACCTAGCCATATTTAACGCGGCCTCTTATTTCTTTGTGCTTCAGAATTACACACTGACTTGAAAGTTTACTAGAGAGCAGGTATTGTCTGCAATGTATGTATGGCTCTCAGTTCACCAAGACCCAAAATGTATTGCTTTATTAAGGCAATATTACTCCATATCCTGAGTAAAAAGTGTGTGATCTCATAGTCTTTCTTGCCCTGTTCCTCCAGTAATATATGAATAGGTATGTATGTATGTATGTATGTATGTATGTATGTATGTATGTATGTATACATATATACACACATTTGCTTGTATATGAACATATAGTAATATAGTTATAGCCTAACTATAATGCATGTCTTTTATGTGAGGAATTCAGTCTCCCTAGGACCAGCTCCTCCTCCTAATTCTCTATGTACTTTGAACCCTGTTTTTCTCTACTTACTTATGTTTTCTATGTGTCCATTTCTCTGGCCTAGGTGTAATCCCATTCAGCTTCTCCTCCCATGGCAGCTGAATATCCAGTCTCTCTTACTTATGTTCTTTAGAAACTTTCAGGACACCCTGAAAACCAGAGATCTTTAGGTGAGACCAGGACAAGGAGAAGTTGCCTGTCTTAGGACATGGCTGCCCAGGCAACTGGTGTAGAGTATGGACCAGTTTCCCTTCCATTAAAGGATAGCCCGAAGGACAAAGCTTTCATCAGGTATTCAAAAGGATGCGCGCACACATAAGGTGCCCCGTAGGTATAATTCCATCGCTAGGGTACCATTGAGCACTACTTCCCAGCCACACATTTCAGATGCCACACTGCATTAGTTATTAATGACAACATACCACACACTATAGTTGAAGCCACCACAGGGAGTTTTCACAGCTCTGGGGACTGACCAGGTCATACTAAGGTACAGCATCTTTGGCTTCTCCTGAGCCCCTCTCTGTCTTAGAGATGCTTATCTGCTTTCCCAGGGCTGTCCTATGTGTGCTTGGGTACAACAGTCTTATTAAATCGGAGCCCATTTACATGACTTCATTTTCCGATTTTTGACTTTATTACCCCTCTAAAGGTGCCATCTCCTAGTGCAGCTCCAGTCTGAGGTGTTGGGGATTAGGACCCCAGTGGGTGACTTTTAGACCACACAACATGATTGTAGCACATATGAATTATTGTGCATGAAGCTTAGGTGGTGGTGTTAGCCATTCAGCTGTCATTCTTTCCTTTCAAACACTGCTGCTGATCTATCTGCGAGTATCTAGCTGTGTATTGGCCCATGGCTAGGCATGAAATTATTTTGCCTCCTCCTTGTCTCCCAGCCATAAACCTGTGTGATATTTTACCAGTATAGATCAACAGAAGAGAGGGTTGGGCAAGAAAGATGAACGTACAGTATAGAAACAAGAAGTTATTCCGAAACTTAAAGTGGCTGTGTTAGGAGATTTGAACTGGCAACAGCCTAGTGAAGCTTGCAGGAGTCCTGGGCCTATGTGGAGGTACCGCACCCCCAACCCCTATAAAAATAGACTGATTCCTGTAACACTCACAGCAAAGACATCGAAACATCAATCCCTTTCCCACTGAAGTTGTACACTAGCAACAGGAAATTACGTAGAGCTGAAACCGAGCATTCTCCTTTAGATCGAAGACCACCATAGTGATAATAATTCTCAGACAATTTGATATTCAGGCGAAAGTACAGAAGTTTGTTGCTTTCCTGAAGGAAAATCTTCGAGACAAAGATGATAGAAGAGCCTCTTCTGAGCTGGGGAAAGGGGATGCATGATGGAAACACAACGGACACATTCCTTAAAGAACTAATACGGATCCACAAAGAAAATGTCAAGAGCCTCACTGGCTCTGTGTCTCCTCAGCTTCACTGGGGTTGAGGCCAGAGCTTTCCTCTCTGGGATAGCCTCAGACTACTGTGCTTGCTTTGATGTCATCTCCTGGCTTCTTATGTGTGTGCCCTCCTCCCTCCCCCTCCTCCTCCCCCTCCCCCTCCTTCCTCCTCCTCCTCCCTCGTTCCCCTCCCTACCCCTCCTCCCTCCCCGTGGCTACTCATGGGCATTGTTCACATCCACTGCAAGTAGAACAAGCGCTCCGTTCTTAGCACAGACTCCTGTTTTAGTGCTTTCATCCACAGTGGGTGAATACATACACTAGATAGTCATGACACGGGAGCCTGGATCAGGGCTCCATAACTCACGGTCCAGCCCAACCCAGAGAAGCCTGGAAGAGATGGTTTGGCTCAAGCCTTGCACTCATGAAGGTGGCTTGGTGTACCTTTCTTGAGGTGATCTCCACGTGTGCTCAGGGTCTTAATCTTGTACTTTTCCTGACAGTGTTGACAATGACTTTGTACCAAAAAAATATCTTACTCCATCTTGGTATTTCCTCCAAGTACAGATGTCCTAGGCCCTCCTGCAGGGATTTGCCCAAAGGAAAAATAACCAGAGGTCTTGGCAATGTCTGAGTTGATAGTTGAACTTTATTTCTTATCATTGCCCACTGCTTCTCTAAGGTTCTCTCAGAGTAACGGATTCTCCTTTTAGTTGTGCGCATGTGAGCATGTGAGCAGCTGTAAGTACAAAGGTTGTGGTGGTGGTGGTGGTGGTTGTTGTTGTTGGTGGTGGTGGTGGTGGTGGTGGTGGTGGTGGTGGTGGTAGTGGTTGTTGGTGGTGATGATGGTGGTGGTGGTGGTGATGGTGGTGGTGGTGGTTGTTGTTGTTGTTGTTGGTGGTGGTGGTGGTGGTGGTGGTGGTGGTGGTAGTGGTAGTGGTGTGTGTGTGCGCTTGGTGGGGTCCTCTGGGCCAGATGTTTGAAAGCGCCTATCTACAAAATGTTATTCTCTAAGTAGATTGTTGAACCTTGTACTGGCTGGTTTTGTGTGTCAACTTGACACAAGCAGAGTTATCACAAAGGAGCCTCTTTGAGGAAATGCCTCCATGAGATCCAGCTGTAAGGCATTTTCTCAATTAGTGATCAAGGGCGGGAGGGCCCATTGTGGGTGGTGCCATCCCTGGACTGGCTGTCTTTGGGTTCTGTATGTGAGAAAGCAAGCTGAGCAAGCCAGGGGAAGCAAGCCAGTAAGTAACATCCCTCCATGGCCTCTGCATCAGCTCCTGCTCCCTGACCTGCTTGAGTTCCAGTCCTGACTTCCTTTGGTGATGAACAGCAATGTGGAAGTGTAAGCTGAATAAACCCTTTCCTCCCCAACTTGCTTCTTGGTCATGATGTTTGTGCAGGAAACCCCAAGACAAGCTTCAAACTGCTCAAAGGTGGGGTGGAGGGTGGGAATTTGAAGCAGGGTTTGGTGTGTGTAGCTCAGGGTGGCCTTGAATTTGGGATCAGCCTCCTAGATTCTGAGAATAGAAGTGTGTGCCACCATACCTGGCCTGTGAATAGTTCTTAGAGGCTTGAAATAACTTTGCCTCTCCCTATATTAGTTTTCCTGTTTTAAATTCCACATTGAAATGATGTACTTAATATACTTCAGTTCTGTTTGTCCCCTGCCCCCTGCCCCTCAACTCCCACCCCAGCTCTTTAAATGTCTCCCAAGGCCACCAGAACCAAGGAAGCACCTTGATTCATTTTGCTTTAATAGTGACCCCAGGCTATTGAACAAAAACTGAAAAACCTACTTTGCCGGTCATGCATTAAGCCAAGGTTGCTCCCTTCCCATCTAGGTCTAGACCAGCACTGTATGCTTAGTTCAGGGAGAACTGCACATGCACTTGATTTTCAAGTTTCCTAACAGCAAATACTTGAAATAAGTGAATGAAGCTGGGCGTGGTGGCACACACGCCTATAATCCCAGTGCTTGGGAGGCAGAGGAAGGCAGATCTCTGTGAGTTTGAGGCCAGCCTGGCTTACAAGTCCAGAACAGCCAGGGCTGGTTATAATGAGAAACCCTGTCTTGAAAAAACAAAAACAAAAATAGCAAAACAAAACAAAGAGAAATAATGGATGGTTTTATGCCTGCAATCACAGCACTCTGGAGCCTGAGGCAGGAGGATTGCTAGTTCAAGGCCAGCTTGTTCAAGACCAGCTTGGGCTACATGTTCCAGACCCCATCTCCAAATGATGTAAATGGGGATCTGTCTATTAAGTGAACGTATCATTATTCTGCTGTTCCATCATTTGGGTGGAAATCCTATTCCGTGAGCTCCCTAGCCTTCAGATTAATCCATCTCTTAAATATGTGAGGCATTTGTTAGCAAATAGACCATTTGAGAACAGGTATGCTCTCTATGTGGGTAATTTCTTACACCATGGGCATTTCCTTAATAGCTGTGGATTGTGGGGGAGGGTTTGCAGGATTCTTGAGAGAGCTTATAGTCATTGGGAAAGGACAAGACTGAGCATGCCACCTGTTGGCATACTGAAAGGCAAGTTGCCAAAAATGTCCTGGTGCTGGAGCTGTGGCAACATGCATGGACCTGAAGGTGTTGGGATTCTTCTCCTCGGTATGTAGAGGATTCGGGATCTGGCTTTTTAAAGACACTTCTTTTAGTAAGGATAGATACAGAATGTCTGGTTCTCATCATTTAAGGTGCACATATCAGTAAACTGAAGTGCAGCTGTCACACCAGAGCGCCTTGATCTGCAACCTAGTTGACCACTGAGCTCCTGTCCAGTGAACAGCAGCTTGTAGTGTTTTGATCCCCCTGTGCCTGGAGGATTTCCCTGGAGGGTACTGCGTTTATGTACACCTTTCTTAACACTTTGCTTTTAGAGACTGTAATAATTGGAACCATAGCCATTGCCCCAAGCCCTGGTCTGGAGTTCTGTCACCTGCCCTTTCCACTCTGGGACTGCAGGGTCCAGCGAAAGTTTTGTTGTTGTTTTGTTGTTTGAGACTGCTGTTATAAGAACACACCTCACAGTGGAACCACAAACTGCTGTGATTTGGTTGTTAGTGTTACCCTTCAGGTTTGGGGATCATGTCTGTGTTCTTAGTGTTTAGGGTCTCAGCAGAAGGAGACCTAGGCTTTAGGACTTTACCCTTTGGAGAGTTGAGTGGCCCCAGAAAGCACCAGGTGTTTTTGTAGGCTTTTTTAAATTTTTTTTTTTTTACTTTCTTTAACATAATCCTTGTTTACACGAACACACCACACACACACACACACACACACACACACACACACACACACACACAGTATGTATGTCTCTGTCTCTCTCTCTCTCTCTCTGTCTCTGTCTCTCTCTCTCTGTCTCTCTCTCTCTCTCTCTCTCTCTCTCTCTCTCTCTCTCTCTCTCTCTCTCTCTCTCTCTCTCTCTCTCTCTCTCTCTCTCTCTCTCTCTCTCTCTCTCTCTCTCTCTCCTCATTAGAGTTCCTAAGGGAGGAGCCTTCCCCATCACCACCCAGAGGGAAAAAAAAAATGTCAGGGAAGACATACAACAAATACCAGATGTACTATCAGAATAAGTTTTATTTGTTTGTTTCCATTTACCATCTATATAGTCTAGTGACCTCCAGAACCCCCTGCTTTACATGTTTCTAGAAATGGTTCAGGCCACGGCCAGAAGGCCCTACCACACTGCCTGGCGCATTCAGAGAAGCAAGGGTGGGAACAATGGGCAGAGTGGCTTTTTGTTCTCCCGCCCTGTTTACCTATTCACAATCCTGAAGCGGCTCGGCTGTGATGGGGGATGTCACGTGTAACTCCGCCCCCCCGCCCCCACCCCCACCCCCACCACCACCCTCCTCCCCCACTCCCGGCTGAGAAGGAGCATAATGCCTGCTTTCCAGACCTTCCCTCATTCAGGGAAAGATGTAGTTGGCGTGTGTCGGGACGACAGAGGGGCACGGTGGAAGCCAGCACGTGTGGCTGATTACCGGGGCTGCCATGTGCTTTGCAAGCCTCCGGTGTCTGCCCCGGAGCTGCTCCCCGCATGGCCGCCTCCTGCCCATCCTTGTCAGCGCCGCTGCTTTCTTAAGAATCATTGGAGAGCAAGCCTGTCCCTCCCTCCCTTGTGCGTGCACATCCTGTTTCGTGAAAACGTATTTTTCTTTTAAGCAAAATTGAAAGAAAGGAGAGCGAGAAAGGAAGAGGGTGGGGGGAAGAAGGTTGCCATCCAGTGGAGGAAGGAGTAATTTCTAGCTTCATTCAAGAAAGAAAAAAAAAACACACACACACACACACACACACACACACACACACACACACACACACACACACACACACACACACACACACGCAGGCTGAAGTATGCTTAACTCTTTTAACTTGGCTGGGGCGTTTTAGCACCATATGGGTTCTTTCGTGACGTCCGGAGCCAAAAGAGTGCAGTGTGCCTTTAAGGAAAGAGGTACCTCACCAAACTTCCCTGTAGTTGTGCTTCACCATTTAGGTAGGGAAGGAAAGTGTTAATTTCTTATTTGTACACTTTTTTTCCCCCGACTTCCTTCCTATTCACTTCATTAAATCTAGAGGCAGTTCAGCATGGGAGCCGTCTGTATGTTGAATTAGGGCTCGTTCTCTTGCGCAACACGTCACCAGTCGGAAACTGGGGGTTTGCTTCTGTGATTTATTTCATTATTGTGCTGGTAAAAGGTTTGGAAGGGAATTCTTTCTGGGGGTAGTACTTTTAGCATTGTGTAGCAAGTTTTTTTTTTTGTTTTTGTTTTTGTTTGGTTTCTTTTCTTCTTCTTTTTGTACCGCCCCCCCACCCCAGCTAAGTTATCCGCTGAGCTATCTTAACAAATAATATTTTAAATCAGAGAAGTCCCCATAATTTCCCTTACAAGCAAGAGAAATCTTAAGTCTAACTCTTGAAGTGCGAAAAGCATTGGGAAATATGGAGGGAATTGATTTCCATTAGAAAAAGCCCCTTAGAAACCACAGGACATGAATCCCTGCATATAGATGTGTTTCGGGTCTTTGGGGAGGAGGGAAGATTTTTGTAGCTCTCTGCATTCCTGCATAAAAACCTTAACTTAAGGGGGGGATAACGGTCAGTACTCTGTGTGTTTTCCTGTAACTCCAGGACCTAGATTTAATAGGAATCTGCAGTATTAACAGTTGTAATAAAAATCGGTTTGACTAGTTCCGTTTGCAATTTAATTTGTTTTTCCTTCTTAGGTACTCCCAGGCGTAGAGATTTAAAAGTCCCAATATCACAGGCTTATGTTTGTTTCCCGCCCCCCTTTTCCAGAATTAAGGGGGTGGGGGTCAGAGCCGAAATACTCTTTTCACAACTTCCCCCTCCTCACGGATCCCACTGAAAAGGAAAAAAAAGAAAAGAAAAAAAAAAAAAACAATGAAAAAGATTTTGCAGTATGAAAACCGAAAGTGAAGTGTCACAGTTATTCGGGGTTGTCTTTACAGAGAAAAATAACACTGTATTAAATAAGGAACCTGAGAACATGCACGTTGCTTTTACTTACATGCCTCTAGTGTGTGTGTGTGTTGGGGGCGGGAGGGGGGCTGTTTTTCTTCTGTGTTAAAAATCGTTTTAGACTGCTCCAAACCCATGCAGTATATCTTTTCAGAGAAAAAAAAAAAAACCCCGACTAAGATGAAGCATAAAATACAATCAAAAGCATGTCTTGCTTTAATCTTTTAAAATACATTTGAATATTCATGTGTTTTCCTTATTGGCTTAATTGTTAAAATGCAAGCAAGAATGAGAAACCACCTGAGCTAAAATCTCTAATTCTGCTGCCTGGAATAATAAGGGGGGTTGGGGGGGGAGAGAAACAATATGATAAGTAGTTGTCAATATTAAAACAGGCTGGAGGAGGAAGGCTTGGGGCCTGGTCGTAGGTAGAATGAAACAGCAGATTTGAGTATCCACAATCCTTCCAGTATTAAATTTTCAGTAAAATAAAATTACTTGTATATGAAAACATAGCCTTTCCCAGCTCTCTTTTTTTTCCTGATCAGCTGATGAAGAGACTAGCAGCTCGCTGCTTTGCCGGCTTGTTAATTTTATCCCCACTAACTGTGATTTCCGATAGCCGGTCTGCTGATAGTGGTAAGGTAAATATCCTTTTTCGTTGCCGTCTTGAAGATTCAGTAGAACTACATCCCAGGCATGTGTAGGTGTGTAACACATCACAAGCCGCTGTTCTCCGTCGTTCTGTGTGCAGCTGGGTGCTGGAGGAGAGCAGGACCATTAACTGTCGACAGGCTTGCATGCTGTATTTATGATTAGCATGTTCAGCCTCCCCAGATATGCGGGACAATTTTCTTTCTCTTATCTCTGCTTAGCCGCACTGTGTTTAGCTGTATAGCGGGTGTCCTGCTTTTAGGCAAATGAATATTAATGAAATAATGGGGAGCTTTTTTTTTCTTCTTCTTCTTCTTCTTCTTCCTTTCTCCTTTTCCTTCATAACTCATCAGGTCTCGCCTCTTTCATAGTGGTTATCCGAACACTGTAGGATCGTGGTGATGGGAATTGTCTGTTGATTATTAAGGCCTGGGCTCAGGCTGTCCCTCAGGATTCTGTCTGTGTGCGTGTTGCTTCTATGGATTAGCACATTGGAGAGTGCATTGGAAACAGTTTTTTTTCTTAAATCCCACTGGCATTTTTTTTTTTTAAACATGCCAGGTTGTTTTGTTTTCTGTACCAGGTTTTCTTCACAAAAAAAAAAAAAAAACCTTTCTCTTTCAGGAGGCATTGTGCATAAGTGAAAGAAATTATGTCTGAGCTGTAATCACTCCTTGTATTGATTGTTATATTCACATGATCATAAATATTAGCCATGTTTGGTGCTGTGGAGAAATGAAGGTAATTGCCTTATGATTAGAGCTCTTTCAGCTAGGAGAGGATTGATTAGCATTCACATACTGGAGGCAATATCGAGAGCCCAAGGAACAAACAGCAACACCAGTCATCTGTGTGAGAAAGCAATCTCAAAAAAAAAAAAAAAATGTAATTTTTAGATTTTTTTTTTCTTCTCAAAGAAAATTTCTTTTCTGTGGTCAGATTTTCTTTTGTCTGTTTTGTTTTTTTTCCTTTTTCTTTTTCTTTTTTTCCCCCCTCTTTTGTTCCTCTCTTAATTTTTCCTTATAAGTTCGGAGACTTAACCAGGAAAAAAGAAAAGTTTGAACTTGTGGGTCCTGTCACATGGATCTCTCAGTCTTTTCGGAACAGGTCTCTTTCATACCTGTCTGTTTTTATAGCTACTTTATTATCTTTCTGCATTAGTGCGGCTGGCTCTGGTTTAAAGCAAGCGTTCGCAGGTAATTGGAAAAAAAGTGTTTTGCTGTTTGTGAGTGTGTGTGTGTGTGTGTGTGTGTGTGTGTGTGTTCTTTATCGGGTGATTTCATTACGTCTACCAGGGACTGTGGTTTCTTACTCCCCTCTGCTCCCTTGTTTACTAATTTCTATGTTAGAACGAAAAGCCTGGATGGAATTGTTGATTTATGTTGTGAGTCATGAGTAAACTGATGGAAACCCGTAAAGGTCAGCGCATGTGGGACTGCATAGATGTCTTCTTAGGGGATTTTTCTGTTTTCTTCACACGCCCCTGGATTTTGTTTATCCTTATCGTCCTTACAGTAATGACATCTTTAAGAGTGCTTTGCTTACGTTGAGATACATTTTATGTGCATTCAGTCATTTTCAAGCACTTGAATGTGTTGATGCTTTAACGTCCGTCAGTTATCAGTGCTTTTGGCCTTACAGACAGAATAGACAGAGGTTAAAGGTGATTTTTAGCCAATATGGTAGCGCCTTTTTCATTCTCCTTCGTTGATGACTGTTAACTTTTAGTTTTACTTTGTTAGTTCCATTTGATCCTAATTATTCAAGATATATGTAGCTCTGCCCCTTATTGTAAAGGTCTGCCTATGTTTGCCTCGGTTATTTCCCTTACTTGTATTTTTTTTTTTCTCTCTCCTTTGTTTCCCGCTTACAGGCCATCGAAGACGGAAATTTGGAAGAAATGGAAGAGGAGGTACGGCTGAAGAAGAGGAAAAGACGAAGAAATGTGGATAAAGATCCCGTGAAGGAAGATGTGGAAAAAGCAAAGAAAAGAAGAGGCCGCCCCCCGGCTGAGAAGTTGTCACCAAATCCCCCCAAACTGACGAAGCAGATGAACGCCATCATTGATACTGTGATAAACTACAAGGACAGGTGAGCTCCTGGCTCCTCCTTCCCACCAAGTCCTCAGTGGTAGGACTTGAGAGGCTGTGGGTTATGGGGTCCTTTCTCGTTTGCATTTTATACCCTTGTCTTGGAAGGTGCAAGCTGCCTTGTACCTTGCGAAACGGCCGCAATTGGTGTTTTGTATGATGGCTCTCGGTGTGTTGCTTAAGATGGTGGGAAATGAGATTAGACAACTTTTTAAAGAATCCTAGTCCAGAATAGGATTCTTCAGGAGCTCTGCGAAGAAAGGCATTGGGACGATGGAATGAAATAATAATAATAATAATAATAATAATAATAATAACAACAACAATATTATTATTGTTGTTGTTATCATTATTATTATTTGAGGTTCAAAACCAGATACGTCAACAAAATTATTGGGCTTCCCTCCTTCTAATACTTGGAGTGTTGAGCATTTCTGTCAGCTGTGATTACTGCTCTATGTACTCAGAGTGATTATTTCGGCAAATTCACCCCTTTCTCATGGACTTTCGGGTGTGAGCAATAGGAAGGCGGTGCTGAACACAAGCAAGACCACTCTAAACAGACAAATGATTATTTGGAAACTGAGGCCAAGACACTTGTGTTCGTCAGTCAACCCTACACTAGTGAACTAGTCTGGTCGCAGTGGAGTTAGTTGATTTTGAGTTTCTTGTCTTGGTTTCCATTTGCTGTAATGATATGTGGATTTGTTGCAATGTTGTTTTCCTTCCAAAGCCATCTCTTGTTTCCGTGGAAAGCGGATATTTCTGCTCTCTGAATGGCGTGATCCTAGAAATCAGCTGTTAGAGGCCATGAGTTTTCACTCCTGTTGTCCCAGACACCCCCTGAACTGAAAGTGGGCAGCTACATTTCAACCTCCTGTCAGGGTGTTTCCTCATAGCTTTGACATATTCCATGACAGGGAGGAGGAAATTGTTCGAAAGGTTAAGTGGCAGGAAGAATAGAAACTTTTCCACCAGGAATTCTGCTCCTAAGCCTTTCTAACCCATGTGATAGTTTCCAAACCAGAGATGGGGACAGGAGGAGAAAGGTTCATTGAGGGGTCAGGATTACTCCTGTCTCTTGACCCATCAGGACTTGTAACTCCCGGTACTTAGTAACTTTGTTATTTTCTTTTTGGGGAAAAAAAAAAGGAAGGAAAGAAGGGAGAGAGAGAGGAGAGAAAGAGAGAGAAAAGAAAAGATACATCCTTTTAAATACTGTAAAGTGGCCACCAAGAGCATCCCCCTCCTCCTGAGTGTGGATCTGCTCTCACTGACAATTCACAGAGGGGAAACTGGACCCCAAGTCCACTCTTGGTCTGGAGTAAGCATGAGATGTGTGTGTGTGTGTGTGTGTGTGTGTGTGTGTGTGTGTGTGTGTGTGTGTGCGCGCGCGCGCAAACCAAGAATTAGTAACTGCAGTTTCTAGTTACCCCCAGTTCCACCAGTTGCCTTCCCACACGGGGAAGCTGAATCATTACACCTCCTATCAGCCTCTCGACGGAGGAAATTGCAACTAAGTAGACAGTGTCACTCCGACTTTTTTATTTTTTGCCTTTGTGTCAGGAGAGCATAACATCTGTCTCTCTGACCAGGTGCGCCCTGGTCTTTGGCAGGCCTTTGATGACGGCTTGGCTTGCTGAGTCCATCTGGGTCTGTTGGAAAACTGAGTGGGGCTGAGGCGAGCCTGTGGGGATTTAAAAGCAGGTCCTTTGAATAGTGGCTTGCATTTCAGTTTCCTTAATCAGCGAAGGGTCAACACCTAGTGGGTCTCATGTTGCGAGTAGATTGCTTTATTTGGCTTTACAGTGTTGCGGGGGTTGTAATGTTTCTATTTCTTGACTCCCCCTTTGGAAAAACTTAAAAAGCTGGCAGCATTCTGCCAGACGTTCCCCCCAGGGGAGCTCAACAGGAGGGAGAAGTGGCTGTTCTCTTTACCTGACACCTCACAGGTGGTCTCAGCTGTTGCCATCCCTACCACCAATATGGAGTCTGAGTCGCTGGTTGTTGATAGGCTTCCGGTAGCTTGTTTACTTTGCCTGCTGGCTGCATTTGTGTCAACCTGGTGTACATAACTACAACAGACCTCTTCAGAGCCCATTCCCAAAAAGAGCCCTGTGAACGGAACTCCTTTATCCTGGGGAAGCAGAGCCCAGGGGCTCACTGTACAAAGGCCTTCCTTGCCGAGCCTTAGCTGGCTTACATTTGAATCTGGTGTCCACTTACCTGCCGGACCCCCAGTTTCCCCGCACACACAGTGAAATAATTCCTGCCCCAGCCCGTGGAATTGTTGTCCCAGGCAGTAAGTATAACCCCGGATTCTTTAAATAGTTTAATGATTAATAATCAAACTTTGAGACTGTTTACAGTTAATCAAGCAGGTGAAGGGACCTCTGAGCACAAAGAAGAAAGTGTCCTTGCCCATACTGGTTTCCATGGTTTTAGTTCCAGAAACAGAAAGTGCAGTTTCACCGGAACTGGCTAGTGAGCATGTCTTTAGTGGTACTGCAGGCAAGGGATATTTAAATATTACAGCACACAGGTATTGAGTGGTTCTTCCTCTTCCTGGCTTTACTCATTTATTTGTTTATTGGGTTCTCCTTAAAAAGCACCCTCCTAAGACGCATTATGTTCCTGCGTTTTGGGGTACTTTCTGGAGATCACATGCTAAATCTCCTACCGCTGCATGTCTCATGTATGTTTCATGTTAGTGATCCTCGAGAAGAAGCAATGGGACTCTGTTTCTATTTTGTGTTTCTCTTACCCAACTTGGTTCTCAAGTAGGAGGCGCCCAAAATTAGGAGGGCCTTAATTAGATACAGTGTGGTATTTTTGGTTCACTTTAGAAAAAAAAATGCTACTGGAAAAATGCACATCTTGCTGGGTTGAGGTTTCTCTTGCATTAGAGGCCGTTACTAATACAGCCTGCTAAAGGAAGAGGTGCCACCTGTACAGAACTCCGTGTAACGCACCCATCCCGTGCTAGTGGGGTTCCGATGGCTGTGTAGCCGTGCAGTTTATTAAGGGAGACCTCCACCTGTATTTAACAGTTCCATAAGAATTAATTAGCTCTCAGGAGCAGTCAGTGAAAAGTCCTTGCAAGATTCGGGGACAGATGTGGCTTGGTCTTTCCATAAAGACTTAAAGGATAATTTGTGTCTATTTATTGCTTTATATTTTAAAGCATGACGGTTTTAAAATGTGACCCCAAAGAGCCAATGACTTTGTGTGAATGAAGAACCTGAGGGCTGTTAGGTAGTTAGTACAGGGCTACTACTAGTTCCTACCATGTTGTTTGTCCCAAATAGAAAACTTTATCTCAAGCCGCACTTTGTTTTGACTTTGAACGTGCTTTGTCTTCTACTTGTTTGGAAGACTTCCAACTACCGCTCACCTTCTATAGGATTTAACCCGAGGCACTCTTTCTTTGTAAAGGATTGCTACTCTGTTGCACCTGTACTCTTTAAAATCGCCAGGAGATGCCATAGAGAACAGGTAGAGACTGACCCAGATGAGCTCTTCCAGGTCTCAGGAAAAGGTGCCTAGAGACAGTCTTAAAGGCAGAGGTTCTGGGCTTTGGCTCTGCCTGGTCTAGTGTCCTATGATTCAGGTTGCAGCAGCAGCCCTGGTGATAGAAAGGCCTCCAGCCTACAGATGTGGACCTCACATCAGGGCAGGGGTTCTGGAACTTCTTGACACTGCATGACTGTCTTTACTATGGTTGAATCCTTCCCACTGACTTTTAGCTACTCTACAAACTAGTCAGAGAATGAATCCAGTCTCGTTTCAAGAGATGCCCTTTGAATATAGTTATAAACTGGCATCTCGAGCCCAGGGCCATCTTCTTCAGGCCTTTGTTCTCTGAGTGACACTTAGACCCTCCATAGGCGCGTTCCGCTCTTGTACTGCCCATTTGAACCATGGCTCCAAGAATTCCCGATGTGCTCCAAGGCTATGGGGTGGTAGAGTTGTTTATTCTGGACACCAGAGCTTTGTGTATGTGGCTCAAGGGTCACTTTGCTTTCTCAGGAATCCTTGACACAGAGCCGGCTGATGTTAGACACATGACATACACCATATGTATCTTTTCACAAAAACTGCTAAGTTTAGACTGGAGCTAAGTAAGCATTAGTGTTCAAGCATCATCTACTGAAGGTCCCCTAGCTCTGTGCAGCCCCACCTCACCGTGTCCGTTCTCATTGATCTTACTTGTGTCTTACTCTTTAAACAAGTATTTGCTCATCTTCCTGGGGTTTTTCAAAGCCCAAGATGTGTCAGAAACTAGTGCTGAAATGTTTGTAAAGGAACCAGGAAGGGCTCTGTGACACGCCCTGAGCATAGGCACAGGTTGACATGAACCTGTGGGCCAGTAGTCCTTGAGCTTGGTTCCGTGTTGTTGAACTCACGGGGCCAGGCCCTCATGTCACCCATGTTCATCTGTCCCTTCTCAAGGTTATCAAGAAAGACTAAAACCAACGACACCATGTCTGTAGCCCTTTCCCATCTATCAACCTAGAAACCCTGCTGAAATGAGGTTGGCCTGCCTGCCTGCTGTGGCTTTTTCAGGGACACCCCCTGCCAGTCCTTAATGATGTTATTTATCTTTGCTAAGTAGCCCCCCAGCCTCTGGGTAATTTAGTCTTAAGTTCTCAACAAGGGTCAACACAAAGCCTAACAATATTGGGTTTCATTTCTCATTTCAAAACAGGGATATTTGCTGCTCTCTAGCCTCTGCCTCCGTTTCTACTGTCTGATTTCCTACGCAGTGTTGGCAGAAGCAATCTACACTCTTTCAGGATGTAATTAGTTTACCGCTGGTCACTTGAACTCATTTGAAGCACCTTGATATGTTCCTTAAAAAAAAAAAAAAAAAAAAGGTGAACTCTCCAGCGAGGAGCTTCTGCTGTGTTTATTATACCTCGCTTTTCAAGTCTGTGTTCTCCTTCCTAAAGAATTTGGAAAGCTTTGGCATATGACATACACAAATGTTAACCTGCAGTAGGAAGCTAAGGCACAAGGATATCCAGGTTAAGGCCAGGCTGGGCAACATGACGAGATCCTGTCTCAAAATACAAGCTAACAACAAAGTGAATTAAAAACAAACAAACAAAACCAAGAATCTGGAAGCAGAATGTGCATTTGTACACTGCTTCTTAAAAAAAAAAAAAAGAAAAGAAAAGAAAAGAAAGAAAGCCTCTCTTGTTTAAAGGTGAATGGCTACAGAGTTGGACCTACGATGACATGAAGCAGTTGGGAAGGCGGGAAGTTCTGCTTGGGTAGTCGGATTGGTGGCTAGGGGGCTACCATACAGCGCAGGAGGCATAGCAGGAATGGTGGCTATGTAACTCCTACCTCCCTGCACTATATCGCTCCCAACTTTATAATTTTAGTGAGTCCTTAGCGATACCTTGACGGATGGTTCGGACCTGCACTTGATCTGAATTTAGTGCTTTGGGTGTTGGGGAAATCATTTACTCATCCTGCAAAAACTCCGTGCTGTTTCCAGTTCAGGGGATGCAGTGCTACATCTAGCCACAGGGTCCTCACTCCAGCTCTCTCTCCCCAGCCTCCTCTGCTCTGCACCATGCAGGGAAGACATGTTAGCATGTGCTGCTGACACAGACTAGGGGGAGGTGGAGAAGGCGGGTCCTGGGAGCTTTACTACGCCAGGATGCATCCACGATGTTAGTTTTTGATTTTTGAAGAAAACTCATCATAGTGACACTTTTCTGGGGGGTGGAGGGAAGAGAGAACCACTACATTATTGCCCCTTTTCAAGGACATGGCAACTTCTAAACCCAATCGCAATCGTCCTTGTTTAATCCCTACATAAACTAGAAAGTAATTTGTAGCATTCCTTATTTCATGTTGGGCCAAGCCACAATTTTTGAAGACCCACTTTTAACTGGCCCATTCCCAGAAGGGCTGCACTCTTGCTCAGAGACATTGTTTCCTTTTAAGATTTTCTGTCCTGGTGCTTGCTCTTCCTCAAAATTCACTGAGCTGTCCTCCTGGGTCAGAGCCTGCTCCTAACAGCTTTCAAGGCTTCCATCCGGGGACAGCTCACACCATCATGCCTACTGTCTTTTGAAACAGACCCGTAAAATACATGTGCAAACCCAAGTCTTTGGCATAACTTAACATCCACTGTGGTCTGTGCTTTTGTGTCGTTTCCCCGAGCCAGTCAGACTCCTAACCTCTGTCAGAACGACTGGAATTTGTCTGTTAACAAAGGAGATCTGTTAGAATCTCCTTTGTTTAGCACCTGGCTCCTCTGTTAGATTGTAGCCTTTGCTGCTGTCAGATCATAGAACTGTGACTGACTCTCTCTCTGAACTAGTTACAGTGTATTTTATAAAACGCTCAGGGTGGTATTTGTCCTTCCCGGGTTCTTCTTCTTCTGAGGGGACCACGGTTGGTTTTGGCTTCTGTATTAACATCATCAGCCAGAAAGTCTTCCAGTCCACACCTCACTTCTAAAGCCCCTCCCCACACAGGGGTCTCCATGGCAAGTTCTCACCCACTGCCTCCATGAGACCCTGGAACTGTGGTCTAGAGTAGCTGCCAGTTGTGTGGGAGTCTAGTTTCTTGTCCCTTCCTGCCTTGCCTTGGTTCTGAAGTACATATCTGATCGTGTCTTCCTGTTCCTTAAAAGATTCCAGACCCCTGGTTTAGGAAGAGTAGGTTTCCCTGCTCTGAACCTAGCAACTTTAAAGTGTTGTTTTCTTAGCATGGCCCTCCGAGTTCTCACATGGATTTCAGACATTCTGGTTAACGCTGTATATTTAGAGTTTTGCATTCACATTCATATCTCCGCTGTGTGGTATACACTGATCCTGTCCAGTTGCCTCCTACTCTGGGCCAAGCAGGCAGGGGCAGTGCAGAGGCCCAGAGGTCGGTTAGTCTGAGTTTGCCAAGGGAGACTGCTGGTTTGGTCCAGGGCATAATCTGGATGGGAGGGAGAGCTTCCCAGGGTGCTGCCAACCTGATTGCCCTTCCCTGGCTACCACATAAAAGGTCGCCTAGCTGTCAGTGTCCAGAACTGTCATTGTAACCCTCAGATGGTGGCTCAAATTCATTCCCAGTCAAGAGCACTTATTCAGTGCTCTGCTGAAAAGGAAAGGTCAGGGAAGGAGAGCTCAGCTGGTGACCAGAAACCAGAGCTGCTGCCACACAGAAACCCTGCATGTGGCAGGTGCTGAGAGCAAAACCTCCCTTCTCTAGCTCATAGTTAGGAGCTGTCTGGGTAAGTATCATCCCTACTGTACAGACGAGCGGCCAGCATGGACTAAAGTCACATCGCCATCCTTCCGAAGATCTAGCATGGCTTTTCATTCTTCACTGCTTCTAGAACCACACATGGGACATTTCTGGAGGGAAATGGGACAGGAGAGCAGGGAGACCACAGGAAGGGCCCAGAGGTGTTAAGAAGCCATGCCCCAAGCCCACCGCCGCCATTTTGGAGAAATGTGTATCACTGTAGAATGATACCTTGTGTGATCTCCCGGCCACCCAGCCCGAGAGGGAGGAGCTGGGCTGGGAGGAGGACACAGGTCTTCTGACTCCAGTGTTCTTTCTACTCTGCTGCAGGTGTAACGTGGAGAAGGTGCCCTGTAATTCTCAGTTGGAAATAGAAGGAAACAGGTCAGGATCTGCCTTGTATTCCCATGTCTCTAAACACAGGTATCCTTTGGTACACAAAGCAAGCTGATGCATAGACTCGGTCTTTGGGAACAAACTTACCTAGTCACCACTCCCCTGCCCCGAGTCACCTCTACTGGGAATGGGGTTGCAGGTACACATCCTCTTAAATTACCCTGCCACGAATTTGAGGTTGTTTGTGCAGTGTGCTCCCCCGGAAGAGCCCGCCTATACATGCATGTCTTTCAAAGGTGGCAGGAGCCGAAGCCTGCCCAGTCCTCAGCACCTCAGAGGTAGGTCCCTGCCACCTCTGTCCCTTCTGATCATCATCCTGGTATGTGTCCTACGGACCTCGTGACTCTGTGCTACCTAGGCGTTAAAGCTTAATGTCGAAAACTCCAGGAGACCCGATGTGTGTGACATGAGGGTGAGGCATGTGCGTACCTCTGTGCTTCCTGGAGTTGATTGCGGTTGGCATGGGGTCGGGGAGGGCAGGCACTTCCTGCATTTGCTCCCATGTGTGCTGGACTGGATTTCAGGGTGTGACCTCTGAGCCTCCCATCATGGTGAGTCCTGAGCTTCCTCCACCAACTGTCCGTCTGACTTTCATGTGCTTCTGCCTCGGCTGGGTGGGTATCAGGAGCGCTCTTCAGACTCGCTCTTCCCCTAGAGATGCTAGACGTGGATGGCGTTGCTTGATTGGAGATGAATGGATACACAGGTAGACAAAAGTTACCTGTGTATGGAGTGTGGTCCTTTCCTCCCTTTTGATCAAGCTCAGATGTTGAAATTATCACTGTGGTGCTTTGCCTCCAGTTTTATCCGATGATCCAGTAATATTGTCTGTACCTTAACCCTAACCCTAACCCTAACCCAATCAGTGCAGGATCTAATCCAAGGCCAGAAGGAAAAGAATCGAGGTTGTTCCCCTATTTCAAAATGAACAGATCTCAACTTGTGTGGCCTTCATTTTTTTTTTTTTTTAAACATGAGGCCTTAAATACATGTCTGTAGAAATAAAACCCAGGCAAGATTGTTGGTTCTCAGTAACCACACGGGCAGGAGCAGGCTATGGAAGGAAGTGTGGGTAAATAGACTGCTTCTAGAAACCATGTGTTCTTTGTACATCTGGGCTGCCCTGTCCAAAGAAAGGGGAGCCACCCCGGGGTGAAGCAGAGGACAGACCCAGAAAGCTGGAGTGTGATCTTTAAGAACTCCGACCTCCAAGACGGTGTCCCCGTGTCCTTGTCCAATCCTGGAAAGCACATACCACACAGAGCCTGCCGAACACTGCCAATTATGCTCTGTTTGTTTCTTTCCTCAGGAGAAAGGATTTAGGTGGTCTTGAAACTCTCTGACGCTGTAAGATTAGGCTGTTTACATAACACAGTGACTTGTGTGGACCTAGAAAAGAAGCCCCAGGGTCTAAAAGCCACCCAGCCCCCAAAGCAGGCGTGGGTCTGAGTTCTGTTCTCTTTGCTCCGCCCCCTCTCCTCCTTCAAAGCGGCCACATGACCATGAAAAAGTGGATTAATGACTTTAAAGGCTACTGTAAACCCCCCATGTCATGCCCAGGCTTTCTGAGGGTAGAGAATATAACTAGATGCAGTTAGGACCTAGATAAATCCATTTTCACTAAATACAATTTAAGCGGTCCTTTCCGGAGGTTAGTAGAGGCTTGGCGCTTACTTCCTTGGGGGCTCTTTGGAGCTGGTGTCATCTGTATTAGGGTCCCCCTTGTTGCCTTTTCCCCTGAAGCCTGAGCTGGGTGACAGTCCAGAGCCGCATTTTGATAAATTAACCCTTCCTTCAGAGCAAATTCAAAAAATCCTTCCTCGCCGTTCAAAAGCCCAGGGATTTTTTCTGTGCCTGTCTCTGTGTAAGTATTGAAAAATGGAAAGAGAGAGAGGAGGAAAAACAGAAAACGTAAAATAGATTGCCTTACACACTGTTGGAGGGAGCTAAATAGTGCAGATACCTGGTGTGAGTGGCGTGAGTGGTCATGGTACAGGGAGGAAGAGCAGGAAATCCCAGGCTTGCAGATGACACTCTGAGAGATTGTGGTGGGGTGAGCGTGACTGGTTAGAGTCCTCAGTAGAGTGACCATGAGCTCTACGTAAGGAAGTGGAGATAAGTAGAGGCCTCTGGAGACCTTGTACTTCTAGGCTGCCCTCTCTAAAGAAAGGGGAGCCATCCCCAGGTGAAGCAGAGGACAGACCCAGAAAGCTGGGAGCTCCAAAGTAAGGAACCGAAGCGTGCCCTTTAAGAACTCCGATCTCCGTGTCCTCGCAGTCGACTGTCCCTTCCAGTCCCTTCGATTGCTTTCCAGTGTTGACCATACACCCGAGTTCCTGCCGAGAGGGTGCAGTGCCCAGTGTGTGGTGTCTGCTAGGGGTGGCTGAATGGCTGCTCCCCTCAGCTTGCTGTGCTGCGAGGAAAGAGAGCCAAGAGAGGATTTATAGGCCGTGTCACAGGTTCATGTTGGGAGTAAAGAGGCGTGGAGATATAAAATGAGGGGTGCTGGAGATGAAGGGGGAAACATCCTTCTGATAAGGCAGCGGCAGTGAGGAGGAAGGCGGCAGAATGCACACTCAGAATGTCTCATAGATTTGGGCAGACGAATCTGAGGTGTGGGATTCTCAGAGCTCTTGGCTGTTTTCTGCCTGGTGAGTGAAGGCTCAGCGCCATTGATAGGAACTTGGGTGAAAGGGCAGTGAGGTATGCGTGGGGTAGCGCGTGTATACATTTCTGTGCACATGTGTATGGAGTAGCCCAGCCCTGCAGACTCCACACCAGGACACTTAAGCTCTCTCCGTGGCTGTTAACAGCCCTGATGTCATGATCATATCATTAGTATTGACTGCTCTTTCAGTACCAGCCAAGGAATTGTTTTAGACAAAGCCTATTTTTAGCACCTCTGGCATTAGGCATTCTGTATTTCTGTAAATGGAGGGGGAAGGTTGCTAGAATGGCTCTCATGCCCAGGCCCCTTTGCATTTAAAGGCTTCGTGGATTCCAGAAGATTTACCAAGGAGGAGTATTGTGACTTTGTGGAGACATTTAGACAGAATTCAACTTCTAGGTATCTGTCCGATACTTTGAACCTTAGAAGTGCTGCCAAGTTGGTCTCATGGACTAGCAGTCTGGTGAGGTCCTAGCCTGGTGTTTTGTCTGAGAAAAGGTTCCTGTAGAAGGACTTCCCACACTCATCTTCTAGCTCTCTTAGTGATACCCAGTCCAGAGAGAGAGCTGGGGGCTGGGGGTGGGGGTGGATGGTAATGGCTGTGAAGTCAACAGCCTATAATTTTTCTTAGCCCAGTGTTCCCCAAATGCATGTGTTTGGTCAACCACCTTTCCAGAAAACGCTGTTTATAGCCCCATAAATTGGTGTGCTGTGGCACACTCTTTGAGCAATGCCAAGTTAGAGCTCAATGTTGCACTTCGAACGTGTGTAGGTAAATGTGGGCTGTGGTGTCTTACTTCACCCTCATTACAGATACCTGTGATGGGAGCACTGCTGGGCCAGGCTGCTGGGACTCCAGGTGACTTGACTGGTGTGATACTACTCTCCCAGCCATACCCACATACAGGATGGGTGGGCAAGGAAAGTCCATCTGCTTGGCTTTTTGTTTTGCTGTCTGTAACCCGAGACAGGCTACTGTCGCCTGAGAAGAGGAAACCTTGATTGAGAAAATGCCTCCATAAAACTGGCTTGTAGGCAAGCTTGCAGGGTGGATGACTTATGTGGGTGGGTCCATCCAGCTATGGATAGTTCAAGAAAGCAAGCTGAGCAAGCCAGTAAGTAGCATTTTTCCATGGCCTCTGCTTCAGTTCCTGCCTCCAGGTTCCTGCCCTGGCTTCCCTCAGTGAGGCCCGAGAGGTGTAAAATGGTAAGATGAAGTAAACCATTCCCCTCTCAAGTTGCTTTGGCTATGGTGTTCTGTCACAGCAATAGAAAGGCAACTATAACAGACAGCCTCCCCTAGCTTCCAGTATTGCTCTGGCCCTATAGCCCTTCTCTTCCTGTCAGGCTCCAAGTCTACATGAATGACCCCTCAGGTCCATGAATATTTTGGTCAAAAATGGATTGGTATTGAAAAATGGTAGATATTACATAGATTTGTACATGCATAAATCCTTTGTGTTTGTGAGAGGAATCTGTCTCACTCCAGAGCTTACCAAACTGGCTACTGTAGGAAAAGGCCCTCGGGAACATACCACGACCCACCATTAAGCAAAACAGCATCTCTGGGCCTCAGACTCTCAGGCAGAGAAGCACTAAGCTTCGTTTCCTTCTAGAAGGTTTGTGTCACAAATCAGCCTTGAAGCACTTTTACCATATAGAAGACAAGACACTGTCTAGGATCAAAGGACAGAGTACTGTGGTGGGGGAGGGTCAGTCCATCCATATACTGTGAAAGGACAGCATCTCTGGTTTCCAGGAGGAAGTGATGAAAGCCCAGGAGGTGGCAGGCCTGGGAGGGGCAGGCCATTTAGCTGTCGTGCCTGGCAGAGGTAGGTGAGAATTCATACCTTTTCTTGCTATTATGAAATGTCACGTAAGGAATAAAAAGAAGTGTAAGGAACTAGATGGCCTCTGTCAACGTTTCTAAAAGTCAAGTGATAGGAAGTAAGTCTAGGAAAAATTTCTCAAGAAAATAAAAGAGCCAGATGTGCTGGTTCCCAGCCTGTAATTGGCTGACTAGGAGGCTGATGCAGGAGGATTGGGAGCTGATGGCCATAGACAGTATAAAATGAAGAAAGAAAATACTTGGAAGCAAATATCCTTTTGTCCCAAGTGTCTCTGACAATGGGAGATGCTATAAGGCCATTCTAAAGAACTGTCTAAAACGTGCACTTGCTTCTTAAGGTTGCAGTATCTTAGGGAATTTTTTTCCGTAGTTATTCTGCATGTTCCTTTTGTGCTCTTGTTACTGGTCAAATTTAAAGGAGGGGGTAGTGACAAATGCTGTTCCTTCGATAGGAATCAGAGCTAGCCATGTGACACATGTCAGTTTTCAAAAGAGAAAGTAAAATGTGATTCTTGACCTACAGCACGTCCTCAAACAAGGTAGCCCAGTCAAAGCGCTGAGACCCACTTTGTGGGTGACCTGGTTCAGCGTTGCCCTGGATTATAAATCTTGGCGCAGAGCGTGTTCCTGTGAATGTAAAGTTGTCCCAGAGTTCCTCTGTTTTGTTTTACTTTGAAGATTTACTTATTTTATGTATGTGAGTACACTGTAGCTGTCCTCAGATGCACCAGAAGAGGGCATCGGATCCCATTGCAGATGGTTGCGAGCCACCGTGTATCGCTGGAAATTGAACCCAGGACCTCTGGAAGTGCAGTGTTCTAAACCGCTGAGCCATCTCTCCAGCGCTCCCATAGCTCCTTCTGATCCCTTTCCTTTGCTTGTTTCAAATCTTTTGAGATGGGCCACACTTGGCAGCTTACATCCCGGGTGGTTTGTTTCTTTTTAATTCCATAACAGCCTCCTCCTCCCGGGTCCAGCTTTAGAGTCCCTCGCATCCCATCACCGGTCTTTCTGTGATGGTAAACATCGTGGCTCTTTGATTTAAATTATTGCAAGTTATCCTCCGATGACCATCTTGATATGTCTTTTTTTTTTTTTTTTACATTTTATATATTTTGTGTGTTCACGTGTCTATGCGTGCTCTGGCATGCACGTGGAGTTCAGAGGGCAACTTGTGGGAATTGGTCCTTTCCTTCCACCCTGTGGGTTCTGGCTGTGGAGTTTAGGTCATCAGGCCTGGTGGTATAGCCCTCTAGTGCTGCCCCATCTCTCAGGCACCCGTTTTGTCTTTATCTTTGTTTTTACCCAGAAGAGACAACAATGATTAGAGCAGTGGTTCAGATGCCACTGTCCCTGAACTGTGCGTGAGGTCAGGTGGCAGTCCTGAGTGAGGGCTCAGCTTCTCTATCATGGTAGCCATCTGTTTCCTGATAACTGAGGGGCATGGCGTAGATATCTGTGTTCTTTCTTGAAATGCAGAGTCGTTCTAAAGGCTACCCACCCAACCACCATAAATAAAATTAACCTTACTCCAAGCCACGGGAGCCTAGGGAGTCAG
Organism: Rattus rattus; assembly: GCF_011064425.1. Taxonomy (NCBI): domain Eukaryota; kingdom Metazoa; phylum Chordata; class Mammalia; order Rodentia; family Muridae; genus Rattus; species Rattus rattus. The sequence goes on from NC_046155.1 coordinate 26,799,039, forward strand.
AGTCATGTATCAGCCACTGCTCGGGATTGCAACGCCCAGACAACAGATCTCTCTGTTTAGTGACCGTGGCTTCTGTTCCATACCTGACTCCGAATCCCAGGGTTTCTTAGATAACTGGGTGTGACCATGAAGAAAGTTATCAGTAGGGTGTATGAAGCTTCTTCAGGAACCTGATCTGGGGGGGAAAGTGGCATTGCCTTACCCGCTCAGATGCCATTCTAGTTTCTAAGTTTTCTTCCCAAATAGGAAGTTTTCTTCCTGTATAGGATACCTTCCGGACTGTGGTAATTTTCCTATTCTATCCCTTCAATCCTAAGTGGGTGTTCTAACTCCTAACTTCATTTTCTATAAAGTAAGCCATAGTTTTACTTTCCTTGTTTTTTTTTTAACCATATCTTTTCCACAACTATTATAGTCAACTGATCAACTTCATTGGGTGATAAAGAAAACACAGTTGTTAGAGCATTTGCCTTGCGGGCTCATATCCCAAGGTTTGACCCCCCAGAACTGCAGGAACCATGTAGGTGGATGAATCATGTAGGTACACAGATCCTTGTATTTCAGAGGATAGAAAGTTCAAGGTCAGCCTCGGCTACTTTAAAGGATGGCATTTCTAAGCGTTAGTCCACAGCGTGCTTCCTGTGGCACCGATGCACTGTACACAGCCTCCATCTCGAGTTGGTATGATAGATGGGGGAACCTCGCCTCGTAGACTGTAGAGGTTACAGGGATAAGCTGGTTTCCAGATGAGTGATAACAAACTAAATCTCAGCGATGTGTGCGTGGACATCTTTATAGGCAGGGTTTGTAGGTTCCCATTGTTGGGTGGAGCATAGTGCTTCTCTTCATGCGCGTGACACAGCCCTCATATCCCTGTGTCCCTTCACCTCGGTGGACAGAAAAGGGCTTGCCACCTGCTCCTGTAAGCCCTGCATCTTCGTAGTCACACATCATAGTATGTATGATATAAACACAGGTATAAAAGCTGTGGGCTCAGGGATGGGGGGAGGGGTGCTGCTTTTGCTACAGGAAGTAGTGCACTCCAATAACTTATACTTAGGTCTTACAATGTATTAAAAAACATAGTGAAAAAAATACCTAGGATAGGATAAAGGCTCCAACAGAGTCAGACCACCTTCTCCAAACAATTCTATAATTATCCATCATTCAAGTGACTTCTTCTTTTTTTTTTTAATCTGTTTCTTTAAATTTATACCTTTTTCTTGGTGGAGGTGAGGTTAATTAACTATTGCAGTCCTTTAGCAAGTGTTCAGCTACCCTGGTGAATTCTATAGGTCCTTAAATGTAACTTTAACTTTTTTCAATCTATATTTTTAACGATGGTTCTTAACTGCTTTACCCTCCCTTGTAGCCTACCACCCACCAGAGGTAGTGGGAAAGAAAGGATATGGGGGAAGTGGACCTGTTTAGATAGGTTCCTTGGAGTAACTCCCATCTGTGTTGTCTGGGAATGGGCAGTTCAGTTCACAGGTTAGCAGGCAGCAGCAGCTCGGTCCACTCGCAAACACTTCACAGATAACACCAGCAGTCCAGTTCAGTCGAGTCAGGTCAGCAACAGTGGTGACCTAGCAGAAACAGCCAGGCCTTAGCCTAGATTTGAATCAACAGGAGGGACCCAGAGGGACACCAGGAGGAGTGCTCAACCATGCCTCTCTCAGGGAAGTAAAGATCAGTGAGGATGCGAGACCCACAAGCGTTGCACAGCCAGTTGTACCGGTGAGCCAAGCTCGCTCTCCCTCACTCCATCAAGTCCTTGTGGGAAGAAGAGAAAAAATTCTGAGGAGTGAGACACATTAAGTTAAATGCAGTTAATATTAAGGAGACTGCCCTCCATTTTTATAGGGAATGGGTCTGGATTATGGGAGGATCGTATAGTGTTTGAAGTGGGGTGGATTTCAACCAGGACTAGTTCATACCTGTAATCCTAGCCTTCCACATCCTGAGGAGAGAGGATGTAATGGGTTTGGCCATCTGGGGATTATAGAGTAGACGGACCCTAGCTCGCTACCTCCAGCCCCAGATATAAGAAATATTCAGTCATACACGTGAGGATGCTTCAAAGGAAAAGAGATTCTGTGGAGCTGACAAAGTATTGGTAGAACAACTAGGGTGTAAGGCCACACCCTAGAACGCTTGGTGGCTAGCCCAAGGTGTGGATGGAAAAGTAGAAGCGGCTGGAAGACAACTTCGAGGTTTCTAGGCCACCCTTAGGCATCCTTCTCTTTTTATAAGGGGGCAGAGGGCTGCAGGGGGTAGAGAAAACAGTTTAGACCAGTTTTTTTTTAATAGAATAAGATATATTTGTTTGCATTTTATATACTGACCCTGAGTCTCAGAACACTGAACTCTTTGCTTGTGAGCATGGGTGACTCCGGACTTGTCTCTTCAGGGGACCTAGGGCCTGCAGGTTTGCCTGGAGAGAGGAGGCAGGCATGGGTGACCCTCGTGGCTCTGCACTCTCTCGAAGTTCTGGTGTATTCTTAGGTCTAGTCCATAGTGTCTAACTCTTACTTCTCCAGGAGCATAGGTGAAATTGAGAGTCCGTCCACCACAGGTGTCCAGAGCAAAGATGTGCTTGTAATCTGTCAATAGAAAAATGACACCATCTGTTGGGACTACAGGAAATGACACTGAAGATGTCACTGAGGGTCAGGTGTTGAAGCCGTGGCTACAGGAAAGGCTTGGCGTGAGGACTGATGCCAGCTTACGAAAACACTCAAAGAAAACACTTACAGAAATAGAAAAATTAACACACAGAGACTTCTTTTTGGTGCCATTAAGATGTTCTTTTTTTCAAAAAAGGTAAAATACAAGTGTATAAATTTCAAAGTGGTAGAGGTGCACATCAGCAGTTGTGGCCCTGTGCTGGAACTGATTGTAAACAAGGAAACGTGCCGTACACTGTGTGACGCAAATTATGGACATACAAACATATCTAAGTCTGCAGGGGTTGGAGGGGTAAGAGAACACCTTGGTTCTCGCCACGGTAATCCCAGAGTCTAATTTCCTAGCATTTGGTAGCCTTGCTTTTTAAACCTCTTGTGTCTGTTCCTGATTTTAGTATTCATGAGGCTCATCTAAGCATTAAAAATAAAACAAAACAGTGACCCACCATAGGGGGAAAGCTTGCCCATCCTTTGACTGGGGATTGTCGGTTAATTTATGCGAGCCCCTTTGCACTTCAGCTTTTCCCCCACTGGTTGCTAGGCAACCACTTGAGTTAGTGCGCATGCCTCTTTTATGATAACTGTCATTATGATTATTTTTTAATTATACAACTGGGACTGTGGATTAAAACGGCACATTGTCACTCACGCCTTGCTGCTGCCTCTGAGTATTCCCGAACGCTGGTGCAGCCACCTTCCAAAATTTACATGCCGGGGGGGACTTATGATTATCTTTTGATGTTTCTGGCTGCACAAAGAACTGGAGATGCCATCATAAGGGCAGTAACCGTTCTGTGGAAAGCGGCTAGACCATAAATCACAAGCTGTTATTGCTTTAGCGAGGCCAGCTCAGGTATTGGGATCGTGAACCTCAATTATCCTTTGTACCTTTAACCGTGCCTGCTTCCAGCATTAAGTTGATGTGGAAAGCTTGTTGCTCTGCAGTCGGCTCTCCCAAATGACAAAAGGCTAAAACATCTCTCTACTAAACCTGCTTTCAATAAACCCACCATGCATTGGGGGAGGGCACAGCTCAGATCTGAGAAACATGCACATTATTAGCAATTGTTCCCTTTTGCCCAAATTGCTCTATACACATTTAAGTGCATTTGGGGGACGGATGGGAAGGGGCTCCTCAGGCAAGGGACGATGGATGGGAGGGGCTCCGTGGCATGTAGGAACACGGGAGGGATTGTGGGAGCACACAGCAGCATCACGTTAGCATTGCTCTGTATATTTTAACATATTTTCCAAATACACAGCGAATTTTGAAGACAAAAGCAACATGGGAGTGGTGTCTGTGTGATTTCTTTTAACCAACTCTGTTTTTTTTTCATTTCAAATGGGACCTGGGGCTTCAATAAGTTATTTTAAATATTTCTGTCACGATGAAAAGAGATTAGCTCCTGACAGGGGAATCCACAGGGTACGTGCCACGTGTGTGTGTGTGTGTGTGTGTGTGTGTGTGTGTGTGTGTGTGTGTGTGTGTGTGTGACAGACGCAGGGGACATAATTGTGCTCTCATGTGATTGAAGCCGGCACACGGGGCATTGGCCTCCAGAGCGGTGGTGGGCTTTTCCTCCACTCCCAGAGCCCCCATGCCTGTGTGCGTGGGACCTCCTTTGCTTTGTCGACAGTCTCTGAAATGACCCCCTCGCTGAGGAGTGCCTCATCTGCTTTGTTTCTGTTTGTCTTCCCCATCCTGCAGTTCAGGGCGACAGCTCAGTGAAGTCTTCATTCAGTTACCTTCCAGAAAAGAGTTACCAGAATACTATGAATTAATTAGGAAGCCAGTGGATTTCAAAAAGATAAAGGTAGATACCCGTTCACTGTTATTCTTCAAGTACACAAAGGAGGATGCATGGATGCTCTGGAGTGATTTCTAAGTGGGGCTGGGGTAGCAGCCTCCTGGTTGCTAACCACTGACCTACACAAGGCTTGCCCAGGAAAGGCGGGGACCCGGGATGGCACCGATCCCTTCCATGCATGTTATTTGATCATTGCAAGCTCAGATTACACACACTGCATGTCGTGGAGAACCTTCTGTCCCTCCAATGCCATTCATTTCCTGTTCTGTGCACCTTCCTCCCTGTCCTAAAGGTCACTGGTGGGAGGGGGGGTCCTGGTCAGTGATGCCCCGCCCTTGGGCTGTGCAGTCCCACCCACCTGATAAGGCTGAAGGTTATGAAGACAAAGGGAAGTGTGGGCTTCCTTAAACAAGGAAGGACAGTCACATATCCCTCTTCTGTCATCAGGAAAGAATCCGTAATCATAAGTACCGAAGCCTGGGAGACCTGGAGAAAGATGTCATGCTTCTCTGTCACAATGCACAGACATTCAACTTGGAAGGATCCCAGGTATGTGTCAAGCTGTCTGAGAAGTGTCTAACCTTAACCGTGCTTAGGCTCTTGGAAGTGAAGTATTTCATCTCTACTTTTTTTTGTATAGTTGCTTCCTCCCCAGCAGAACAGTGAGAAGTAAAAAGGTCGTGTTCTCTGCAGCCTGTGGGAATAAAGGGAGAGATTGTGCTATAGCTGGGAAGCCTGTGCTTCCTCCGAGGCTTGTCTCTCCATTAGAGGAGGAACTCAAGAAAGCCTCTGAAGGTGATACTAAAGACTAGGGAGCGTCTCTGCATTGACAGAGACTCCGTGATGGCAGTTACCTTCCAGGAGGTCAAAGTGCAGTGATTGAAGATAGGATGGAAGGGGGTTTTTAAAAATTCTTGGTTCCCTCCTCCATAGTCAGGAAGTCATTGTAAATAACCGTGAATTCATGAACGTCAGGAGGCAGACACTTCCGCTTTAATACCAGCTCAGTACCACTTACCTACGGTGGGAATTGGTTTCTGTTTTCCTACCTGTCTTTCTGGCCTGCAGCTGCCAGATCCAGCAAAAGAGAAGAAACAGGGCAGGCCAGGTGACACAGGGACGCTACGTGGCACGTAGCCTGGCAGAGTCCACTTCCACAGCCAGGATTGACAGTGACGCCTCCGTATCCCCACCTGGACCTCCTGCCTTTCTCCCTGTCACTCTTGGCTTACCCCTGGCTGGCCCGTCCTCACCTTAACTTGTTAACTCATATCTCTGGCACATGTTGTCCCAGTGTCCTCATAGTCTGCCATAGGCTACCCTACCACTTCCCTGAATGTGTTGGCCAACTCATTCTTTTATTTATTTATTTATTGAGACCGTGTCCCTCTGTGTATAGTCCTGGATGTCCTAGAACTTGCTCTGTAGACCACTCCGACCTTGAATTCACAGAGACCTGCCTGCCTCTGCCTCCCGAATGATGGGATTAAAGGTGTATGCCACCACTGCCTACCTGGTGTGGGACTCCTTTACAGCAAGGGGATTCAATTCCAGAGAGCAACGGCCGTTCATTTGTACTCTGCTTTTGAATTGTGGCCAAAAGACAACATAAGTTTTACTCTTCTTGCCTGTTTTTGAAGGGCGCAGTTCAGTAGTGCTAAGGCAGCTCCTGTGGGTATTTAACAGGTCTACAGCAAACGGTGACTCATAGGCCTGTCACATTCTTCTCCCCCACCCCAGTTCCTAGAGCCACCCTTGGACTTTCTGTGAGTTTGCCTACAAAAATGGGACCACTTAGTGTCTGTCTCTTGGCCACGGGCTTCCTAGGGTTCTTCTGTGTTATAGCAGGCAATGGGGGAGGCCCTTCCTCCCAAAGGCTGAATCCTAGGCCATATTTTCCTCAGTCACTCATCTGTCTATAGACCTTTGGGTTCCTTGGCTCTTGGCTGAGGTGCATCTTAGGAACATGGGTGTGTGGAGGATATTTATTTCCTCAACCCTCTGCTTCTAATTATTTTGATTACATATCCAGAAGTGAGATATGTAATGGATATAGCGGTTCCACTTTAATTCCCTGAGTGAAAGGACTGTGGTTAGACTTCCTGTTCCTCTCCCTGCAGCATGGGGCTGCACACGGTAGGTGCACAAGCTGCACATGTGTTAAGTGACTGTTGGCTGCACTGAAGGTCAGCGACGGAGAAAAGCTATGGAAAAGTTCCTTTGCCACCGTGTTGCCATGGTATTTAAGAGAACAGCTTAAATAGGTGTTTTAAAATACTGAATTTTGGCTGGGATATGGTGGTGCTCACTTTTAATCCCAGCACTCAGGAGGCAGAGGCAGGTAACTCTCTGAGTTTGAGGCCAGCCTGGTCTACGGAGTGAGTTCTATGATAGCAAGGGCTGTTACTCACAGAAAGCGATGTCTCAAAAAAACAAAAAAAAAAAGGTGTGTGAGGTGGTGTGTGTGTGTGTGTGTGTGTGTGTGTGTGTGTGTGTGTGTGTGTGTATAGTTTTTAAGATAGGGTTTTACTGTGTAACAGAGCCATGGCTATCCTGGATTCACTCTGTAGATCAGGCTGGTCTCGAACTCACAGAGATCTGCCTGCCTCTGTCTCCTGAGTTCTAGGACTAAAAGGCTGTGCCACTACACCCAGCCTCAACACATTTCTTGTCATTCAGTGTCTTTGGTTTTCCTTTGAGTATCTTTGTGCCTGTGTCTGGATTCATTGTTTTGCCTCTGTGTTTTCATAAAAAGTGAATGGTAGCCTGGCGAGTTGGCTCAGCGTTTAAAGCACTTGCCACACAAGTTTGAGGACCAGTTCAGACGCCCAGGATCAGGGATGGGTTTAGGGGTCCAGCTGATGATAATTCTATAAGAGATCCTGCCTGGACAGCTAATATAAAGAATGATCAAGGAACACTCCTGCCATCTATATACATGGCCACACACATATGAACACATACTATACACATGGGGAAAGAAAACCAATAGTGAGTGGCATCTCTTAAACTAAAGCGTGTGTGTGTGTGTGTGTGTGTGTGTGTGTGTGTATGTGTGTGTTGACTAGTGCACACAGCAGGTGTGGGTCTGTCGGACTCAGCCTCTGGGTTTTAACAGCTGACATTTTGGCCACCTAGATCTACGAAGACTCCATTGTCCTCCAGTCAGTGTTTAAGAGTGCTCGGCAGAAAATTGCCAAAGAAGAAGAGAGTGAGGAGGAAAGCAATGAGGAGGAGGAGGAAGAGGATGAAGAGGAGTCAGAGGCAGAGGGTGAGCCTCCTGCTCCTTGCCCTTCCCACTTGCAGGGCTGTTTCCACACACACTAAAGACCATACACCTGCCCTGCCTTCGCCCAGTTTCCTCAGTTGTTAAAATGAAATGTACCAGTTGTGGAGCCCAGGACGGTGTTGCCTTTGGATGTTAGGATGACACTTGCATGCACACCACCGGTCACTCCATAGCACTGTAATGACATCTGCAGCGCTTGAAGGCTGTAGACTGCTGGGCTCCATCCCAATGTTTCTGGATCAGTGAGGCCCCATCCCCTACATGGTCAACAAGTTCCCACAAGGCGCTGCTGGGCCCAGGCCTCACGTAGACAGGCATTGATTTTCAAAAATAATTGTCAAACTGATCTTACTACGCCCACTAATTTTGCTCTACACAGAGACATGATTTCACAAACATCATTTTTTTTTTTATTGTTAATTATTTGCTTAGTGTAGGTGACTTGGAAGGTGGAATAAGGTGTAGTCTCATAATCTATAGGGTTTGGAGAAGTGTGTTCCAGTTTTCTGATATTTTGGAGTATATATTTCCACATTTAACAGATCCAAAAACATCAACAGATGTATCAAAATGTCTTAATTTTGCTGTTTCAATGAGGCCATTTCCTTACATTTTCCCCCAAGAGATTGAAAGTCTCAGCTCATGTATTCTCTCTGGAGTGATCAAATCCCCCCACCTCCATTGAAATAGATACAGCCAGTCTTGAGATCTACAAATAGTGGGGAAAATCGGCTTATGTTGCAGACCCACCTTCTCATGACTTATCCTTAGATACTTGGAGTCAAAACAGTGGGCTGCCTCTTCCAGAACTTCCTTAGGAGGCAAGCACTTTGCCCTCTTCTGAGTGAGAGCAGAACTGGCCGCAGTCTTCCTGACAATGCACTTGACAGATAGCGTTAGACTGTCCCATGTGGCTGCGAGCAAGGTACCCCCACCAAAGTCTGCTAGCATGGCTTTACAGTGGCTTTCTCTGTTGTAGCGCCCATCACTGGTTAAATCAATTATAGAGTAGATTGTGCATGGGAACTCTTCAGGGGTTGAAAAAAAGCTGCACTACACATGTGAACTGATACATGCGACTGTCTCCCATGTGTAAGTAAAAAGCAAGCCATGGACAGTGGGCATGCCTGCACATGTATGTAGCAACTAAATAAAGCTGCAGGTGTCTCTGCATGTATGCGTGTCTATACATATTTGAATTCTTGGTAGGATAGAATATAGACTATGTATAGATATAAACTGTGCTTTTTTTTCTGGAAATAATCAGCAGAGAGGCATGAGATAGCATAAAAGACACGTGTCGTCTCATTGCTTGCCAGTTTGTCTCTATATATTAAAAATGCTACTTGAATTTTGAAAAACGACTTGAATTTTTATTTTTTCATTTTATTAGTTTAATTACATCCTAAATGCTGCCCTCCCCGCACCCGTCCCTCCCACATCCCACTACTTGAATTTTTAAATCAAATAGTGTACACAGTGAAGTCATCTTTCCTTTTTGCCCTTTATAAGAATTGGTAATAGTTAATATAAATTTTTTATCTGATAATCCCCCTGCTCAGCCACCAGGAGCCAGGAAAAGGATCCACCCCCACTCTGAGGTCCTGTGACTGTCACTCCCCTCCCAGAGACCCGCTTGCCCTTGGAGGGGAGCTAACCAGACCAGCAGAGTGAACTGGCCTGCCATAGAGGCTCTCCAGCACTGGGGGAGGTCAGACTGGTTATCTGTATGTGGGATAATAATAATTTGACTGACTTTGAGTCCTCCCTGGGGACTCTTTTGTTTCTGTTTTAGCAAAATCTGTGAAGGTGAAAATCAAACTGAATAAAAAGGAAGAGAAAGGCCGGGATACAGGGAAGGGCAAGAAAAGGCCAAACCGAGGCAAAGCCAAACCCGTTGTGAGCGATTTTGACAGCGATGAGGAGCAGGATGAGAACGTGAGTGTACAGGCCTGGACAGGGGCGGCTGCGTGCTCGACCCGCAGCCCCTCATGGGGTACACAATCCTTGCTTAGGCCGTGGAGGAGGAAGCCTGGTGAGGCGGTCATGTCGAAGACAGGAACAGAGAGAAATTTAGAACAAAGAATCTAAAACCGTGCGTGTGGCCGTGGAAATGAAAAGCCCTCCGTTTCAATTCCCCTTTTCAATCTTCTAGGGCACGTACGTGCAAATACAGTTTTCTTCATGGCTGGTTAATATTTTATATCTCTCGTACCCAGCTTGCTGTGAGTACATAGCAGTTCAGATAAAATAATGGTTAGAGGGGAAAGGAAAGTATTGCGATGGCAGAGTTTTTAGCTGTGGTGCCTGAGATTAAATACCTAGAGGCTTTATTCTTATCAGGGAAATTTCAAGGAGTATTTTATCAAGCCAGCACCTTTAGATCTGAGGAACGGTTAACATTTATATTAGCATCGTCACATGGATATCACTCAGGTCCAGGGTACTCTGCAGGTCCCGAGGGAGTGAAGAGCAGGGGTTGAGTTCAGACCTTGGGAGCTTCCCCAGCCTAGTACTGTTGGAAGGACAGACAGACAGACACTTGGCCAGTCCCATCCTTAACTGACTTCCCACAGCAGCTCAGCTTCCCCAGCACAACAACCCCCACACAGCTTTCATTCTGGAAAGACAATTTTCCATTTTAGTACATAAGTGAATTTGAGTTCCCTTTAGCACTTTGCTACTCCAGCGTGTTTGGAAAGTTCTAGAACCGGGCTTACTATATTTCGGTTACATTTAAAACACCCTGTTTTCTTGAGATGACTTGCCAGTGAGCAGATATTCAATGCATGGCCTTTTTCCTGCAGTGGGACAGGTTTTTAAGCTCAGATAAAGGTAGAGATGGTTAGCAGCAGACTTCAGAAACCTCAGGGGCAGACAGCAAGTGCAGCCGACAGGCACCGCCTTGGGTTTGCCAGTGCAGCACTCCCCACTGGGACATAGAGGGTGCCCATGCCTCTGCAGTGTCTGTCTTTCCACAGAAAGACATGGGTGTAGTGCACTCAGTCTGCCTGCCTCTTTCTTTTAGGAACAGTCAGAAGCAAGTGGGACTGACGACGAGTGAACAGCCTGGACATGAGCTTCCTGCGGCAGCGGCTGCGGCGGGCAGCCGAACCGAATGCTTTCTTCCCCCTCTCCTTCCTCCCCAGTGAGTTCACTTGCCATTTGGGCACACTGGGTTATTTCTCCGTCCTCACTGTCATCTAGAACTAGCTTTAGGGTAGTGCCAGACAAACATATGATATCATGGTGTAAAAAAAAAAAAAAAAAAAGAGAAGCGCGCGTACACACACACACACACACACACACACACACGGATATTTGTAACATATTGTGACCAAATGGGCCTCAAAGATTCAAAGATTAAAAACAAAAAGCTTTTGATGGGAAAGATGTGGGTGGATAGTATATTTCTACAGGTGGGTCGAGTCTGGTCGCAGTTTGGTGGGCTCGGTTCTGCCATCTGCTCTGATAGGAAGATTTTCACCTTCTGCCGCGCCGATGGCCAGGGGGAACCGTTCAAAGCCACTGGTTATTTTATTTTTCATCAGGCGATTTTCAAGATTTTCATTTGTTTCAGTATTGTTGGGTTTTTTTTTTTGTTTTGTTTTTTGTGTTTTTTTTTTTTTCACTGTGGTACATATAAGCGACTTTACTAGTGACAATTGTACAGTAGTTAGATATCACCTACATATACATTTTTCCATTTTATGCTCTATGATCTGAAGAACAACAACAACAAAAAAAAGCTTTTTGACTTGTATAAGATTTATGTCTACTGTAAACATTGCTGAAACTTTTTTTTTTTTTTGGTTCTCGTTTTATTGACAACGCTATTGAATATTACAGTGTCTAGAGTGTCCCGGATGGCTTCTTTTGTCCACCCGATCTCCTGTGTTACCGATGTGTATGGTCTCCTTCTCCCTAAAGTGTACTTAATCTTTGCTTTCTTTGCACAATGTCTTTGGTTGCAAGTCATAAGAGCCTGAGGCAAATAAAATTCCAGTAATTTCCAAGGATGTGGTGTTGGTACTTTCCTTAATAAACCGATGATTTACATTGACTCTGTCGCCTCTTCTTTTATGAACTCTAGGGCACTAAACCTTTGGACGTGATGTGGCAGCTCTCTGCAGATAGAGGAGAACAATCATGTTATACAGATCACACCGGGGGGCGGGGAGCATCTCCAGAAATGAGCTAGGTGTAATATTAAAGGCAAGAGACAATTTGCTTTTCTGACTAAAAGAGGGGTTGCTTCCAGTCAAGCTTGGTCTCCTGGCTTAAAATTCGTTCATTAGTCAGAAGAATCTATACAGGTAGGCAGTGTGGAGACTGACTCAGTCACTACCCACATGATCTAACGACATTTTGTGCAGCGCATCCTGTTTGAATAAGCCATGAGGGGTGTAAGTCATATCGGCACCTACATCACAAATCCAAGAGCGGGCAGCCACAGTGCCACTGTCACAGCAGAAGGGATTAATAGTAGACCAGTCACTCATATCTACCAGTTGCCCTAGCTTTGCATTTGGGTTTTGTATCTTATGTCCTGCAGCCTTTTTTAAGTCCTCAGAAAGCCAGCCCAGAGACTGGGGCATCCTTCCCCACGGATCTGCCAGCAAAGTCAAATGGAAGTTTCCTATGACACTAAGGAGGGTTAGCATTTTCCCGAGGAGCAGTTGAAAGTCTGTGAGATTGTGCTAGGTGAGCGTGCTAGGTGAGCTGTCCAGTGCTGTATCAGATCACAGTCCTAGGAAGCTTCATCTTCCTGTCAACTCTGCCCTGACTTTCCGGTTACTCCGAGCAGTCCGGAATATTGTATTTCTTTTCTTGATTTGCTGATGGGATTTACTTACCGCAGTAGGAATGGACACTTCAGAGAAGAAGCCATATTAAGTTTCCTTTCTGGGACCACTTAGTATCAGTTCAAAGGAAACAGCGCCTCCCCCTCTGCTTTCCTTTCTGTGTTTTCTGGGCTCTCCTTGGCTTTGGAGACCTTGCAAAAGCTACCCAAACCCCTGCTTTTATGGGTCAAGCCTCCTCTGTCTGGTTGTGCACTGCTCCTACTCCTGCTGTATTGGCTGGCTGTTCTCCCCGAATGGGCACATTGGTCCTGCCTGGCACAGGAAGCATCCCGTTGTCCACTGTCTCCCTGCTGTGAGTGCTTCCTACCTGCTAGTCATCAATTCACACTACTGCGTGCTTCTTCAATTAGCAAGACCAAGGTTACCGTAAGTCCACATTGTTCACCACTTTAGCCTCTTTTGCACTTTTGGAGCTTCCAGTCCACAATCAGTTCACCCTCTTGTTCTGGCTAAGGCTCTACAGGACAATGAAATGCCTGTGACTAAGAAAGAGGAACCAGGACCCCATAGTTCCCTTTAGAATTATGCCACCAGTGACCACAAGACCTCATGCTAGGTGCCACCTGCTCAAGCCATGGCTTCTCCCCAGAAGGACCTCTTGGACAAATGTAAGCCTTTAAGACATGAACCTGTGGGGGGATATTCAAGATCCAAACTACATCAAAATAATGTCCAAACTGTACCATTTCCTGATAGTTAAGCCTTTCTCTGCCTGCTTTATACATTGGACTTTATATGCATTTATAAGGTGGATCTTTTATAGCAAGAACAGTACTATTAGTGGTTCCAGGGGGTCTTCGGAAGGGTCCCTGTGGGAAAGGAGGATTACCATATATCTTCTGTCAAGTTCTCCAAGTGCACATTGCATAGAAGACATCACTAAGCACTTCCCCCATGGAAACAGTAAAGCTACTCTTCCAGCAACAGATCCTGGGGGCCTTGCCACAGCTTGCCCTTTAAGCAAGTCCCCTAGAGAGTGGCTTTCAGTGCTCCTGGCTTGGCATACACCTTGGCTATCTCAACCTGAGGTAAGTAAGACCTGAGCTCAGAGCATGAGCTTCATGGTCTCAAATGAGATCCTTTCCATAGATCTGCCTTTTAGGATGAGATAGTCTGGTATACATCAAAGTGTACCAGATATGGCCACGTATCCCTCAACAGCACAATGCTTTGGGGGAAACACTGTCACACGGTATATTGCTGTGTGAATATTATAGATTATGCTTATGAAAGAAGATGACAACTACGTTTGCCAGCTCCTTCTAGGGGACCACTGTTGTATCCGGAAAATCACTAGGCAGTGTGTAAATTGTAGCATGCCAGGAAGGCTATTAAGATCTCTGTTTTAAAGATACTTCTTTCTTGTTTTTAAATATATATATAATATAATATATAATATATATTATATATATGTGTATATATGTATATATATATGTATATATATATGTACACACACACACACACACAAATGTATGGGTTGTACCTGGCTTTTTGCCGCAGACATTCTTGAGTTTCAGTGTCCTCTGCAAAGCTTGGAGTGAGAAGTCTATAAGTCCAATATTGTACTTCACATACAGCTTTGTTATTAAAGGTTTTATTTAGGGAAAAAATGACTTGCAAATGTCATTAAAGAATACCAGGAAGATTCACAGGAGTAAGAAGTGCTTTGTAGAGCAGTGGTTCTCAACCTTCCTAATGCTGTGACCCTTTAATAGACCCCCTCATGTTGTGGTGACCCCAACCATAAAATTATTTCACAGCTGTGACTTTGCCACTGTTATGAATTGCAATGGAGATATCTGATATGCGCGATCTCTGACACGTGACCCTCAGAAGGGTCAGGACCCGTAGGTTGAGAACTGCTGCCATAAAACCTCATCAATCACTGACAGTTTCAAATCAACGTTTCCCGCGATGTTGTTCCCTAGACCCACAAAATCAGCATCACCTGGGCGCAGGGGACTCAGGGTCATCCGAGATCCAGTCAAGCAGAGAGTCCTAGTAAGCCCTGGAACCTAACATGCCTTCCCTAACATGTGAAAACCGAAAATCTAAACCTATCAGAGGGCAGGCACATGTCTGTCAATTCATTTCTGGGGAGCAGTGTGTGGCTCCCTAGAAATGGTTTCTACGGCTGCTTCCTGTGCCCAGCCCACTCAATCACATGAAAAGAAAGTAAGAGTGAATGAAAAGGCAGTGGTTTCCCTCTCTCACCCAGCTCTCTCCGTGACAGGCAGCAGTCTTCATTTGTGCCTGAGTTCAGCCTCATTCGGGCTAATGTGGTCAATACTTAGGGGAAATATCTTTGGTTTGCTTAGCAGAAAGGTACTGACAGACTCTAGTTTGCAGATATAACCCTTTTTCCCCCGCAACAAGAATTTCATATGAACACTCAATCTTGCTACATATCTAGATACCTCAGAGGAAAGAACCAATCTGTTTCTTTAAATTTGCTAGCGGTGCATCAAGATAAGGTATGGGTTTTTGTTTGTTTGAATACACAGTCACATAGTGTTTGAGGCTCAGCATTAGGGAGGTAAAGGCAGAAGGATTGCCACTACCAGCGGAGGCTATGTTATGAGACTATTTTATATACACAAAGCCCCTAGCAACATGCTATTCTAAACCCAGAAAAAACTGTTACTCAAAGACGAAGACACGTTTGGAAGCCTAAACAGAAGGAGTTGGAGCTCAAGGCCAGCCTGGGCTACATAGTGAGATTCTGTGTCAAAACGAGAGAAAGGGAGAAAATAAAGTATACTGACTCTTAACTATATTTCTAGTGTCTTGGAGTTTTTTTTTCTTTATCTTTGATTTTCTGTAGTTTCACATAAAAATTGAGGGTTCTTTTTAAAAAAAAATGAGTGGGCCTATCTTGCAAGAAATGTTAAAGATCCTTCAGGGAGAAAGAAAATAAAAGACTGATCTGTATAAATAAAGATTCCCAAAGATATCCTGGACCCAGTCTCCACCAAATACCAATGACATTTTTATAGAACATGGAAAATAAATTTTAAGATTCATATGAGGCCACAAAAGAATAGCCAAAACAAACAAACGAGAAATTGGAGGCAGAACTCCCTGTCTTCAAAATCTACTAAAGAGCTATAATAAGCAAAACGGTATGGCACTGCCATAACATGACCTATCAAACTGAAAGTCTTTTAAAAAAAGACAAAAAATTCATATTTCTGTGAGTAGATACACAACAAAGGTTCCAAAAGCATGCAGTGGAGTAAAATCTCTTTAATAAAAACTGTTGGCACTGCCCAAAGAATGCTACTTCTTACAACATAGACATTTATGTTTTCCACTGGTCTTTTCACAGTGGCAAGAAATGAAGTCAGCCTAGATATCCATCAACTGAAGAATGTATGATCAAAATGTGGGTCATATATACAATGGGATTTTATTCATCTATACAGGAAAAAAAAAACTTTACAGGGAAATGCATGAGTCTGGAAAACATTAAGTGAGTCAGCCCAGGCTGTAGTGTTCTCTCTCATCCACAGACCTCAGTCTCTGTTCAAGATGTGTAGTCAGGTAGGGGAAGAGACGGGGAAAGTCAGAAAACTAAAGAAAGGAGAGACTCTGAGGGAGAGCAGATTCGACAAGAGAACCAAGCAAAAGAGGAGTACTGGGGGCTGGAGAATGTGGCAGGGATGAGGAGGCAGCAGGGACAGGCGAGGGGACAGGAGACTCAACCAAAGGAGATGTGGATGGAAACCCCATAGGGAAAGCGATTACTTTGTAAGCCAACTTAAAGTTTATGATTTAAAAATGGAATAAATGGTGGTGTCTACACACAAAGAAATGGAACAGTCCCCTCTCTCACACACAGGCAGAGGTCAGCTGGAACTATGAACTGCTTACCGAAGTACAATGGAGAGAAGTGACGTTGAACCAGAAAAAAAAATTTGATCCTTGTAACACAGATAAGTTAAGCAAAGGAGACAAGTTGACAATTGCAAAGTGCGAGGTATCTGCAGAGAAAAATAAATATCACAGAGGGAGCCTAGAGGACAGAGCTGTGTGTGTAAAAGATGTATCTGCAAAGAATTGATACCCAAAATATATGACAGACTCAGTAACATGCCCAACCTCCATCTTATTTGAAAACAGGCTAGAGATCTGCACAGATAATCTCTCGGAAGAAGATCTGGAAACAGCCAAGAGGCCCAAGAAGTATCCAACATCACTTATGTGATCAGAGAAACAAACCTCAGTGAGCTACTGCCTCTCATCAGTTACAGGCAAAGAGTCACTTACCCAGTATTGCCTAGGGCCCAAGTTAGTACAGGAAAACAAATATGGTACATGGCCCTTCCAAAAGTTCAAATAATTACCCAATGTATTTATGTAGCTAAAGGCAATGATATTAGTATGCAGAAGAGACATCTGCACTGCTTATGAACATCAGTACTTAAATCTAACTATGTTCAAGGTGAGTGGATAAAGATCATCTTACATGGTTGGGATTTAAGTAGAGGTTAAAGAAGGCTAAACAGAGGTTAAAGAAGAAGGGGAAAGGAGAGATAGGGCTAAGGATCATTTCTGTTATACAATCAGGGTATCTATCAGTAGTTAACAGTAAAGAGTTGATGGGCAAAATAGACTAAATGTTCTTGAAAAAATGAGGCATGGAGGAAGCAGGGTGTGATTGGGATGTGAAGAGGATTAAAATTATTGAAGAAAAAAATGAGGTGTGTCTGTGCTACCCTGGCTTAGTATGCATGTGGAAGCATATCAAAACACCACATTTTACCCCTCAACATATGCTTGATTATTATGTGCCACTCTAAAGGGATTCGAAGAACACGGGACGACATACTTGACTTTTCTTATTCTTAATTAATCTACCAAGATGACTTGTGTATCTGACAGTCATAGCACGTGGACAAACGTTACGGTCTGGAAGGGCGAACTGGGAAGACCTCGTCATGAAGCGTGGACCCTTTCCTTGTGGTAGGGCACCATCACAAAGTAGACCTGTCTTCAACTGGAACTGGGTATTGCCATCTCTAGGGTAATTCCTAAAGAAGCTTTTGGAAGTATAAGGAACAAGATGTATTTGAGTGGCAGAGTGCTTGTTTAATATGCATAAGGCCTTGGAGTCCATAGCCCAGATGCTGAAACAAAAATGTAATTAGTTTGCCAAGGGAAAAAAACGAAACTACAGAAACAATTAACACTAGAAGGCAGGAAGTGTGGAAGACAGTTTAAAAAAAAAAAGACAAGGCTATAAAATAAGATTATTAATTAATTAGTAATACAACTATGGCATCCCTCACTTTGAAGGGCAATACGCTAAATATACCAAATGAAATGGCAGAGACAGAGTGGGCCAAGAAACAAGGCCATCTACAAGAAATTCATTTTAAACAGGAAGACTTAAAGTTAAAAGGAGAGGGTGACTTCCCTGCAGGCACCAATTTAATATCGGAGAAAACCCCTCCAGATAAAGAGAGTTAGTGCCTAGTGAAGAAAAGGGAAATTGTGATTTAAATTCAAATTCATTTCCTTTCTATCCACTGTTGTTCATACACCTTTCTCCCAGGCTTACTCATTTATAAACACACACACACACACACACACACACACACACACACACACACACACACACCCCACATGTGCCCGTTTTAACAGGAAATCTTTGGGGCTACATACCACAGTGTGAATGCTCCAAATAATCAGGTCATTAAGGCTTGACAAGGTAACATGGAGCTGTGATGTCAAGGGAGGCGTGAAGATCAGGTGTTCAAGGCCCGTCTCTGCTGCCCAACTTGAGGCCCAGTTGGGCTCTGTGAGGTTCTGTCTTATAAAGCAAAACAGCAGAAACTGTTCAGAGCATTTTCCTCACTGACAAAAGCTCTTGGAGTCACTTGCCAGCAGCCTCTACCTTCTGACCATCACCCTCAGGCAACCACTCACGCACTTCTTATCACCCTAATTTTGCCTTTCTGGGCTTCACATATGAAGAGAATCACATGGTGGAGTCTGCTATGGGTGTTTTTCCTATTCCTGTTTTTGAGACTCCTTTGTGTTACACTATTTCTGTGCCTTATTACCAAGTAGTATTTCATAGGGAGTATTCCCCAACCTGTGCATCTGCTCCCCAGTTGATGGTTTAATATATAAGGCGTCTCTGAACATTGCTATGAAGGTTTTTGTGTGGCCACGTTTTTGATCCAGAAGAATCTGAAGAATCAGATTGCTATGTTATATGGCAAATATATAGTTCGATGAAAACGAATGGATGAGAGTTTGGGGAAACTGTATTTCAACTGATAACCTCATCTCCAAAAGGAAATTCTCATGCCATAACTAGACTTTAATTTACTTTATTTTTTGAAGGATTATTTTTATGTATGTGAGGACTCTGTTGCTCTCTTTAGACACACCAGAAGAGGGGCATCAGATCCCACTACAGATGGTTGTGAGCCACCATGTGGTTGCTGGGAATTAAACTCAGGACCTCTGGAAGAGCAGTCAGTGCTCTTAACCACTAAGCCATCCCTCTAGCCCCTGGACATTAAATGTAATGGATAAACTATTACATCTCTAAGAGGAAGTATAGAAGAGTGTGCTATTGAGTTAGAAAACTATTTTTCTAGCAGGTAACAAAAATGAGCGGCCATACAAGAGCATGAGGACAAAATAGATTTCCTCAAAATTAAAATAGATGATGATGTTAATTATAAAGATGGTAAAGTGAACCACACAGCCTGTGGTAGCATATTGATGAGCTGTGCATAGACAAAGCTTCTTTAGAAAGTCTGTTTGCACTTGTTCCCCCATGAACTTTGTCATGTGGCTAAAGCTACTTTATGTGTCCCAGGAAGGCATGGGAAATATTAGGGATTTACCGTGTAATTGCTTGATTCCCTGAGAGTGGCAGAACTCAGCGCAGGCTTCCTCTCTCTTTCCTTGGTCTTCTCAAGAAACTTGCTCACAATAGCAGCTCTTGGGGGGTAGGGGGGTGACCCTTGGATGAGACACTAGTGCATTTGTGGTGAGGTTCAAAGTTTGTTGTTTCCTGTGGTTTGATAGAAATACCGCTATTTGTCTTTTTGGTGGGCTGCATATGTAGTGTTTGCAGTGAGTGTGACCCCAGGGAAAAGTCTAGAGAAGGAGCCTATGACAATAATGTACATGAAGAACTTCTAGAGGTTCCTGGATTTATAAATGAAATTTTAAGGTAGTTAAATTGGAGAAACAGAACTCCAAGACTACCCAGTACTACACAAATCCAAGCATGCACTTGTTATGTACATAAATATTGCTTCTAGAAAATTCTATCCGCACTGTCAAAAGACATGATATTTGAAAATAGTGTTATGAAGGGACTGCACAGTCCTCGAAGGCTCAGTGTGCTCAGGGTGTCCTGTTCCCCCAAACTTCCTGGCAGTGGCACTTGAATCAGCCCAGGTAGCTTTTCAGATTTTTCTGGAAGCATGTATGGGAGCTGAGATCCTTAATAAACACCGTAGACATGAAGAGTTTCCTTAGTCAGGTACCAGCCTTCACTGCTTGCTATGTTTCTGAAGTGGTTTTGCAGTTTGTGTGTCTCTTTTAAAACACATTGATGAGTTCCTACGCTAAGTCCTACGTTCAATGTTGACCAAATCCTAACACTACTGTGTATCTTCTGACGTTATGGAGCCCTCCTGTATTACACCCCACTAGTCTCCCCATCACGATGCATCAAGAGGCCTTCTCAATAGATGATCTGATGGGGTACCCAGATTAAGGTATCGGCAGTGTTTCTTGTCATCTAGTTGGCGCTATGCTCTTTGCTTGCTTTACAAGGCTGGGCAAGGGCTAAGCCCACTAATGGTTTGGGTTCAACAGTGGACGAGAACCACAGCCTGGTTTTACTTCAAAGTTGTTTCATTTCCAAACCACAAAGCAAGCAATGTACACTTGGGAGGAAGAGAGGTGTCTGACGTTTTGTGTCCAAAGTGAGAGAGCCCCACTGGGTTGGAACAGTTCAGTCCCCAGAGGTTCTAGAAAATGACAATAACAAGATATCCCATGCATATATATATATCAGTGCTGATGTGTGGGGAGCAGGTGCAGCAGCAATCCCAAGATGGCGCCCGGGACTGCTGCCGAGTCTTACAACTAGCACCTGAAAGTAAGCCACGCCCCATCGTGAGAGCTGCGCAGGCGCACCATGACGATAGATCAGGCCATGTGACGTGGACCTATGATCGGAGGTTACGGAGACTGGACGGTTGAGGCGGTTGAGAGAGGTTATAAGGGAGTGCGCTGGGGGCGAGGGAGATACATTGTTGCTGTTTGCAGAGAAAAGGGCTCCTGAATAAACTGCTTTGAGAAGAACGTCTTGGTGCCGCTCCTTTCCTGCTGGTCGGGGTTGGAAGCGACACAGATGCATTTAATACACGCTAAACCTATAGGATTTTCTTACACCTTTAAATGACATTAATTTCCTTCAATCTATGATGCCATAGTTTCAACCGGCAAGATTTTTTCCCCTTTGGTAATCAAATCCTAACTGAGTTCTATTGATGGTGCTACAGAGTCCATAAACTACTTTTCCTTCAAGTCTATTGCACACAGTAGCACACGTGTTCTGGAGAGAAATGCCATCAGCCAATGAAGAGCTGTGCCATTCTTTGCAGTTGGTGACTATTCCATTGTGTCACTGAAGTTCCCAAATGCGTTCCATATGGATATTCTGGTTGCTTCTCGCCCATGTTTATCATTGCTGATGACAACAGATGGCATGGATGGGGTGACAGCCATGTGCTGTGGGTGTAAGAAGGGCTTGAGAGGGTTTCTTTGGGGTTGAAAAGGGGAATTCGGATGATAAATGGAGAATACAAAACATGGTTTAAGGTTCAGGGAAGAGGAAGACGAGATGGGCGGAGCCGTTGTTGACATCTTAGTGTGGTTGGACCGTGAAAATACCCTTTCCAAGTGCCACTGGCAAAACGACATGAGCATGTTCCAGTTCCAAGTAATCAATGAGAACTGCCTTCCAAGAAGCTGCGTCAGAACCAACTGAAGGACTTGTGAAATCAGATCCCCCAACTTCCACAGAGATTTTGCCGTTTAAGGCATGGGGCCAGGCCTGAGAGTTTCCAACTCTGAGAAGTCAGCAGTGACCTTTTGTTGACTTCTGGGCCACACCTTGAGAATGACTGTTCCTGACCAGAGACGACAAACTAGCACTCTTTAGATGTATTCGGCCAGCATAACTTTTCCATTGCGTTACGCATTGTCAAAAAACATTTAGAAATGGGTATTTCTTCTAAAACTTCAGACTCGAAACTTCTGCTGGAAAACTGGGACTATGTCTCTGCCTGGCAATATCTAACCAAAACCAAGTTTGCTGCTTCTCGAAAGACTAAGAGAGCCAGACATTTAACCGTATTATTATTTCTCTTTGAAATTCATCTGCCATTCGATGCCCTGGTTCTCCAGCAGTCCTCCTAGTAGTTACATCAAATTCTCTCTTGTTCTGGGGCTCTGCATATGAACTTCTATTGTCTGGTATATTATCTCCATTGTTACTACTACTGCAGCCTGGTTTTCCCTCGTCCCTCTGCCTTCAGCTGAGAAGCCACTCTCTCCCGTGAGCTTGGTCTGTGGACCTTGTGATGTAGGGTAAATATTTCTGCATGTGCTCCCACAGTGGTCCTGAACTTCTCCATCAAAGCCATCATAGCCCGCTATATTATCTCCTAACCAAATGAGTGACTGAAGATATGAGACAGCTAGAATAGTAATAAATAATACTATACAATCTTTGCTTTCCATCCCAGGTTACTGCCTTGGAATCTTAAGTTTTATTTCTAATTTTAGGAGTAACAATAATGAAAAATGTAAATTTTAATTAAACCTCCCTTAAACCTGCCATTTAGGGAGAGAAGTAAATTTGAACTCCTTAATTATTTAAAATACCCTACTAGCTTGGGCTGTAACTCAAGCCTTATTGCACTTGGCTGGAATTTACCGAAATCCAAACACATGAGGTTCATTCCATGCCGTTACCCAGGCACACATTCCTGGCGATCATCCGTAACTATCATGTTCTTGGTTAAACCTTGTAGACAGTTGTTTCCCCACAATGCTATTCTAGAGACAGTCAGAATTTGATATGAAAGCTTATTAAATTGTTTAAGAAGAGGGAGAAGATGGAGGGAGATCCCATGTTCACGTTGACACAGATCTCACAGAAGTCCCTCGGGAGTTTCTTGACCTAAGAGAAGATATGGACTTATGTGAGTGCAAAGTAAGATAGGAAGACAGGTCTGTCCACACTGTAGGTAAAGAGGCTATGTGAGAGTTCAGAGAAAGCACAAGTCCTTTCTAGTATACCCAGAGGGCATCCGATCTAGTGACACAATAAAATTAAAAAATATGAATGTTCTACAAGAAATTAAAAATTATTTTTAGTACATGAAATGGAGGGTCTTATCAATCCTTGTGTAAAGTGAGAAGTGTTTGAGAAAGTAACCCAGCTTTGGACAAAAGCTTCACAGCATGAAGTCCCTTCGCAGCAGAATTGGGGAGGCATTTTTTGCCAGGGGCTAGGTTGTGACCTTCAGAGGTTTCTTAGTTTTTCTAGACCCACTTTTCCCATCTGTAAGCTGAGCTGATAACAAATGATCTCTCAAGTCCTTTCTGGTATTATGATTCAAATGAGTGTCTATATTCTAATTTTTATACCGATTAGACTTCTGTGGTTCATGCAATTAGTTTTGCTGTGTGCTTCACAATAAATTCGGGCTTTGGAGTCCTTCATTATGTGCAGAGGTGGTCGTGTCTTATTGCTTAGGAGACAAATGAAGTGTCAACTTTATTCCGAGGGAAATGATTAGAGATTACGTGTCTAGAGGGGGAAGAGCAAATCTTATTCAAAAGTGAAATAATAACTTCAGAAGGTCCTGGAAAGACTTTGAAATATTCTTTGGAGTCAGATAATTAGAGACAGATGATTGCATGAGTAAGTTCCCAAAGGCAGTGGAAATAGCCGATGTATGTGTCATTAAATAAACGGCATTTCATTAGTCCTTAATAGGTAAGGGCTGGGGGAAGGAGGACAGGCTGATAGATTCTGTTAAATGCATTAGATCCTAAGATCTAATATATTTCAGGGAAAGCCTTTGGTAATGAGCATGACCGTGATTTTCATACTTCCTTGTTTTTAATACCTACTCAAACCAACAAGGATATCTGTATGTCAACCATGCACAAACAAATGGAATGGAGTAGGCCAGGAGACAGTAGGAGATACCCACCCACAGGAACACCCCTACACTACACCACTTACCAGTGGTCTAATGGCAGCCGGAGCAGGGAGTGCTCAGTGACACTCATGGGCAAAGACAGAAGCCTATGAATTTAAGAAACCCCAAATTATTCTGATATGTTTAAAAGTCAGTTGTTTCACTGAAATTTGAATAAACAAAAGAGTCCCAAACAGTGGGACACTATAGTAAAATACAGTCTTTCTGTTCCATGAGATGTAAAGAAACCAAAGACCAAAGGAAGCCTAGGGCCCAAGGTTCACCCTGGGCCCGAGCCCGCTCCTTTGTGTAGCTTCACATACTGGGTTATTGTTTCACAATAGCTTTAGAATTCTGAGCAACTCCAGCTAAGAGTATCAGGCCTGTCTTAGTCAGTGTACTATGGCTGCAAAGAGACAACATGAACGTGGCAACTGTTATAAAACGAAAGCATTTAACTGGGGCTTCCTTATAGTTTCACAGATTTGCTCCATTATTGTCATGGTGGGAAGCACACGGGTAGACATGGTAACTGGAGAAATAGCCAAGATTCACAGGCAGCAAGAAGAGAGTCTGGCTTGGGCTTTCGAAACCTCAAAGCCCCACACCCAGCGACACATTTCCTCCAGCTCCAGCAAAGCCACACCTCCTAATCCTTCTGAAGAACTGCCACTCACCAATGACTAAGCACTGAAATGTATAAGCTTATGGGATCCTTTCTCATTTAACCCACCACAAAGCAAAAGGCCAGGGACACGAGGGAAGAGGAACTAGGATGCTGAAAGGCTTGGGTACATTGAAGCTCAATTTAGGTGAACTGCTTTGGCAATTTAGCAAGACCTAGCCTCAAAACAAAGCCTAAGCGGTCTAATGATATAGCTCAGTAATAAAATATTTGTCTAGCCCGATGTGGTGGCTGCCACCTGTAATCCTAGCTCTCGGGAGGCAAAGGCAGGCAGATCTCTATGAGTTCAAGGTTAGCCCAGCTTACATAGTAAGATACTATCGCGAAGACGAAAAATAAGCAACTGAAAAATAAAATGAGCAAATAAAATAAGTAATAACAAAACAATAAATAAAATAAAAATAAATAATAAATTAAATAAAAATAAAATCAAATTTAAAAAAATCACCAAGGCTGAAGATGGACTCACGGCCACCGTCCTGTTCTTACAGTAGCTCACTGGCTGAAGATGAGCAAGGAGTTAATTTTACTCAGGAGAGTGAGTGGCCTGGTGTATTTGGAACCACGGAGCTCTGGGCTGAGTTGCCATGAACTGCGGGACTGAGGGCATGGGCAGGAAGTTGCTGTCATGTGGATGGTACTCTGCGGTTGCTTTCTCTTAGGACAGCCTCATCCCAACCTGCCCGTGTCAGTGGTAAACCTTACCGCATCACTTTGTTTTGTTTTTCGTTTTCTCCTATTGAGGCAGGGACTCACTATCTCAGTATGGAGCCCTAGCTGGCCTAGAACTGGCCATGTAGACCAAGCTGGGCTCAAACGACCTCCTTAATGCTGGGGTAAAACGCATGAGCTGCCCTGCCCATCCATTAATTTTCCACTTTCACTAGACTGTTTCTGTTTTGTTTTATAAAAAGACAGTGAAGGAAGGAATCCTCTCCCCCTTGAGGTGCCAGCCATACGATGGTATAGTATAAGAACAGAGCTTATTTAGGGCATGGGGATGGGAATCGAGGAAACAGAGAAAAGCAGAGGGAGGTGGGAGGAGGGAAAGGGAAGGAAAAGAAAGGAAAGGAGTAGAGGAGTAGAAGCCTACCATGAGCACATTGAGAGAGAGGGAGGAAGGGAATGGGGAAAGAGAGGAAGAGGGTAAAGGAGCAAGGAGCAAGAGGAGAAGAGAAGAGAGCTGTTTTAAAGTGCCAGTTAAGGGGCTGGAGAGATGGCTCAGTGGTTAAGAGCATTGACTACTCTTCCAGAGGTCCTGAGTTCGGGTCCCAGCAACCACATGGTGGCTCACAACCATCTGTAATGAGATCTGATGCCCTCATCTGCTGTGTCTGAAGACAGCTACAGTGTACTTGTATATAATAAATAAATCTTTAAAAAATAAAAATAAAAAATAAAGTGCCAGTTAAGTGGCCATGTCGAAATATTGTTTGCTAGGTGCTGTGAATTAGACCTGGATATGTCCCAGTAGGTAGGGACAAAATGGCGAAGACCAACTCTTTGAGTGTGGAAGTTATTATGAAAATGTTCCTACCAGCATCCTGAGAACAAAATTAATAACAAATAAACAAACAGCCAGGTCTAGACTTGCTGGGTCATCACGTGGAAGCCAGTGGCTGTGTGTGAGTCCTGGGTTTCGGCACCAACATTAGTCAAAACCAGTGTATTCCTAGACAGATCACGCCAAGACAGCACAGTGCTCATTTTGGGAGGTCTTTATTGACAGAAGGGAAGAAGCGAGGGAGAGAGAGAGAGAGAGAGAGAGAGAGAGAGAGAGAGAGAGAGAGCGCTTTGGGTCAGGGTCCATGTTTTTTATCCTTGCTGTGATGTAAGTAAACCAGGTGGTGATGCAGGTGTTGCAGGTAATGCAGGTAACCCTGGTAACACATTCCCAGGGAGTATGTGGCAGTTGCCATGGCAACAGATGCAGGAGGGTCCTTATCGCCTAGGGATGACATCATCGTTGGATTTAGAGACTGGCTGTAAACAGCTTCTGATGTTAACAGTTTCTGAATGATCTTCCATGACTGTGTGCACACGCGTGCAAAGAACAGTGTATACATACCAGTTTCTTATACTTGTTTCCACTACTAAGCTTCAGGAGAAGCAGCAAGATAGAGAGTTGTGCTTGTTTCAATAGGCAGGAGGCTGCCAGCCTGAGTCTACCTCTATATTTGAACTTTCGTATAACAAACTACAACCTGACCCTATAAATAAACAAACCAAACCCTAACAACAGTGTGGCTTTGTATGTGTGTGAAAAACAGCCTGATTTCGTCCACTCACAAACAGCCGAACTTCACCCAAACAGTATACCAATGCACCTCTGACAATATGCACATAACATGTACCAGATCACATACACACATACCTCACATACATAAATATGATGTATAGAAACACACACAATAAATAATATACAGACCACAGGCACACCCCACGGGACATCCCATATACATGCAACTACATACACATCACATGTAGATATAACACATGAACACACACAGCATACACAACTGCACAGGCACAAAGGAACTATACCTAGACACACAGCACACACATATGCACCACATACACACAGACACACAGACATAGACATAAACCACACACACACACACACACACACACACACCGCATACTACACACATACACTGCATGGAAGAACCTAAAAAAATAAGATGCTCTACCCTTTGCAAAATGTGAGTGAAGTAGCTTATAGACTGATGTATACAATACCTGTCCCCAAAGATAATGTCTATATAACCCTAGGTAACCTTGGGTCTAGTAGTGATTTTGTAGACACAAACAAGGCATAATTCTTGGAAGAGATGAACAATGATAGAGTAGCTTCCGTTAAAATAGGAAATATCTGTTCTGTAAAAGACACAGTCAAGTGAAGGAGAAGATGTCACTGACAGAAAGTTTATGCGCAGCTGTGTCTGACGAGGTACTGCTACCTACACCACACGGAACCCTCTTAAACAGTGAGGGTAAGAAACAACCAAGTTTAAAAATGGATCAAGGACCCGGCAGGGATAAATCAAAGATGGCACATAAGAAAGATACTCTCTACCTGCTCTGACTGGAGAAATGTGAGTTCAAAGAGAACTGTTGTTGCCATTGGCCCAGTCCCGAGCACTGCCACCAACAGCTGGGGAGGACGGTTGGCAGCAGGAAGCCTCCTCCTCCTCCTCGGCTTCTCTGATGTGTGGCTGCTTTGAAAGTATGCAGATAAGCGCAACACGGTCCAGCAGGCGCACTGCTGGCTACTTATTGAAGGAGCTGCAAACAGGTAAGCCAGGCGTGGGGATGCTTGCTTAGTGGTTCAGAGCATCTCGGTTTGCTTTCCATTCTGTAACAAAAAGACTGACCGAAACTGACTTTGGGAGGAGCAGTTTGATTTGGCTTACCTTCCCATATCATATTCCATCACAGAGGAAACCAGGGCAGGAAGCTAGAGGCAGAGACTGAAGCAGAAACCATGGAAGAATGCTGCTTACTGGCTTGCTCTTCATGGTATGCTCAGCTACTGTTCTTATGTGACCTAGGACTAGATGCCCCGGGTTGGCACTGACACCAGGCAATGAGATGGGCCCTTTCACACCCATCAGGAAAATGCCCCGATAGTCCTGCCTGCAGGCCGACCTGATGGAGGTATTTTCTCAAAGGAGGTTTCCCTCTTTCCAGAAGACACTTGTCTGTGTCTAGTTGACTAAAAATAAATAAATAAATAAATAAATAAATAAATAAATAAATAAATAAAATAGATAAATAGATAGGTAAGTAGATAGATGGCACATTGTTTGAGGCTAGCCTGGACTCTGAGAAAGTTAAAAGGGAAAGAAGGAAGGAAGGAAGGAAGGAAGAAGGAAGGAAGGGAAAGTAAAAATATGCACACAGAAACCTACATGTGGATATTCACAGCAGCTTTATTATCACTTCCAAAACTTGGAAGGAGACAACCAAGATGTCCTTTCGCAGGTAAATAGAAGAACTATGGTACGGACAATGGAATATTACTCAGTGCCCAAAAGGGAACAATTGAGCAGACATGGAGGAAAACAAGCATGTATAACTAAGGAAAAGAAGCTAGCCTGTCACTGCCGTAACCTGTCACTCACGGGACCTTCAAGGGAAGACATCGGTATGGTGGGAACAGAAGGGAGGAGCAGGGGAGCACTTTCAGGGCGGCCAAGACAGTCTGCATGTTGCTGTAATGGCAGATGCAGGCTGTTGTGTATTGGTTAGAACCATAAGCTGTACATCAAGAATGAGTCTGAATTCAAATGGTGGGTTTGGGGCAATAATGAAATAATGGAATGTAGGCTAATAATTTGGAACAGATTTACCCTCTGGGGAAGTGTTGACAAGGGCGGGAATTCAGGTGTAGAGGGAGTAGGAGGAGGTGAGTGCCTCCGAGCCTTCCTTTCAATTTAACAGCAAGCCTAAAATTGCTCTAAAATTTCCCCGTTTTTTAATACGGCCACGGAAGCACACTGCACAGTCGAAGCTCTGCCCACAGACGGAATTTTCTATTGTGATGCCAGAGAACGGTTATTCTTGCCAGGCTCACACTGTGCGCTAAGAGTTCTTGCCTTGCAAGACTCAAAGACACCAAGCAATGGGCCCAGCCCCTTCCATTCTCCCTCCAAAGTCACCACAGGCCCCCAGAAGTGAAGCCCAAACAGCTTCCAGGAAAGAAAAATAGCACGCCTGAAGTTTGAAAAGGTTGTTTCTCGCCCACGTCTACCTCCGGGATGTTAGAAAGCCATCAGGGTACCAACTCAGCCGGGGCGCCGCCTTTCCCAGCTCCTTAACTGAGATTGCAGACTTGTGACTGGGCAGCACGAAGTGGCACTGAGCCCCTGCCTCCAGAATCCTTGCAGGCTCCTTGGCTCTTCGCTGTCTGAGGATGCTCCTTGCAGACGATGACTTAACAGAATGGCTGCAGCTGTGTGGTCCTGAGGCCCGGTGGCTCACTAGTTCTGAGCTCAGCGAGACTTTTAAGCCCTCGGGTTTCCACATCTTGATCATTGCTTTGATTCATGACTGACTCATTTAGAAGGCTGAGGTGTGGATTCAGTGACCTATATATCCTTGGCATAATGAAGCTTGTAGGATCCCAAAAGGTCACTTAGCACCCAGAGAAGAAACGAGACACCTAACATTACTGGTAATCAGAGGCAGTTTATTCACAAACTACCCATCTAGGCTTTTGCCACACACATCACCCAGCACAGACCACTGCTCTCCTCGAATTCCCCACGTTTCTCACATGCTTGGGAGTCTTACCTAAGCAAATGAAAGGTATGACAGTATGTTATAGAAGACTACTGTTTTAGCTGCCAGGTCCTCCTCTTCCTTCCATCCTTCCTTCTTTCTCTTCCTCCTCCTCCTCCTCCTCCTCCTCCTCCTCCTCCTCCTCCTCCCCTCCTCCTCCTTCCTCATTTTCCACTACATTAGAAGACTTGTATTTGTCATCTCTGATACATTCAACAAATGCATTGCTTCACCCTTAGTTCCAAAGTCCAGGCCAGACCTAGGACACAGTGACAGGGAGCATAAACAAGGTCTAGAAGCTTAAAGCCGGGAGAAGGTAGCCCTGAACAATCAGACATTGGAAAAGACACTATTTCTTTTGTGAAGTATCTCTTATGCAAGGGAAGGCATGGGATGTTTCTTCCTAGGTCACTGGATGGCAAATTTTCTCAGATCCTGTTACTTTCAGACACAGAGAGAATAACCCAAGGTCAATGAAGATGGACCTTCAGTTCTTTCTACTCTGACTGGCAGGTCCTAGACTTCTGTCTGCATGGATTTGAATGGGGTCATTATTCTGTAAGACATAACATCTGTCTCTTGGCTTAATTGTTGGGTTCATATGCTTCCGCATCCAGTATGGGCTGCAGGGTATAAAAATTATCAGGGCCCTGGCTCGCTCGGTCAGTTCCGTTTTTCAGTAGAGGAAAATAAACTTTTTTCTCATGGACTTCGGTTCCCCTTGCTATTTTTTATTGTAACGTGAAGAGACTTTATTTGTTGAACATCTCGTCATTTCTACCCAGTGGTGTCTTGACATTATCTGTACACACAGAAGATGGATGGCCTGTGTCACTCTCCTAATTCATGATACACTACTGTCACTAGCCTATAAATAATTAACAGAAGGGGACTTTGCAGAGAATGAAACTGCCGTGTCCACTAGATTTAAGTTCTCTTTCAGATTCCTTCGTATAACTTCTTATGGGAAATTTTTTTACAATGTAGAGTCAACCTCTGGTAAGGCAATACAGTGGCACTAATTCAGATAGTAGGAGTTCAAGAGTGTGGAGGCCAGTCAGAATAAATGGAAAAATAATGGTGACAAGAGAGAGATTGATGGCTGCAAAGAACTGCCATGAATCCCAACCCTGCATCTAAGATCATTTCCAGTGAGGTTTCTTTAGAAAGAGGTTGCTTGGCTACCAGGGGGGACTCACTCCAGGCGAGGTTGGGGGACATAAGTGGTACAGCAGAGGCCCTTGTGGGCCTGCCTGTGAGACCTCAGCGTTTACTTATATGCGTATATGGAGAGCTTCTTAACGGAGCCCACCCGAGTGTCATCTCTGTCATATGAAGTCTACATCGGACAGATGTATTGAGTGTTAGCAATCCTTGCAGTGGAGTCTCCAGCAATGGAAGACGGGATGTGGTGAATAATTACCATGGTCTTTTACCAGCAGGATGGGGCATCTCTGATCATGTTATCATCTACCAGTTTCTAGTAAGATGATTTTCCAGCTTCCCACAAATTTTTGTGTTTATTTGTTTCGATTTCTAATGCTTCTCAGGACCACCTTCTGAATCAAACTGTACAAAATCACTGTCTTAGGTTTATCTCTGGGAAAACCCACTATATAGAGAGTAATGAGAGACCCCAAGAGATGACCTTACTGGGTATCTATACAAAACAGAGGAAAGTGGGGTTTTTTTGTTTGTTTGTTTTTGTTTTTGTTTTTTGGGTTTTTTTTTTTTTTTTTGGTTTTTTGTTTGTTTGTTTTTTGTTTTTTTGTTTTTTTTGTACACAAGAAACTTCACAGTTCCAGCTGTGCAAAGCTCAGAGAGCCAAGGCTCCAAACAAAACAACAGACACAGAAGCCATCCCAAGTCAGTGGCTTCTGGGCCCTCTGTCTTGCGAACTTCAGAATGAACTTCATTGACAGTGGAAGAATGATTTTAGAAAAGGAGTCACTATGAGAATGTGGGTGGGAGCTCAAAAGAGAAAGGTCAGCGTTCCTACAGAACAGAACTGGGTTCCTAGCAGTAAGATATCACTGAGCCCCTAACTTAGGGCCTTTGGTAGAACTTGTGGTAGAAACTGGGATGGGGCATGAGGGCCTGGACTGGTAAGTCTTGTCAGTCTGCATGGAAGGTGTCCACATGCCTCTCCATTTGGGTATGTCCACACAAACGGTTTCTAGGAAGCGGGGCTCATTCAAAGTGTGCAAAAGGAGAGAAAAGGAACAACGGGCCCTTTCTGGTACCTCTAAGTCCTGTGCAGCACAGAACCATAAATGTTTCTAGCCAAGGACAAGAATCCAGGTTCCTGCCCTGAAACTGCACAACCAGTTCCAATCTCCTGTTCTCATCTTAAGGACAAGTATCAAGAATATGCAGGTAGATAATGAAGTCGAAATATCTATGATAAGATAGCACTCTACATTGGTCATCAGTGAGAAAAGTAAACACTGTCGATAAGCTGATAGGTCTACGGCATTTTATTTATAAGTATTGGAAGCTTTTAGATGAGCCCTCTAAAATTACTGACCTGTGTCTTTAAGGCCTGCCCTCCCCTCTGAGCGTGAAGTTCTCCTTTCCCTTGCCTGAGAATCTCCAGGACCACATAGTCCCTGCCAGTCACAAGGTGATACAAGGATTATCTCTAGGGCAATGCCTGTCACTCATAACTAAGTATTATTTTAGGTCCCAATTCTGAATTTATTTCCTCAAACAAGTTCCACAGGAATGTGGATCAGAAGATTAAGACCTCATAAGTGTCTCCAAAATTGTCTTTCTCATCCATGGACCTTTTCAAGGGCCTCTTTCTACTCGTTTCTCTTATTTTACAGTTTCTGCTTTATTACTCTTTCTTACTATTCTGTCATCTGTTCGAACCCAGTAATACTTAAATGTGTTTCTTGCATCTTTAATTACAAAGGGGAATGAGAATTACCTCAAAGGAGCTTGTGTATTATTCAAACTGGCTGTAGCAAAAAGGATGTTCACTCGCTAGTGTGGATGGGTGGGGTGGTGGTAAGTAAGGGACAGCCCCAAGTTGACAGGGTCGGGTGTATACAGCAAATACAGAAATCATAATACTCGTTAACTACAATATGTATTCCTATGCGTATATGGTTACTCTGAAGTGATTAGGGTCATTTGAAGAGTGCTTTTTTTTTTTTTTAATAGAAAAACCTTCCTCTTCAGTTTCTACATCACTAAATATGTCTTAAACTGGGCCAAAAATAGTATTAAATCAGTAATATTTAATTATACCTTCCTTACCAAATTACCTATAATGATTTTCAAGCATTTCTCTGGTTGGAAGCAGTTATATTTCTTATTCATTTTTATACTCCACATGTTTCTAAAGGCGAGACTTGAGACGCAAGACACATGACAGAATTTAAGCAAAGCTGAAGGGAGTGCTGTCACGCTTTCCTTAAAAGTAGACAAAGGCCACGGGGTTGGGGATTTAGCTAAGTGGAAGAGAGCTTGCCTAGGAAGCGCAAGGCCCTGGGTTCGGTCCCCAGCTCCGAAAAAAAAAAAAAAAGAACCAAAAAAAAAAAAAAAGTAGACAAAGGCCTAGAAAATCAGACATTGTTATCTGGAAGACATGGACTATCTTTTCTCTCTCTCTTTCTTCCTTCCTTCCTTCCTTCCTTCCTTTCTTTCTTTTCCTTCTTTCTTTTTTCTTTCCTTCTTTCTTTTTTTGTAATGTACTTGCATATTTCAAGAAAGGCAATTTTTAAACTGTAGAGAAAACACCACCACAGAGACACTCAGAAGACTCGGCCCAGCAGGGTGAGCCATGGATGTCTATGTATGTGACGTATGCTTGTATGGCTGCATATGTGTAGTATGTACTTACACACTTGTGTGTGGTGTGTGTTTGTGTTTCTCTCTCTCTCTTTCTCTGTGTGTGTGCGTGTGTTTCTCTGTGTGTGTGTGTGTGTGTGTGGTGTGGTGTGTTTCTCTGTGTGTGTGTGTGTGGTGTATGTTTCTATGTGTGTGTGTGTGTGTGTGTGTGTGTGGTGTGTGTTTCTATGTGTGTGTGTGGTGTGTTTCTCTCTGTGTGTGTGTGTGTGTGTGTGTGTGTGTGGTGTGGTTAGAGTGTATGTGATATACTTGTGTGTGATGTGTACTGCTGTCTCGTGTGCTCGTTTGTCATCTAAGTCATGTGCAGTACTGTGGGTGGCTGTGCAGTTGCCCCAGTGTCTTGGTTGGGATGGTTCTGCATTGCGCTGCATTACTGTTGCTACTTTGCAGTAGACGGGATCGCTGGGGTGTGTTTCTGACCTTTCTGCTCTGCTCCAGCAATCAATTTGTCTTTTCTCCCCTAGTACCACATCACCTTCATTACTTCAGCTACGCACTAAGCCTTTTCATTAGACAGCATGTTTTCTGTTCTTCTGTCTTGGCTCCCCCGAGTCTTTGTCCTCGCTGTATAAAATTGATATAGTTTGTTATTTGCAGCCACCGAAGAAGGATCTGCTTGCTGTTGTTTGGGAATACACTACCTAGAGCAAGTGTAGACCTGACCCTGAAGGAATTTCAGTTCTCATCTTCAAACGTGGGCTTCTCTCCATTTGTTTTTGCTCCTTGATATTTTGGGTTTTGAATTTTCTGCATATAGATTGTGTATATATTGTCTTTGGTGTGCTCCTAGATATTACACTTTCCAGAATGCAGAACAGCAGTGTAAACAGTACTTTCTCGTGCTCTCAAATGCTGTGCATTTTTTGTTATGTCTGTGAGTGGCAGCTCTTGTTGTTAATCTTAAATTCTGCTCACTCGGTATGATCGCTTTTTGTCATTTCTGGTTTTCTATATAGACAATCACAGCGACAATGAACCCAATTTCCTCCCTTTCTTTCTGCTCTGGATTCTTCTACTTCTTCCACTGTCTTGCTTAGGACCTGCTGACAGTTGGAAGACCTGGGTAAAGGGAACGGCCTAACCTTGTTCTTGCTCGTGTAAGGAAGCTTTGAGGGTCTTAACCATTAACATGATGATGTTTGCTATGGGTTTGTTCCTGGTTCTTGAAGATTTCCTTTTGTGAGTTGAAGATATTCCCCTTCTATTCCTGCTATACCAAGTTGTAAAACATCATGAGTAGGTGTTAGATGTTTTCATTTTCTTCTGTATCTATTTATGATTGTACGACTCTGCTACGATACAGGGGATTACATTGAATTTTGAATGTTAAACTTTTGCATAAACCTGTCAGTCACCATGTGTGTATGTTTCTCTGGAGCCCTGTATGTTTCTCTGTTCTTAGGAGATTTCAGAGTCTTCTTTTGCCATAGAGACTGAGTATTCTTTATCAGAAATGTTTGCAACAATTAGTTTTTTGGACGTCAGAGTATGTCACTTTGTAGAATACTTACATGGATTTAAACAAAACATTCCTAACCCCAAACCCCCAAATCCAGAATACCCTATAATCTCATACTTCCTGAGGGGCATGTTAGTACTCAAAAATGTTTCTGTTGTCAGAACATTTGGGATTTTAGGACCAGGGGTGTTCCACCTGTATTTCTCCCTAGCTTGAGGATTAGGATATGCTAGTCTCATGGAATAAATAAGGAACCATTGCCTTTCCTTCTCTTTTTTGAAAGAAATTTTATAGAATTAATATATTTTACCTTTAGTCCGCAATAGAGTTTACCAGTGAGCCATTGTGGG
Source organism: Rattus rattus (assembly GCF_011064425.1). Classification (NCBI taxonomy): domain Eukaryota; kingdom Metazoa; phylum Chordata; class Mammalia; order Rodentia; family Muridae; genus Rattus; species Rattus rattus. The sequence goes on from NC_046155.1 coordinate 26,834,581, forward strand.
CATAATTCTTTCTAGTTTGGAAAGTTCTTACTCTTTTTAAATTAAATTTCTCAAGTGGAATAGAACTATGCAAGTCATAATTTCCTATGTGGGTGGGTAGGGGATATTGGCTGATTGCATCTTTTAATGACTTCGTTGATTTCTTTTAGCTTATCAGGTATCCCTCAATGGTCCTTTCAAGGATCATTTGTAGTCATTTTGTTTTACTTCTGGTTTTTCTTTGATGTAGTAAGTATCTATTTTGGCTCGAGGTCCCAGAGGGTTCAGTGCATCATAAGAAAGATGATATATCAAGCAGTCAGTTCATATCATAGTAGCCTGGGAGCAGAGATGATAGATAGATAGATAGATAGATAGATAGATAGATAGATAGTAGATTAATAGATGGATAGATGATAGACTATTCTTTCATGTTCTTCTTCTCTTTTCCCTCCTCCTTCTTTCTCTATAGACCATTTTGAGAGCAAGTCTTTCCTCTTAGTTAATAATTTTCAGAAACTCCTTTATAGACACAACCAGAGGCAAGCTTTCCTATACCCCTGAATTATCTCTTAATCCAACCAATTTGATAATCAGGATCAATCACCACCACATATAATCTGATTTCATTGATCTTTTCAATTAATTTTGTTGTTTTTCTCTTTTGACTTCCAATTTTCTAATTTTTGATTCCTCTTCCAATTTTTATTTATTTTCCCACATTTATATTGGATGTCATTTGCTCGTCTTTTCTGGTTGCCCACAGCAGAAGTTGACTACTAATCCTAGCTCTCTCACTTTCTAATAAATGTGTTCAAAATGATACACTGTTTTGAGTGAATTGGGCCAATTCTAATAAATTGGGTTTTTACTTCTTCATTTCTAATTTTCAAATTTAGCTTGAGATATAGTCTTTCATTTATAGGTCATTTAGAAGTATGTTTAGTATCCAAATATTATGATATCTTCTTCCTTTTTGTTAATTGATTTCTGGTTTAATTGCATTGGGGTCTGAGAGAAAACACTGCATGGTTAGTGTTCTCACAAATCTGTTAAAATGTGTTTGATGGCCGGGAATATGGTCTGTCAGAATGCCTGCTCCTTTTAAGGTTGAAAAGAATGTGTTCTCTGTTGTGCTGAAAGACGTGCTTTGGTAGCTGATGAATGGTGCCGTTGACCACCACTCTGGCCTCGCTGGTTTTCTGCCATCTTGGTGCATCCTTTTCTGATATAGGATGTCAAAGCTTCCAACAGCAGGGGTGGGTGAACTCTTGCATCATATAATTTGACCATCTTGTTACATGTGTACATTATGGATTATATTTCCTTGAAAAATGAACCATTCTATCTTGACATGGTGCCCATCTTTGTCTCCGATAAAGCTTGCTCTGGTCTGCTTTGCTTTTTAGAGTTAGCACGGCGAATTGATCTCTGCCCATTAGCTTCTGATTTGTATGCAGCTTACTCTTTAAGTGGATTTGTTTAGACAACATATAACTATTGATTCCATGCAAGAATGTCTTTTGATTACTGTAACTAGACCAGTGCCACTAAAGACTTTTACTGGTACAGTTGAATAGATACCTACATATTGTTAATGTTTTCTATCAACTGAATTTGCCCTGATTCCTATCTTCCCATCTTTTTTCTTCTTGATAGTTATAACTGAGCATTTTAAAAACTGCTCCCCTAATTGCTTACTGTATTATTTCTTCTTCATTTTGTATATTATATAATTTTTAGATTTTGGTTGTTGTCCTAGAGGTTGCAGTGTACATCATTAACAAATTCAGTGTCCCATTCAAAGGACACTATACCACTCGATGGGTAAGTTGCTTATACAAATCAAATACTCTAAATTGACCTTCTGTTTCTGCGTCATCATCATTAAGTTGTGCAGGTGCACACAAAAGTATCCACATATGAACATATATGCACGAGTAGAAATACAAGCAATAGAATGCATTGCTGTTGTAATTTTGAAGAAAGTATTGTATGTCGAAGCAATAAAAAAACTTAAGAAGGCTGAGGATATAGCTCAGTGGTAGAATACTTGTCTACATGTGTAAGGTCCTAGGTTCGATTCTCATTACTGGGGGTGCAGATTGGGGGAAGGCATAGAGGCATATACCTATAATCCCAGCATTCTTCTGTCTAATGTAGAACCAAGTGTCTGGCTTATTTAATTTTTCTTCTGTTAAAGAACTTTGAAAAGCAAAGCAAAACCAAACCAGTGTTTCTGGTAAGATAGGCTTTGCATGTTTCTTGTAAGATACCCAACAAATTCTGGATTTTTGTTCATTTGAGGAAGTCTTCTTTTTGAAGGTTAGTTTAACAGGTCTATTATTCTGGCTTTGTTTATTTTGCTTTTTGTTTAGTGTTTTATAATGTGATGCCTAAGACTGATTATTTTTACAAATAGAAAAGGTTCATTTAGCTCACAGTTCTTGAGCTTCAAAGGGCACATCTGTAGTATTGTCCTGGCTCTGTTAAGGATCTCATGGTCTGTGGTATCATAACCAAGAGAGTACCTAGCAGAGAGTGACCATTGGCAGCCAGAGGGGCTGGGGTGGCTGGGCTTGCTCTTTTCAACCCTCTCATGAGAGTGAACTCAAGTGTTTCTTGCGAACAGTTTTGACCATTATAAGGCAGTGTCTCCAGTGACCCACAGACTTCCCAATTCACCCCATCATCTCTTACCATTGTCCCAGTGGAGGACCACATCTCCAGTACACCAACCCATGGAAGCCCATAGAGAACCATATACAAGCCCTAGCAACTTGTTCAGAATTCTAAATTGGTACCCACCCCCCTTTTGGCTTACAAAACATATAACTGAGAAGCTGGATATGGTTTTTAACTTTGTTCCTCTGCAGGACCTCTTTGTCCTTGGGCTCCTTTCAAGGTTTTAAAATTTTAATGTGTACCTTTTCAAGCTAATATGCCCTTGGGGAGGGAGTCTGGCGTCTGGCATTAATTTACGGGGATTCTCTGTCCCTGTGGGTTCATCCATTGCTTCTGCCCTTCCTCTTTCCTTTCCTTCTGATAGTTCCAACTGTGTAATTGTTTCCCAGTTATTGTATATTCTAGACACTCTTTTCCGGCCATTCTCTCCCATGTCTCAGCTTTGCCAGAGTCTACTGAGCTCTCCTTATGCTGCAAATCCCCAGCCACGCCCTGCCCAGCAAAGACATTCTCCATCCCCATCAGTGCTCTTTATGTCTAGCATTTCCTTTTGGGTTGTAGTTTCCATCCATTTTCACATCCATCTGTCTCTCCCCAGTCTCCTTTACCCATTAGAATCCTTCCCACATGAAACACAGTTGTTTTCAGTTCCAAGCCTGGAACTAAAGCTTCTGATGCTTTCTCTCATAAAACTACGGCTTCTTTTCTTTGGCTTATTAATATGCCCTGTAATTTTTTTTCCTGACACACAGATGGGATGCACTGGATATGGTGGACCATGGCCCACAGGCCAGCCATTAGTGGTGCGGTGGCAAGATGTAGGAGTGAAACTGTCTCATAGCAGCGATGGTTTACAAGTAGGCCTGATCCTTTCATTGAACTTGCACCTCCAGTGAACTTCAGCAGTGTGTCCCAGCATCCTTTCTCTTTGGAGAGGGGACAAGGCAGCTGTGAGTGGCCGGAACTGGTTGTTTTTCTTTCTCTCTCAGGTCTAATAAGTTCCAAAATATCCTCATTAGTTTATACTCTAGAAAACTCCCTTGTATTTGGATCCTGGTCTTGCTAAGAATCATTGACTTGTAGGATATTTCAAAATGGTTTTCTCCTGCATTCTCTGACACTCACTGTGAGTGACACCTAAGGGTAAAAGCTCACAAAACTGGTGCAGCACTCCCTGTGATTAGGTCCCCTGGGGTTTTTAACACTTGGTTTGTCTACCCTAAGCCTTTGACGCTTGTGAATTCTCCTATCCCAGTACAGGTTCCCATGAAGGCCTTTGCTCACCGCTTCTAAATCGGTAATTTATACTTCCCTTTTGTTCCTTTTGACGTTTCTTTTCCAATCAAAAAGCCCCTTCCATGACCTCATATCTATGGCAGATATAAGATGGGTTGCTAGTTATCTGTTTGTTCAACTTTTTTTTTTTCGGAGCTGAGGACTGAACCCAGGGCCTTGTGCATGCTAGGCAAGCGCTCTACCACTGAGCTAAATCCCCAACCCCTTGTTCAACTTTTTACTTGTAGTTAATACACAGTGGTGCCTTACAAGTTCCTTGCACACTAGATGAGAAACTGGAAATCTCTTTCCTTTGGGGCACCTCTCTGGGCAGAGCTCAAAGGTTTGGACCCTGCACGAAAGTATTCTAAGGATGGATCCACTGCTGAAAGTAGGTGGGATGGCCTCTACTTGGCAGTCTGCCCAGCTCTAGGCAGAGAGATGCTTAACAGAGAATCCTGTGGTGAGATCTGGGACGCAGTACATCCTGTATCTAATTTCAAGGGTTTTTTTCTTTATACTTGTGATTTCGATACTATTTCTAAGCCACCACTAAATTTTCTTAAATACTGTTATTCACTATTCTCAGAATGAGCCAGTAGCCAGGCCTGGGAAATGAGCACTGTATAGAGCTGTGGGCTACTCAGACTTTGACAGTGACCTCTGTCCCCACGTACCAAAACAGGGAGGCAGCTGGTAAGCTTGCAAAGTGAACTTGTAACATCAACCATGAAAGGGAGCACAGGATTGGAGATGATCTGTGACCAGGATACATTGTACAAGTGTGATAAGTGATAGGAAAGTTCCAGAAAGACTTCAGACAAGAAGTGGAGGCTAAGATGAGGTTCCAGATTCATGCCATTGGGAATGAAAAGGGAAACAATATCTCAAGCAATGGAGAAATTGGTGACATCTAGGTTATGCTGGCCACACTCCTCAACCACCCCACTGGGATGCTCCTCCTTATTACAGTCCCTTCTCCACACCCCTACTGGCTGGTGGCCTCTCATTTTACCTTGCTAGGATATTACTTTCCCAGTGAAAACTCAGAACAATTCACTTTATATATTCTTCTCTTTCCAAGAATTCCATTAACCACAGTGTTTTGCTCATCATATACATGTGGAAGTTAAAGGCGATTGACAGAAAAGAAATAAAACACAATTCTTTCTGCAACCTTGTTTTCTAATTTAATACAAGTTTAAGGGCTTGGACTAAAAACTACAAATTGATCTGTCTGACAGAATTATCCAGAATGAAAGCAGTTCCCTAAAGGAGTTGGGATGAACCAGTAAATAAATTGAGGAAGTCTGGTCCTAGATCCAAAGCATCATGTGGTATGGCAGTTAGTCTTGATTGTCAATCTGATTGGAAGGAGAGAAGCCTAGGATAACCCTAAAGGTATGTTAGGATAAGCCTAACATACCCCTTTGAGTATGTTTATGATGATGGCTCCAGAGAAGGTGAGATCACAGGGGCTCTACTGCATCCGACGTTTAATCCCTTGATAGATTCATAGCGTCCTGGCTGTACTGGCAGGGATGCGTACAATAGGATCCCATCACGGGCTGTGTCCTTGGAAGTGATATCTTGCCCAGGCTTCTCCTTGGATTCTTTCTCTGCTTCCTAGCCACAGTGAAAGCTTGCTCTTCTCTGCTATTCCCTCCCATAGAGTATGAACTGACACCTCTGAAACCAGGAGCCAAAATAAACAATCCCTCCCCTGATATTATTTTTCTAAGGCATTTGGTGACAACAAGAGGAGTAATTGATATACAAGGGAACTACAGCAGCTTAGGCCAGGGACATTCACCAATTTCAGCCACCACCTGCGGTGTGCATCTGTTGCTTGTCAGCTCCAGGTTGTCCTTGCCAGGGATCACTGAGTCTTTCTTGATGGCTGTCATTTCTCTTCTTCATGCTCCTACATTAACTCCTGTTTACTTCCTGAGTTTCTTCCCTTGAAATCACTTTACCTTCTCAGCTACCAATACCCTAATCTATACGCCTCTAGCATCTCCATGGTTTTCTCCTACTCCTACTGATACCCCAACCCTGATTCATCTCCCAGACAGAAGTGAGAAAGAGCATTTTGAAAGCAAGTTGGTGACTGTACTTCCCACTAAAAGCATTCCAGTGGCTAGCCATGATTGCCAGGCTCCCTCCAAAATCCTTAAAGTATACAGCAGGTCTGTGAAGTATTTCCTGTACACATCTAAAGCAGGCAGCAGGTCTGTGACGTATGCCCTGCCCATGTCCACTGCTTTTTCTGATCTACCGTGCCTCTTAGTCACTAAGGTCCTGTCTGATCCACATTGCTTTAGTTTCTCACTTGTGCCATGTCCCTTCCTGCCCCATGATCCTCTTCATGGTCCCTCTCCACACAGGACTTCTTTCCTCCTTGAGATGCCAGAGAGAACTTAGCCCTGCATTAGTTATTCTTCTGATACTGTGACAAAATGCCAGGACCATAAACAACTGAGATGAGGAAGAGGCTTATCTTAGCTTATAGCCCCAGAGGAGAATCAGTCTATTGTGGTAGGGAAGACTTCGGAGCAGAAGGGAGAAACCAGCCTGATAGTTAGGAAACAGACAGATCACATCTCATCTGCACACAAGAAATGAACAGGATGTTTCTCTCAAAACCCAGCACATATTCTTCTAACACTGTAGTGTATATTAATGTGGAAGTGAACGAGTGTGTCTGGCACTGAGACCACTGGAGTGAAGGAGACAGATGCTCATCCCCTACCTACCTACCTACTATACACACACACACACACACACACACACACACACACACACACACACACACACACACACACACACACACTTTCATGTTCTATGGTCACCCACCTGCATATGCACATACTTTAGTGGTTTCTAAAGTGACTTCGAGCCTATCACAAGTGTTGTTCCAGAGCCACAGTATTTTCTTTTCCTCCCAGGACACCCCACCCTCAGAGAGGTTTCCCGACTGGTTAAAACATCTGTCCCAGACTGTAAAGGAGCCTCCATGGACCCCTCCCCTACTTCCTCCCCACCTTCCCTAGCTTGGCCCCTCTGTGTGGATGAGGCCGTCATTCTGTCTTCATCCCACACAGCTTAGGACATCAAACTAATGAGACACACAGTTTTGTGCATGGGAGTCATAGGTTATGGGTTCAAGTTCTAATGCTTTCACTTTCTAGTGACCACCGAACTCCCTGCTTGTCTGGTCCTGAGTTTTCCCGTGTGTCATGTGAAGGGGCTGGACTGACGAAAGCTCTAGGTTTCCTTTTAGCTCCAACAGTCTGCAATTTTTATGATGGAAGGCACCGACGCCTAAGAGCAGACAGCCTGTCTTTCTGCAGATGCCTCAAGTCCTAGTGATGATTTAACTTCGCCAAGGGAAGCTTAACCGTTCTGGAGCTCTGTTTGGGCTCTTCATTACACAGGTCAGCTGTAGCTGAGCCCTCTCATGCTCTTCCATCGCTGCAAATAGCAAGAGTGGGAGGCAGCAGCACTGACGTGGACGGTGGATAGCATCTCTGTGAGAACGCCAGCAAGTTAGGGAGTTTTCCCTTCATAAACCACTTCCTTCAGAAAACTGTCTTTGGAAGCAACATGACCTTATTTTCAGGGAAGGAACACTGATAAAGTCTATGTTTTTTGCCAAGGCGATGGCTTGGTAATGATTCAAGTTTCTCATCTTTATCTGGCTGCACCATACAGTTTTAAAACCCATGTAGAGAACAAGCTCGCCAGTCAGCATCATGTAGTGGGGACCAGTGGACCATGGAGATACCCAGCTTCAAACACAGACCACTAGATCCAGGCATCCAAGTTCTTCAGATTCACAGATGTGCCAATCTATCTGGATCCGCTCCAACTCTCAAGATAGGGAATGACTTCCTAGGAGTGGAAATGCCTTGGTCTTCACTCTCCTCACTTCCCAAAATACCAAGAACAGGCCCCCTCCTCCCATCCTACCCTCCCATCCCCGCCAAAGACACTTACCTCCAAGGTTTGGGGACTAGAAATACGAGCTCCTCTGCACCATTTTGACACTAATCTCTAAATCATTATCCAGTGTCAATCTCTAAATCATTATCCAGTGTCATTCTATACCAAGTATTCAAATTATATTATTTTCAACCATATTTTTCAGGTTAAAAAAAAGCCTAAGTACTTCCTTGATATCAAAGGATTATGGGAGAACAGAATTAGGTTTCACTTATATCTCAAGATGCCACGCCTCGTGTTGTCAATTATACCAAGAACTACCAATGGCTTCACCTCTCTTCCCTCTGACCTTTTAGAAAGCAGCACAGATAAGTATGGCCACCACTCCCCATCAAAGAAGCCTCTCTTTAAAGCAAATATAGGTCTAAGGCCCATGGAAAGTGATCTTCTCTCATTGGACACAATACAAAGATAAGCAGACTATGTAGAACTTAGCCCCAGTGGTTATATTTGTAACACAGCTTATGGTGGTTTGAATAAAAATGACCCATAAGGAGTAGCTCTATTAGGAGGTGTGGCCTTATTAGAGGATGTGGGGTGGGCTTTGAGGTTTCCGATGCTCAAGCTCAGCCCAATGTCACTCTTCCTGCTGCCTGCCAATTTGCATGTAGAACTCTCAGCTACCTCTCCAGCACCACGTCTACCTGCATGCTACCATGCTTCCTGCCATGACGATAATAGACTAAACCTCTGAATTATAAGCCATTCGCAATTAAATCCTTTCCTTGTAAGAGTTGCCATGATCATGGTATCTCCTTCACAGTCATAGAACCCTAACTAAGGCACAGTTCCTATACCCATGACTCAGGAACAATGCAGAAGAGGAGGTGGAAAGTTTGTGGGAGTCAGAGAACCACGGAGTCTGCTGTGAGATAGTCTGTCTTGGAAACGGCTCACAAACAATATTAGAACAATGATAATATCAGTAAACATATTAACATGGAAAGGGGGACGTTTCATGGGGTCCATCCCTAGACCAAGAACAACAGGCAACCAATGATTACTGGGCAAAGGAGAGAGTCCCTCTCTCAGGGATGAACACTCTTATTTATTGTCTGATAAAGAATGGTCAGCTCTGAAATCATATAGAAAAAACAACAACAAAAACCAGACTCAGTGGGTTGTTTTAAAATATATTTACGAATACACATACACATATGTAACAGAAATCAAAGGAAAAGAAACTACCAATTTGAGGAAGAAGGATAGAACAGGAAAGCTGGAGGAAGGAAAGGGAGGGGGACAGAAATTTAAGAAAAATAAGCAAATGAAAGCCCAGGTCACATTAGAAAGCCTGTCATTTCTCCCAGGCAGTGGATTCATTTCCCCTTAACCAGGACAGGCTGACAAGGTGCCCCTGGAGGGCGACAAATCATCAGGCTCCTACAGACTGTACCCAAGCAGGGCACAGGCTGCAAAAGCTGTCCTCAGACACTAGAACAAAGAAAGTGATGGCTGCACAGACTGGGATTTAGTGGAGGTGAGCATGAGAGGCTCATCTGGATGTATGGAGGGGGAAATGGGAAGGGGAGGGGGGATAATGGAAGCAGTTGAAGCCCTGAGAACCATGACTAGAGAAATGAGGGAAGGAACAGTTAGGGTATGTTTATATTAGAATGTTGACATAAAGCTGGTCTAGATTAGGATTTAGAACATATTGTAGTAATCATAGACTTTTGGGGGGCATCAATCATGTCTCACAGTGACATCTTGTACCTCAGATTCCAGTTCCTCCATGGCTTCTCATTTCAGCTTGATGTCTATAGGAAGACACTATTACTCGCAAGCATACAAACCAGACCCCACAAGGTTAGGCCAGAGTAGAGAATGACACTATCTCTTCACGAACTCTGAAGGAAATGGCAGCAGCTCAGCGTGTTCAAAATGTTGTGATCTTCCTTCCACCATTTCTCCATGGGGCATCTGGCAAGTTAAGCTTTGTATTTTATAGAAACACATGAAAGCCAAAAGAGCTAGTCATGACCAGTGTCATGGCCCTTCAAACCAACATTTTCAGCACTGAGCTCTGCAAATGGCATCATTCTTAATGATAGCTGAATTTCCAGTCTCACTCTTCTCTTGTTGGTTCCTGCCTGTCATGTACCGAACACAGTTCACAGTTTCAAAGACAACCTCGAGGAAATGTCAACTAAACAGCTTATGTATAGCAAATGAAACAATCATCCCACTAAGTGCCCGGTGTATATATCCATGTCTCTGGCTATATAGAAACAATATATGAGAAACTAGATTCAAAATAATTACAATCAATTAAAGGAAATGAAAATTTATTTCTCAAAAGAAGACACACAAATACTCAACAGATATATGAAAGAAAGCTCGTCTTTGCTAATATTACTATCTAAATGAAAATCAGATCCACAATGAACTGTCACGTCATGCCTGTTAGGGCAGCTAGTCTACACCCTTGAAAATAAATGAGAAATATTGGTGAGCGTGTACAGTAAGGGGAAACCCTTGTCCGTTGCTGGGGGGGGGGGAGAGATATAAGGCAGTAGAGTCGCTATGAAAACCAGAATGAAATTAATCATAGACTAATTCCAACTGAAATGCCACACAACCAAGCAGTTCAAATACCAGGTGTAACGACTCAGTATGCAAACACACTGTAACTACACTCAAAGGAAATGAAATCAAGCTATCAAAGGAGCATGTGCGTTCCTATGTTTATTGATACCTTACTCACAAGAGCCAGGATGTAGAATTAACCAAAGTAACTATGCGTGGGTAAACAGCTAGAGAAAGTATGGTATGTGTACACAATAGAATATCATTTGACTAGAAAACCCTAAAGGATCTTAGGTCATAAGAAAGATTTTGGGAATTGAAGAAACAAGTACCACACTGTATCAGTTATATACACAATATTAAAGTTGAACTTGCAGAAACCAATTAAAATGGTAAATACCAGGGCCTGGGCATAACAGGAAGGGATGAGAAGCGTGGTGGACAAAGGATGCAAAACTGCAGTGACACTAAAGGATTCATATCTATTGTAGAACATGGTGACCGTATAGATGGCAGATTTCTGGATCTGACAAGATGGCTCAGAGAGTAAAAGTGCTTGCCAGGCGAAGCTCATGTCTAGAGTTTTGTCACCCACTGTAGGAGAGAACTGACTCCTGAAATCTGTGTCCTGACTTGCACCTATGCACCATACATACCTGAGTGTGTCCGTACCCCCACACACATATAAATATAAATATACACGCAATAATAAACACATTGAAAACTAGCAAGAGTAGATTTCAAATACCTTCACTATAAATGAAGACGAATACGTCATGAGGAAACGAATCATGTTAATTTGATTTAGCCAACCCAAGATGTTTTAAAAACATAATAATGGTAAGTCTATACCAAAAAATACACTTACCTATTTTGTCAATTAAAGAGTAACTTGTAAGAAACCGCTTTTGCTGTCTCCTACATAAAATAATAATAGGGTTGGAGAGATGGCTCAGCAGTGCCATGGCCTACACTTCCCATTCTGTATTCATTTCTAATGTATGTGTGTATGTGTGTTTATGTCTGCCACATACTGAGGCCAGAGGGCGTCAGATTGCCTGAGTTACAAACAATTGCTCTTTCAGAGGACTCAGATTTGATTCCCAGCACTCATGTGATGGTTCACGGCCATCTGTAGCTCTAGTTCCTGGAAAAATGAAAATCTGGCCCTCGTAAACACTAGGAACACACACGATACAGTACATACACTTTAAAAATGTTTTTTTTAAATAATTAGAATTTTTAAAAACAAAACCAATAGGCAACAAGGGTGATCTGGGCAGAGCTGGAGTTTCAATGAGGAACTGGATTCTGAGCAAGGCGCTGCTGTAAACAGCTTGGAAATGGTTTTCGAAGCAAAAGGTAGAAGCGTTAGTGACTATTCTACCCATATATTGTGGGCTTTGTAGAGATCACCGTCAAACTAGAAGGGAGTAGTCAATTTGGCTTCGAGATGTGCCCAACTTTTTGACACTGCGACATGATTTTGATATCTGCAACATTCTTGATCAAGAAGCAGACAATCAAGTTACATATACATTATATATAATGTATATTCTGTATATAAAATCTCGTCAAGTTTTAATTAAGTTTCTGATTTTTAGATTGGGCTACATGAGGCCTGCAGGCTTTGGACTGGACACACCTACACCACCCAAATTGAGGAAAACACACATTTTCCATTCTTTATTTGCTTTTCTTTATGTGTATATACCTGAGTTTGTTTATGTGGACCACATCCAGAAGGCAGAGGATGTCAGATTCCCTGGAGCTGGAGTCCTAGCAGGCAGTAGTGAAACACTGGCTATAGGTGCTAGGCACTAAACCTGAGTCCTCTGGAAGGAAAGCCAAGTACTCCTACCCACTGAGCCATCTCTCCAGCACCTCCCATTCTTGTGTTCTGTTTGGTGCACATAGAAAAGCTCTTATCTTACTGAATGAAATACAGAACCTTACTACAAGCTAAGATGGCCTTAGGGGACACAATTGAATCCATAACTAAAGCAAGAGTACTTTATAAAGTACACTTTAACTGTCAGCCACTTGGACACTTCTCTTAAGGAGGAGAAAACCCCCCTCAACATTAGACCATACCCAAAGCAGGCTTTCTAACACCAGAGGCCCCCTCTTCTTACCTTCTTGAAACAAGTGGGTGTATCTGTAAACAATGAGGGGGCGGGGCTTCTGGAAATCCAGAACATGGCATCTTGGCTCTCACCCTTTGGTTTCTGTGGTCTGCTCTGAGTAAGCACAAACCCCAAATTCATACCATGTGTTGCTCACACAATCTGAGTGTCAGGTTTCCTAATTTCATATCTGCAGCCGGCTTCCATTTCTGACTCTGTGTGGTGTAGAAGGTTTAAGAGATCTCACTGCTTTGTGGGGAGTGAAAACAACTACGGTGTTTTTAGAACAGAGTCAAAAGCAAAAGAAACTTTAGACAGCACTGATTTCAGCCCCAGCTTTTAATGCAGAGGCTCCTATCTGGAAAGTGGGTGACGAATAGAAAGAGGTAGACCAGTTGTCTTTAGCCAGTGGGACTTGTCTACTCTAATGACACCTTGCAAGCCGTAGTATAGAGTGGTTAGGTGAGAACTATGAGTCACAGAGTACCTTTCTGGTGGTTTGTAGTCATAGCAAGGAAGGGCAAAATGCGTCAGTGTGTTCATACATGTCTGCGAGTATTGGAAACAGTGCCTGACATACAGCAGACTTGTACAGAACGATAGCGAACATAGTCGGCACTTCATAGGACGAGCTCCAGGATCATGAGGTGAGAGGTATTGAGGGTTATCACAGTACCTGGAAAAAAACATGCTCAGGAAATGTGCTCTTCCGATTGGACAGCAAGGGTTGGAGGCTGCTTCCTCAACTACTTTTTCCCCTGATTGCTTAACTAATCAGAAAGGAAATGGACACTTAGAAGTATTCTGATAAGTTACATATGGTGAACACTGAAGGGCTGTTACTTAAGCCTCTGAGCTATTGCTTCCTCTCTGAAGGGATTGCAGGGCATCCTAGAATGACAGCCATGTTTCTCTTTAGAAGGAGGGGCCAGAGCAGCACTAATGCTTTGGCCTTCTTAGTTATCATCACCATTTGCTTTAGTTTTCTGTTGCTATGGCAAAATACCAAAGATACAAACTTATAAGGAAGAAACATTTTATAGGTTCACAGCTGTAGTGGTTTCAGATCATGGATGGCTATTTGGATCCTCACTTTAGGGACTCTGCCAAAGCAGAAAAACAAGGCAGGAGCATGTGGCAGAACAAAAGTATTTACTTTATGCTATCAGGAGGAGAGGGGAGAGGTTGAGGAGGGGAAGAGAGAGGGGGAGGGAGGAGAGGGATAGGGTGAGGGAGAGGGAGAGGGAGAAAGGGGGCAGGGTTTCAATACACCAGTATTCAGGTCACAGATGAAGTAACCCTCCAGCTAAGGCCGTTTCTTCCTATGTTTCCATCTCTCATGAGACTTGAACTCATAGATACAAGATCGGAACCATGACATCCTTCAAGAGAGATTTAATGACTCTGATCCCAACTTACATTTTGGCTTTTAGTGCTTAACAAACTACTATGTAAGTTCTATGCAAATCTCAAGCCTGAATTGGCGGGGGTGGCGTGGGGTAGGGGTGTCATATGGTCAGGAAGCATACCATGACAAAATGAGTTGGCGGTCTCCTTGGGTATAAAACAGATGTTTGAACTCAGGACAGTTGAGCTGAGAAGACAAATCAAAGTTCTCAAGCTCACAGGAGGGCAAACAAGGTGAGAAACACAACTCTAGCAGGGCAGTGCTTCTTTGTGGGTGGGCTTCATGCTACACAGAGCATTTCAACAGCATCCTGATAGCTATCAACCTCATAAAAAGAGGTTTCTTTCTTAGGATTCCAAAAAAATTCTCATAAGCCAGTTTTATTGGCCTGGCTTAGTCATGTGTTTGTTCCCTAGCAGTGTCCATGGCCAGGTTGGCATTAGAGCTGTGATAAATTATGCTATTTGGCCAGACTGACTCGTGATGCAGCCCTTACACTTTGGAACATTAGGTTAGTGCCACGCAAACCTTATGAACAAAATGAGAAGAAGGAAATAGCAAGGAAAGGCTAGGTATTCTCTCTCTCTTTCTCTCTCTCTCTCTGTTTCTCTCTGTCTTTGTCTCTGTCTCTTTCTCTGTTCTCTCTCTGTGTGTGTCTCTCTGTCTCTCTGTTTCTCTCTCTGTGTGTCTCTCTGTCTCTGTCTCTCTGTTTCTCTGTGTGTCTCTCTGTCTCTGTCTCTCTGTTTCTCTCTCTGTGTGTGTCTCTCTCTGTCTCTCGCTCACACACATGCACGCTGCACACACACACACACACACACACACACACGGGCATTAGACAAATAGAAGTTCTAATAGCCCATCTAGTCCCACCGTTGTATACCCCCAAGGCTATGGATAACTCATCTGATCTTCCCATCTACCTTTGGACCAATTAGAAAGGGCATCTCCCATGTTAGGGGATCTAGGAAGGCCCCACTGCCAGGGATTCCGGTTCAGTAGGTCTGGGATGCTGCCCAAGGGTTTAGCTGTCTGTCAAGTGTCCAGCTGATGCTGATGGTGTGGACCTGCTGACCTGGATGGTGTCTCAGTTCCCTCACACACTGTAATGCTTTCAGCAATTACAAGGGTTTGTTGTGACGCTTAACCTAGAGCTTCTCAGGATGGGAAAGGCATTATAAGCCCATGACTGGACTCAAGACGGACTGCTCTGACTTTCTGGTCTAGGATCTTTCACTGGAGATAGGGAGTGAATGAAATTCACCACTGCAGTAGTTAAGGAGACTATGGGGCTAGGCAAGCCATGTGTGGATGGTCTTATTCTCAATGAGTGGAGATGTGGGAGTTCTGATGTAGAAGGAAGTGAATGGGCACAGGTTCCTCTTTGTGAAAGTAGGGAGGGGACAATGGTGACTTAAATAGACCCAGGCTAGGGCACGGATACCATATCTGCATCTGCCATTGGCATGTACAACCCTGCCAGGAGGTGGTTAGCTCTTCAAAAGGTTACTAGAGTGTTGTAGGTAAAGAACCATCTCAAGTGTGGTTGATACCATATTTATTTATATTATACACATGTGGTTCTGTTGACTGGAAAGGAAATAGCCATGCTTTTCAAACCAATGCCAGATGCAAGTGGGATCTCAGAAAGATGAAATGTGGGACCGATTGGGCCTCTTGCCTTTGTCTGATGTCTTTGGGCTGGCTGGGTGAAACTTCAAGGTCAGCATATTTTTCTCAGATTTTTATGTAACTTGTTGAACTCTTTCAAGAACATAAAATGAAACAAAACGCTGAAACAGCGCCACAACCAGCTTCACACAACGTATTCTCCTGCCCACTTAAGAGCTGTTGAACTTTGAAGGAGGCCCCGAGCCTTGCAAACTGGCTGGGCAGGGAGACGTGCTTACCACTTGGGAGTAAATGTTCCTCTCAGGCCATCAGCAAGCTGAGACTGTGGCTTCCAGACTCCGCGTCTCACCAGCTGGTCTATGTCATGTCTTCATTAGCTGAAGATTTGAAAGCTTCCAGCGCAGATGGACTTGAGATTGGGGGATTGGCCACATCTATTTGCAGAAGTGCATCACTTGCAGTTTTAGGAGAGCAATACACAGGAATGTGACAAGGATGTGGCTTTTAATTGCCAAGACCAGAAAGTGTTTTTTGTTTTGTTCATTTGTCTGTCTGTTTTCTTTTTTAAGGCTGTGAGGCTTCAGGGGGAAGGTGCTAAGGGAGCTTCCTACAACACATTTCTTTTACCCTGAGGCTTAGGTGTGAGGCTTTTTCTCTCAGCCAAGCCCCTCCCTAGCTCTGGCTGTTCTCTCTGGGGTTACCAGAGGCATTCACAGGCCTGTGACTGGACCCCAGTGGGCACTGACCAACTTTCTGCCATCCTGCAGTAGACTAACTATTGGTAATGGGATGTGTGCAGTAGGCTTTGCTAAACAGATAGGGAAGCCTCCAGCTCTCTCAGGTCCACCCATTCTGGCAGCCAGTTCAGCTCCAACACTCGCTTTTAGTGCATTGCAAATGAAAGTCCTAAAAGCTGCTGCCCTGGGGCTTCTGAGAGAAGAGGACTGTGAAGGCCAAGAGCAAAGAGACTCTAGGATTAGAGGAAAGGACCAGCCTTGCTCCCTGCTGGCTGTCAGCGGGATTCATCAGAGCCAAAGCCGAGGATGAGTGAAAGCTGGTCATTTCAAAGGAGGCTTCTGATGTAGTTGGTAACTGATGACATTGAGACCGACTCTGCTGAGCCCAGAGCCTGACTCTCTTGTCTCCAGCACCTCTTTTCTTTCAGTTCCTCTTTCTGCCAGGCAGCTTGTAATTTAAATCAGAGATCTTGGAACTTTCGGGTGGGGAAAATCATGGAGCCCCTCGGAACCTGCTCTTAAAAGTGCCACATTCCAGTGCTGGTCAACTGGTGTTAGTGGACAGATGTGCAGAGCAGTGTGCTGTGACCACACTGAGACCGTGAGGCAGCTGTGTGATCAGATGTCACCTATCACCGAATGAGGAGAGAGATTCAGAAATACTCACTTCTGTTGTAGGACCTGATCAGCCCTACGTCCAGGAGGTCCCATTCACGAAAACAGAGATGGAGATCGATGCAATAAGCAAGAGATTTAATGATCCAGTACACTGGGGTGGCCCTGTAATCGGGACACAGGTGACCCTGAAGAACAAAGGCCCACACCCTTTATACTGTTTCAGAGTATAGGCTTTAGGTTACAGCTTGAGTTGGTTATTTCTCATTGGTGGGCCTATTACCTTTTGAATTCATTGATGGCCACCTATCATCCTTTGAAGTCATTGGAGGCCCTTGGTGGGGAAATATCTTTGCATGAAGAGGGGGTGGTGAAGGACCCCTGCCTGCTAAGGGCAGTTAGCTCATTTCCTGGAACAGGGTGTTATCCTAAATTCTACCTGGTGTTTGCCTAAGGCAGCTTTTGTCCTTAAGTTTGAATCTGACAGTGCACCCCAACACTTTTCCTTACTAAGCACAGTTCCCAGGAGGCCTGACCACTTCTTTCTAGGCTCCCATTTGGACATTCTATCTCTTCTCTTTTGAGGGACAGGAACCTCAATAAGGCTTGTTGGCGAGAAAGCAGCAAGTGATCTCATGAGAACATAATGACTATCTCCTTCCTTTTGAGGCTCTGTGTGTTAAAGTGCAGAACTGGAGTAGGGGTGACTGATAAGGGCTCACTGATAGCCCCAGGGCCACCTTTACCTCATCTGTGCAGTACTGTTTGCTTTTCCAAACCAGCTTTGTACATCTATTCAACATGAAGCCTTTTCTGTACAGTGGCTTTCCTCAATTCTGAAAATGGAGGTCAAAGCAAGGAATGGATGAACTAAGTGGCTCACCCAAGATGGGACAAGTGAGTACAGGGTGGCAGAGGGGGGCTAGCCTCTGGGCAGAAGGGACACTTAAGGTTTTGAAAGAAAATAATGAGAACTCCTACAGGTCAAATCTATGCCCCTTGACTCAGTTAAAAAACTTCATGCTTGTATCTATTTGAGATATTTTACAGATTATTGATTCTTTCCAGTTGTAAAGTAAAAATGTGACCATATCATGATAAAAGCCAATGTGCATTATGGGTGAATGAATGCCTTCCTCTGGGTTAAAACACAAGCCAAGCTTTTTAAGAAGCAGGGGAGAAATAGCAGAGTGATTGGACCCCACCATAAGGAAAAAAAAAAAAAAATAGAAGGAAAAGTGCACACACACACACACACACACACACACACACACACACACACGTAATTTTTGATAATGGAAAGTAGAAATAAGGACTGTATAAGAAGTGTGCATTATTTACTTGGAAGCAATTTTTTTCCTAGTAAACTAAATTTTTTTCCTAATAACTATTTCTGCAAACTATTAACAGCATAACCCAGTGGGTCAGTGGCTATACTGTATACTTTTCCCCTGTTAAGTCCACAGTGTCATTGTCTTACTTCAAAGTATTAGCACGGTCTCATCCCAAACTGTGCCCATTACTCCATCACTCTAAGGAGCCTCTTGTTGCTATGGCAACTTAGCAACTCTTTCTGCTATGAAACTGTATCGGTTATAACCACTTAAGGAGGGTAGGATTTATTTTTGGCTCACAGTTCAAAGGTTTCAACCCATTTAGTGGGGGATTGGTGGGTGAGAGAGCAGAACAGCTCACCCATGGTACCCAGGAGACAGAGAGAAAGAAGGCCTATGGTGGATTTTTTTTTCTTTCTTCCCTTAGTTGGTCCTCTACCCCTGATAGGTTTACCCAGAAGTTTGCTTTCCTAATCTTTTGTGTGCTTCTTCATTTAACCCTGGTGATAAAATTTTCTAGCACAAGTCTGTTTTTTTAAGAGCTGACCACAAACATACCTCTTCAATCTTGACGTTCTACCCTTGGCCTTCAAAGGGCTCATGTTCATTTCCTAATGCAAAGTGCGTTATGTTCATCTCCAAAGGACTCCATAGTCTTAAGAGCTCCAACCCTGTTGAAAAGTCCAAGTTTAAAGTCTCCTCTAAGACTCAAAGAAAATTCTTATCCACGAGTCCTTGTAAAACCAAAAAGAAAATGAACTACTTATACTATACAATGGCATTCCCATTTCCAAAAAAGAAAGGAAGAAACATGTCAAAGTAAGACTGAAAGCCAGCAGGGAAAATGCTTAGACCTGTTGTGCCCCGGCCTGTGGGGGTTCAGAGGAGACCTGGGAGGGGGTGAAAGAATGGGGGACAGGAGGCACAAAGAAGGAGAGCAAGTCTATATTCTGATCAAGTTCCCAGACTTTAATTAAAAAAAAAAAAACAAACAAAACAGTGGCTTATAAAGACAAGCAGGTGAGAAGGCTACTCAGGACAATTCATCACTGCCACCACCCTCCCTATAGCCTTAAACCATAAATTATAAACCGATAAGAACAGAGGGCTGGAGACAAAGGCTGTAAAAGTGATAAGAACAGACAACTGGCTAGGTGTCCCAAGGTTGGAGGCTGTAACTGGCTTAATTGTCCTGGAGATAGGGGCCATATAATAAGCAGAGCATTCCTGAGAAGAATGCCAGAGACTCAGCGTACTTGGCTCCTGGCACTGTTGGTTCATGGTTAGCATCCTGATACCTGGTGGTGGGAAGTGAGCAGCTATGTGGTCTCTCCCTTGGATGGGTTCTACTAGTTTCATGCATACTAGCCTTCCTTGGCAGATGTTCCACATTCCTGATATCGATGACACCCTAGGGTCTACACCGAAGCTTAGGTTTCTCCCTCAAGTTTCACGTGTAACCTTCTCAGAAGCCCTCCATACTATGGGGATTCTGACCCTGCTATATATTGTCAGGTCTCCTGTGTTCTCCTTTAACACTTGGGTAGATGCTTTTATAATAACCCTATAATTATTGCATTCTACATGCCTGTATTACGTAGATGATACCAAAGTCTGCAACCAGCTTGAGCCGTGGCTAGGTCTCTTTTAGACCCATGGCTGCAATGGCTTCTGAGTATGGCTAAACTCAGAAAACCATATAGCTACGGAATCTTTGGACCAGCAGTGTGCCCCAGAGTTCTCTTTTCCAATCAAAGTTAAAATCTTTACACACTTGAGCCTACTATGAAAAGGATCCAAGATTTCATCAGGACATTTTCCTATTGTCCTAATGAAAACATTTTTTTTTTTAATGTCCCTGACCTCTTTAGCAGTTATGCTTTCACAGCCCTAGCTTTAAGCTCCCCTCTTCTTAGGGTAAAGTGAAAAAGAAAATAGAACCTTTCTACCATACACTTCGTTCATAATTTCCTTTGGACACATGTCTGAAGGTGTCTAGCAACCACCGTGCTACAGCCTGAACACCAGATGATGCTGAATGCTTTTCTTTTTTTTTCTTCTCACTTTTCTTATTTTTTTTAATGGTTTTTTCTTTTTTTCTTTATTAACTTGAGTATTTCTTATTTACATTTTGAATGTTATTCCCTTTCCCGGTTTCCGGGCCAGCATCCCTCTAACCCCTTCCCCTTCCCTTCTATATGGGTGTTCCCCTCCCCATCCTCCCCCCATTACCGCCCTCCCCCCAACAATACATTCACTGGGGGTTCAGTCTTAGCAGGACCAAGGGCTTCCCCTTCCACTAGGCTATTCATTGCTCTTACTAGGCTATTCATTGCTACCTATGAGGTTGGAGCCCAGGGTCAGTCCATGTATAGTCTTTGGGTAGTGGCTTAGTCCCTGGAAGCTCTGGTTGGTTGGCATTGTTGTTCATAAGGGGTCTTGAGCCCCTTCAAGCTCTTCCAGTCCTTTCTCTGATTCCTTCAACAGGGGTCCCATTCTCAGTTCAGTGGTTTGCTTCTGGCATTCGCCTATGCATTTGCTGTATTCTGGCTGTGTCTCTCAGGAGAGATCTACATCCAGTTCCTGTCGGCCTGCACTTCTTTGCTTCATCCATCTTGTCTAGTTGGGTGGCTGTATATGTATGGGCCACATGTGGGGCAGGCTCTGAATGGGTGTTCCTTCTGCCTCTGTTTTAATCTTTGCCTCCTTATTCCCTGCCAAGGGTATTCTTGTTCCCCTTTTAGAGAAGGAGTGAAGCATTCACATTTTGATCATCCGTCTTGAGTTTCATGTGTTCTGTGTATCTAGGGTAATTCAAGCATTTGGGCTAATAGCCACTTATCAATGAGTGCATACTGAATTCTTTTCATCGTATCAATTGATCCATTTTCTTTAAACTCAGCTTGAAAGTCTCAGGGCATAGAAAAAAATGTAGACAAACTGTTTACCACAGTATGACACAAATAGCCTGTGGTTTAATTCTCAAGTTGTGTCCTTGACCCCATCCAGAACACAGAAGCACAGCTTTCATTGCCAACATTTCTCTCAGCATCCTGGTCTTCTGAGCTCTCAATAGAATCACGCATTAAGCACATCCTGGACTATTCTTAGTTTCTTCCAGCCAATATTTTCAAACTTCTAGATTCCTCCCACATCTGTACTGCCAGGTAGTCATAGCAATGGCCCCACTTTGCGACTACCAAATTTCCATGTTAAATTTCTCATCATAATGGGAAAACAACTGAAAAAAGAACTTATAGTGAGACAGACTGATTTTTGGTTTATGGTAGAGCAGAGCACCTCACCCCACGGAGGTCAAGAAACAGAAAGAGGATACCTGATTTCTCCTTTTCTCCTTACTCATTCTTCTCTGGCAACAGCTTTATAGAGCAGATGCACACTAACCTCCTACCCGTTTCTCAGTTAATCAGACTGGAAATCAAGATTAACTCCACAATGAGTAATTCTCAAAAATCTGTCTCTTATTCTATCAGTTATATAACCTTAATATAGCCAGCATTGTCCCCCATGGTGGTCTAAATTAGTTGAAGGCGGGAAAAAATATATATATATATATATGAATGATACACATAGATTATACACTGGTCTTAAAAATACAAACAGAGTGGTCCCCTGGTATGTGGAGAAAATTGGCTGCAGGACCCGTGAATAATACCAAAATATGAAGATACCCAAGTTCCTCACATCAAGTGGCATACTATTTACAACGAACCTACATACATTTCTATTGTTTATAATATCTAATCCATTGTAGATAAAATGGTTCTTATAGTATCTTGTTTAGGGAATAATGACAAGAAGAGTATATATATTTGATACAAATACATTTAAAAATATTTCCAGTCTCTCATTTCATTAAACATATGGAACCCACAGATCTCAAGAGATGACCATATGGGTTTCTGCACATGGGTTTCTATGCCTGCACAAATATCATGGCCAAGAAGCAAGTTGGGGAGGAGAGGGTTTATTCAGCTTACACTTCCACATTGCTGTTCATCACCAAAGGAAGTCAGGACCGGAACTCAGGCAGGTCAGGAAGCAGGAGCTGATGCAGAGGCCATGGAGGGATGTTATTTACTGGCTTGCCCTACCTGGCTTGCTCAGCTTGCTTTCTTATAGAACCCAAGACTACCAGCCCAGGGGTGGCCCCACCCACAATGGATCCTCCCATCCTTGATCACTAGTTGAGAAAATGCCTTACAGGTGGGTCTCATGGAGGCATTTCCTCAAGGGAGGCTCCTTTCTCTGTGATAACTCCAGCTTGTGTCAAGGTGATGCACAAAACCAGCCAGTTATACTGTACAGTATTGAAAAATTCATGTGGTGTGAGACTATTCAGTAAAAAACATATTTAAAGAGGTTATGAGAAGTACTGGTGGGAGAAAAAATAAGACTGGGTTTACAAAACACTGCCAGCCACCTAGCCTGATCAAACCTGGTTGCATGGTGGGATTTCTTTGGGATCATTTAGAAATAAGGATTCCAGAGCCATCGCTCAACTCACTCTGGTGATCATTTCTCTGTTAAAAAAAAAAAAACAACTTATACCACCGTTCATACACCAAAATACCAGCCTCAGAACTGAGGAAATCAAGTGATCCTTGTGTGCTGGACTTCAGTATAACAAAATGAAAAAGGAGCTGAAGAGGGTGGAAAGGAAGATGTTAAACCTCTATTCTAACTTCAGGCTACCTGGTCCAGGGGTAGGGTGGGTGGGGGAATCACACTCAATTATGAGAGGATGAGAGAATTCAGTCCAGGCCCTAGACTTGAAAACCCAGTGCCCACTATAATGAAAAGTAGTGTTGACCAAAGCTTTATCGTAAAGCTAACCTAGAGACTGAGCTACTGCAAGTGCATTAGGTCAGGTGCAAAGACACAGCTGCCTCCACCATTCCTTCAACCCCAGGATGCCAGACTTAAGCCACCGGGGAGCAGGACATGTGAGCTGGCACACGGTTTTGTCTCAGAGTCTAATGTCATGCTCACTGTACTGAGATCAAGCACGCAGTAGTACCCAAAAGCCACATTTGCAGAGAGAGCTTCTAGACTATCTCTGCAATCAGGCAGAGACATGTATGTATGTATGTATGTATGTATGTATGTATGTATGTGGGAATAACCCAGATTTTACTGCTGTAAAGGGCCTTGAGGAATGTTCACCCTCTTCCAGACTCTACAGGCTGAGAGACTCATCAGCTATGACCTAGTTTCCCACCGGATTTGGTGGTCCAGAGGTGCCTTCTATTATCCATCCCCTGAACTCTAACTGCACGGTAACGCCAGTGCTCTCACCTGTGCCCCAATGAAACAGAGTCATGTTTGAGTCTGCATCACTGCTAACTGCACTGTAAGACTTGATGCCCTCCTGAAATGTTGCAGGATTTTGCAGCTGAGAAATGCAGGTATGGCCAAGATTAACGTCAGCCTAGGTGGCCTAGGTTCTGCCTTTATTATTACTACCCCAACTTCAGACAGCATGGTGTGGTGGGAGACCTGTTTCAGGAGTATCATCAGTAGGATAGTAGTCCTAAGACTGACTTCATCCTGGGATTTAGAACTGGACCTGGGAGAGTTAATCCCAAGTAACCTCTGGAATAATTCTAATGCCAAGGGAAGATATGTGGCAACAGGCCATCACACTTCTCTTCCAGCCAGCATCAAAGATGACTGGTTGCAGTGTCCTTAAACCATAGATCCACCTAAGCAACAAACAGCTCATAGAGATGTGGACCTTGAGCCTAACCTACTGTTAGTGTTGTGCTTGTCTTTGTGAGCTGCGGGCCCAGGACGTGAGAGAGCTTAGGATCTTCACGAGCGCATGTGCGAAGTAGAAGATGAAGGTGATCTTTTTATGGAGACTCCAGACAAAGCCCTGGATTGTCTGACCCGCACAGGTCAGTGATCATAGATGAGCCATCTGGGATTATCTCGGATGGGAGAGGTTTGTGGAGACATGCTACCCTCCTCGGACATTTCCCCTGCGTCACAAACAGTTTACTAACAGATTATTAGGGACAGTCCTGGGTGTGGACTGCACTTTAGTACGGAGGGAGTGACAGCATAGACCTGGCAAATCTGGACCTGGGCACCACCTAGTGCTGATCTGGTGGAAGTGACAGGCTCCAAGAAAAGGAAGAGACTGCTTACAGGGGCTTTGATGGCATGTGCCTGTAATCCCAGCACTTGGGAGGATGAGGCAGGAGGATTATGTGTTCAAGTTCAACCTGAGGTACACAGTGAGTTCCAGTCCAACCTTAGCAACGTAGTTAGACTGCCTCTAACAACACAGAAAACCAGTTTAGGAAGACTGGGATGAAAGGTTGGGGATTTAGCTCAGTGGTAGAGCGCTTGCCTATCAAGCGCAAGGCCCTGGGTTCGGTTCCCAGCTCTGAAAAAAAAAAAAAAAAAGACTGGGATGTGTTGGGGCTTTGCGTTGGTGGGTTTCTTTTTTTAAATTATAAACAATTTAGGGAGTTAAAGACTTATTTTAGCTCACAGCTTTAGAGACATCAGCCAGGTCTGATGAGCGCATGGTAGAACAAAGCTGCCCGTGGCAGCCAGGAAGCATGAGAGAGCACAGTGCAAGGACCAGATCTAACCTTCCAAGGAATTTATTTCCCTGTGGCCCTCTCTCCCATCTTGGCTCTTTCGCCCCTAAAGTTCCTATTGTCTCTTCTAATAGCAATTATTCTAATAATATGTTAATATTCATAATAATATTGTCAGCTAAGGACAATAATTCAACATACAAGCCTGTGAGAAATATTTCATACTTATGCCATGGTGCAGGAATAAGTAGGGCTCCCTCAGGGCCCAGGTGATGTCTCACGCTGACAACATCTAGAGCTTTCAGAAGACGTGGCTTTGTCTAGTCCTCAAAGTGTCAGCAGCTGACCAGGCAGCCTTCTGCACTGGAACACTAGCAGAAAATATAAAACAGCTGTTTTAAGGAAACTCTGAGTTGTGGGGGAAGGATGCTCCAAAACAGACAACCTCACAAAGGGATGGAAACAATTAATAAGAAATCAAACACGGTCTTGAGCTGAAAGTACCATGTGGTGAAGTTAAAAATGCAACAGAAGGCATCAACGGTAGCAGAGATCAAAGAGAAGTGAGAATTAGTGAGTTTGAAGACAGGCTATTGGAAAATGCACAGCATAAAAGAAGAAACAAAGCGAGAAGGATGAGAAAGCTTACGGAATATATATATCAACAAATGTTTGGGCTGCTGAGATGCAAGGAGGACTTCATAATTCCAAGGGGGTTAAAAGTTCATCCAGAAAGATGATAACAGAACACTATGAAAACCTTGAAATGGGTTTCAGGATCGAAAAACAAAAAAGTCACTGATAAATTTAACTCAGGCCCATGACATCTTAAAATCAAACACCAAGGGGCAGGAGGTGTGGCCAAAGCAAGACAGAAACTCAGCTGCAGGGCAGAATTATTTCCTGCAGCTCCCAGAGCTCTCTGTACCCAGAGCTGTGGGGACAGCATCATTTGTACTCCAACAGACTTTGTTAGCCTTGATGCTATCACCCTACATGTCTGTCTGCTGGCTTTTTGCAGGTTGGCTCTCTGGCTTTCCTTAGGAAATATTCTGCATTCCTGGTTTGTGGCTTAGGTTTCACCTACAACGTCTCTCTCACTGGCCTGTTGAAAGCTATTTGCAGGGCATTTGTTCTTGCCATGCCCTGTCTGGCCTGACCTGCTTTACTCTGGAGCCATGCTGCAAGTCTTGCTGATCCCACTGTTGCTGCGTTCTGCGTGCAGCAACACCAGGACCACGTGGACAATTTCCACAGCCAGCTGGAGAAGTAGCACGGTCCTCTTTCAGCATAGCCGCAGTGGCCTCCAAATGCCTGTGGGTTTGTACGTAAAGAGACTTTCACCAACGTGGTTCTGTTGGAGCAGCAGATCCAGCTCGAACCACTCTCTGTTCAGGCTTTTCCATGTTTTACACATAGATGCTCCCTTCTTAAATGAAAGATTTTCAAATAAGATCATAGTTTTCCCGCCTGGAGCCTTCATTGGGTAGATGTTTCCTTCCTTGCAAGGCACCCTCCCTACTTTTCTAGTGTTTAAGGATCCCTGTGGCAAATGTAGCCACCTTGCCCTTACTTTGTCTGCACTTTAGAACACATCCATGACTTTTTTTTTTTTGGACAAACTGAGCATTTTTCATGTTTTTCTGCTCTGCTTTGTATTCTCAACTCAATATAAACCTGACTTAACATAGTGAATGACAACCTCATGGTAACCTTAATGTTTTGTTACCATGAAACATCATCATTACTTTGAATTTAGGCTCTCAAATTTTCGTGATAAGGGCATAGTCAGGTTATTTGCCTCTTTATACCACTAATGGCCTGAGCCCAGTTCCGGATAGGATCCTCATTGCTCTCTGAACGGGCAATAGCAGTCTTCATTGCCTGCACTTTCTATGGTGTTTTGTTCCTTAGGGCTCGACCAGAAGAGTCATTAAGTTCTCCTTATAGAGTCCTAGGGTGTGGTAGTTTGAATAGATTTGGCCTCCACAGACTCATGTGATTGAATGCTTGGCCCACAGGGAATGGCCCAACTAGAAATCATGGCCTTGATGGAGAAAGTGCATCACCATTGAGGCGGGCTTTAAAGTCTCCTGTGCTTAAGTTCCACCCAGTGTAGCATGGTCTCTGTTAGATCAATATGTCAGACGCTTGGCTCCTGCAGCACCATATCTGCCTGCCCACTGCCTTGCTTCCCACCATAACGACAATGGACTAAACCTCTGAAACTATAAGCCAGCCCCGATTAAATGCTTTCCTTTATAAGAGTTGCCTTGGTCATGGTGTCTCTTCATAGGGATAAAACCCTAACTAATTCATAGGGCTTGCAGGGTACTGATATATATATATATATATATATATATATATATATATATATATATGTATGTTATATATGTATATTCATTCATTCTTCCAATAGACCACTTCCAAAGGTCTACAAATCATATAAGTTCATCAGGGCACCAACCTCAGGGTGGTTCCAAATGTTCTTCATACTTTGTTGCAACCAAATAGAAACAAGGTAGGAACCATTTAATCTGCATCATGATTTTGGGGGAGGCTGCTTGTCATGCTGTTCATGTGAAAGGCAGAGGACAATTTGTAGGAGTCAGTATTTCCCTACTGCCATGTGGGCAGTAGGGTAGAACCTGGGTCATCAGGTTTGGCAGCACATGCCTGTCTCTACCAAATCACCTTATTGGCCCTGTTTCTTTCTGTTCCTATCCTAATAATTTTTAGTTTTTGTATTTTCAATTTTTTTGCTACATTCAAAAGATTTTTTTAGATATGACAGAGATCTGGCTGTGACATCTGTTCCCTTATTGATTGCCAGGATTGATTCAGATGATCTGGATGGCTAGACAGGGATGTTCCACTCCTCCCTTCCAAGGCTGTGTGCCTTCAGCTGATAAAGATAAACTTCCCCTATACAGAAGGACTGGTTTTTGGTAAAGGGTAAATATTAGTATCTGCAACTCTTGCCAGTCCTCAAGCAAGCTCTCAAAAGGTATTGCTTATGTGAACTTCATGATAACCACAAAGCAAACATATAAATGCAAAGGAATTAAAAAAATACTATTAATGTAATTCACTTAACTGCCAAAGAACATTATGAGAGGCAGGAAGAGGAGGATAGGATAGAGGAGGGGAGAGAGAAGGAAGGAGAAAACAAAAATGGGAACAAGGAGAAGGGAGAGAGAGAGGTAAGACCTTTACTATTATAATTATTTTGAATGTAATAAAGCTAAATTTGACCATTAAAAGGCAGTTACTGAGTAGATAAAAATGATCCAACCATAAGTTGCTTACAAAAAACTCAGTTTACCTCCTAGGACAAACACACAGCCTGAAAATGAAATGATGAAGCAAGACATTCCTTACAGACAGAACTTAGAAAGAAACGGGAACAGCCATGTTAATTTAAGATAAAATGGACTATAAAGCCAAAGGAATAAAAGGAATAAAAGGTAATGATGAAGTACAGTGTACGATAATTCTCTAAAGAAACAAAAACATCTTAATGAAGAAGAAGAAGGAGGAGGAGGAGGAGGAGGAGGAGGGAGAAGAAGAAGAAGAAGAAGAAGAAGAAGAAGAAGAAGAAGAAGAAGAAGAAGAAGAAGAAGAAGAAGAAGAAGAAGAAGAGGAAGAAATGACCAAAGAATTCCATGTCTTACCAGTTACAATGATATTAAAATGAACCAAAATGTAGCAAGATTTACATGTAATCCTGAAACTATAAAAACACTAAAAGAAAATATGAAAAGAATTATTTTGGACACTGGTATGGGAGAGAATTCTTTGGACAAGGCCTTAATCACACAATGAAAGCAAACTAGACTAGAGTTTCAAGAAAATAAAAGCTATCTGTGCTGAATAGGAAATCCTCACTGTAGCAAAAATAGCTTACAAAATGGGAGCAAATATTTGCCCACTGTGTAACTGATAAGGGCTATATCCAGAATATATACTCAACAGCAACCCCCTCAAATTAACTCCATTAAAATATGCAATAACTTTAAATAGACATTTATCAAAAGAAGACATGCAAATAGCCAACAGGTATATGAAAAAGATACAACATTGCTGATTGTGGTGGTTTGAATATGCTTGGCCCACAGAGTGGCACTATTAGGAGGTGTGGCCTTGTTGGAGTGGGTGTGGTTTTGTTGGAGGAAGTGTGTCATTGTAGGGCTGGGCTTTGAGAGACCTTCCTCCTAGCTGCCAGAGGATGCCAGTTTTCTCCTGACTGCCATCAGATCAGGATGTAGAAATCTTATCTCCTCCAGTACCATGTCTGCCTCTGAACCTGTAAGCCCAGCCCCAATTAAACGTTTGCCCTTATAAGAGTTGCTTGCTCGTGGTGACTCTTCATAGCAATAGAAACCCTAAGACACTAATCATCAGGGAAATGCAAATAAATAACGGCGAGGTATTACCACAGCAAGGAGAAAAGAGAACTTTCGCACACTGAGTGTAGAAACAGACATAGTGCAGCCATGACAGGAAACAATTTGGAAGTTCTTAAGAAAATCAAAAATAGAATGAGTCTTGATTCATCAGTACTACTGCTGGGCATATATTACCTCCAAATGATATCAGTATGCTGAAGAAATATCAGCACTAGTCTTCATCACAGCACTGTTCATGGTAGCCAAGAGATGGCAACAACCTAGGTGCCTGTCAAGCAATGATGGATTGAGTGAGTGTGGTAGATGAATGCCGTGGAGTACTACTCAGCCTCAAACTATGAAATCCTGTCATTTGTGAGCACAGGAACACAACTAGAGACCCTTGTGTTAATCGAAGCCAGTCAAGAACAAAACCACAAGGGAGGCATATGCTTTCTCTTGTGGAGTCTTAAATAGCTGGTATCATAAAAGTTTAGAGAATGACAAGGACCAGATACTGTGGAGAAAAGGGGGTGGGGGATGGGAAAAGACTGGCCAGGGTTCCAGTAATACAGCTAGCAAGAAGCTCTGGGGTGTTACCATACAGTATGGCAGCTAAAGATAACAATTCCATAACACACATTCCCAAATGCTGGAAGGAGACACTTTGAAAATGTTTACTATAACAAAATGAGGAATGTTTGAGGACACGACTCTGTCTGTATCGATCTAAATATTGTGCAATGTACACGTATCAAACATGACAATACTTGACTAATGTATCATTTTTATGGATTTGTGTATTTGTTTTAAAAAATGATGGCTGGGTTCTTCCCAGAGTTTCTAATGTAAATGATCTGATAGCCCTGAGCATGGTCTGTGTTTTAAAAAAACCACCAGGTGATTCTCATGTGATGTGGCAAACTTGAGAACTGCTGTTTGAGGTGGCAGGTGACAGGACATTCCACCACAATCAGCATGTCTGACATTACAATATTCTCCCTCACAGCCCACACGTGACTCTGGAATATTTCTCTGTTCATCACTGTAATTGACTGGAGTTGGTGTGTGAAATAAATCCCACTGCCACCTCTATGGTAGATGGACTTGCGCCAAACTAGAACCCAAAAGCCATATCTTAATGTTCTAGTGTCCCCCAAAGCTTCTCATTAAAAGTCATCATGCCTTATAGTTTGTAATTATCCTTTAGAGATGCTGAAGGAAAAGAGTACAAACTGATGGTGTCAGAGAAAAGAGGGGAGGTTGCTGAATGTTTACTGTAGTTGATACAAGTTATACTTGGTTATACCTGGCTGATATTCCATTTTCATTACAAAACGCCACTTTGAGGCAACATGAAATAAAATACCAAATCAAATTATTTCATTTCATTGCAAGCCTCTTCAGAACCTCGGTTCTATGCTGGCTTCTAAGGCTACAGTGTTCATCAAGTAAGTACAAAAGAAGACAAGGGATCAATGCCAAGTTTTAGTGAGATTATCTTCAAGTGCAAAGTTAACAAAATAATTCCATGGAGAAAAACTTCTATTACTTAGTTTCCCAAATTTAAAACAACAATATCTTTTGAAGTAAATATAGATTAAATAAATGTATTCCATCGGAACCTTCAGAAATAATTTTTCTCACGATGGTTGAATAGAAAAAAAAACTTGATATAACATTGATCACTTCATAGGCTATTCATACACGTGTGTGTGTGTGTGTGTGTGTGTGTGTGTGTGTGTGTAATAGTTTGTGAAACAAAACATTAATTCAGATAAGGGAAGATGCATAGGTCAATAGTTACCTGGGAATTATAATAAAAACCAAAAGACCAGGTGGGCAAAAGTTTGGAAAGATAGAAATACCAAACTTGCAGAGGATCTAGAATAAAATGCTGTGGTGGTTTTAATAACAATGGCTCCGATAGGTTCATATTTGAATGCTTGCTCCCTAATTGGTGGAACTGTTTTGGAGGAATAAGAGGTGTGGCCTTGTTGGCAGAGGCATGTCACTAGGTGAGGACTTTGAGTTTTTAAAAACCCACACTAGGCTCAGTCTCTTTCTCTGAGTCTCTCCTTTCTTGATCTCTCTGTCTCTGTCTCCATCTCTGTCTGTGTCTGTCTTCTGTCTCTGCCTCTGACTTGTGCATGAGATGTAAGCTCTCAGCTACTGCTTCAATACCATACCTGACTGCTTGCCTGTTGCCATGCTTCTCACCATGGTCATGGACTCGCCCTATAAAACTGTAAGCAAGGTCCCAATTAAATGTATTATTTTATAAATCACCTCTTCATAGCAATAGAATAGTAACCAAGATAGATATCCTCTCATATAGTGAAGGTAGAAAGGGAAATCAATGAACCCAGTTTGGATAAATGGTTTGGCTTCTCCGACAAAGATGATGGTACCTAAATTTCATACCCTACAACTGCATTCCTAGAAATGTGCTGCTTTGGGGCAAGACAGCTTACCACAATCCCAATGAAAACAGTATGGGTCATGGGGTAGCACAAACAAGAAACTGTGACACAGTATCAAGTTGGCCACTGCCCGGCAATGAAATTGATACTCTTCAAATAAAACATGGATGACTTCCATAAATACAGTGCTGAATAAGAAAGATTTTACAAATAGACTTTGTATATAAATATTTTAAAACATATAAAATGAGCAATAACCTACAGGGGGTAAG
Organism: Rattus rattus; assembly: GCF_011064425.1. Classification (NCBI taxonomy): domain Eukaryota; kingdom Metazoa; phylum Chordata; class Mammalia; order Rodentia; family Muridae; genus Rattus; species Rattus rattus. The sequence goes on from NC_046155.1 coordinate 26,866,561, forward strand.
TACGATAGAGAAAAATGAGGGCGCAATTACCACTAAGTCAACACAGAGTTAGGAGAGAGCCAGTCTGTGGCTGTCATCAAGAAGGGGCACCAAGCAGGTAAGGAAAATGACCATGCACAGTGACAATAGTGACAGAGGAAAAAAATACAAAGAGGAATATAGTTTCTGCTTCAGGACCCTGAAAGTGAACTTGAAACCCCCCATTAGCCCAAATGTCAGGCACAGTGACACCTAAGAACTGGTCTTATGACATAGCCACCTAGGCACACTTAGTCACTGTGAGTCTGTCAAAAATAACTTGGAGACTGAAATCCACTAGATTTTGTATGCCTTTCCCTAAACCAACCAGAGACACAGAATGGGCCCAGTGTACTTCTTTGCAAACTTTTCATCGGAGAGGAGATGAGCAAATAAGGCAGTGCCCCCACAGTTTAAGCACTGAGCACCTTTTGAAGGCTGCTTGAATTTGGTGTTTCTAGATAGAAATCACATTAATCTCCAAATAAACATTCTTTTTTTTTTTTTTTTTTGTTGTTGTTCTTATGTAGCTTGATTTTATCTGTGATTACAAATTTCCTGACCCACCCTGGTAGTAATCACATGCATAGTGTTGATGTTATATCTAATATACTTTATTTAAATATTCTGGTTCATGTTGTATTTTATAATAAAACTTTTTCAACTTTTCATTTTCTATAGTTTATGCATTCATGTATTAATTTAAAAAACAATAGCATTTTTTGCATGCATGAAGATCCTAGATTCTGGAAGAGAGAATATAATTGCCCTTATATTTTGCCCATTGATCGTCTATCCTGACCCATCAGAACTGTATGGAGTTGACAACCACTGATCTTCAAAGAATGGTGGAGGGAGCTGGGGGTCAAGAAGACTGAGGCTAGACAAGACAGTTGCTGGACTTTATCAAAACTAACAAAGAGGAAATGCTAAGACCCCGAAAATGTGCCCAGGGGAGAACCACAGGCAAATCCCTACCCAGGCCTGACTCCAAGGCCAGAAACATAAATGATGTGCAAACGACCATGGTAATGTAGGGTTAAGGTTCTTCCCATGTCCTAACTAAGCCTAACCTCCTATTCAAGTAAGGTGTGACAACCTAAAAGTGGTCACTCTAATACCTTCTTCATCCATGGTTCAAACTTCAACCTCTGATCTGTGCTCTATTCTCTGGAGAGTTTTTCTGTGGTAATGGAAGAAACAGGAAAGAGCTGAGATCTGGTGAATACGCCAAGCGTCAGTGTTCCTGCTTGTTGGGAGGTGGAGCAGAGGTCATGCTTATCTTCTAGTGTCTTCCTCTTCTTACACACAGAAGCCAATACAGTCTCTAAGGAGGCTGAAGAGAGATGGCTCATCTGTTAAGAGCATGTGAAGTACTAGAGTTCAGTTCCCACATAGGGTGGCTTGCAACTAACACTCACTCCAGCTGTGGTGATCCAATGATGCCCCCCCTTGCCCCCTTTTCTTGACGTGCTCAGGTATACACGCACATTTAAATACACATTTTTTTTTTAAAGGTAGTTTCAAAATGTAAGTGTATATGTAGCCACATGCTTTTCCATAGAGCCGCCTTGGTAGTGAGCAGCTCTGAGTCGAGAGTTACTTGTGGAGTCTGCAGCTATTCTTCTGGAGAGGGGAGCAATTAATAAACATTAGCTCATTAACGTTAATAAAAAGACATCTCACCACATCGCAATCTCGAGTTAGCATTTACTCACTCTGGGCACCAACCATATACTTTGCTTTCAGTAAAACCCCCATTATTGATGGCTTCTGGGCTGTCTTAGGCATCCACATCCCCTTATCTGATCTCATTATTTTGGATCTATGCATCCTGGTATGTCTTCTGTCTTAAGTCCTCCCATCATCATATAAATGGGATTGTTTTATGGCTTCCTTTCTCCAGGGCTTGGGTTTTGTCCTGGCTTAGTTTGCTGTTTGTGTTTAAGGATAGTAATCTAAGTCCAGGGTGAAGGTCTCCAGCTCCTAAGGGGCCCTTCAATGGGTGACCTCCTTCTGTCCCGGGTTGGGGGTTGGAGGGTGGGAGCGCAGGGGTGGGCGTGGGGGAGTCCATTTGTTCCTGTGGTTTCTATGGAGGCCCGGAGCTGAAGGTTCCAAGTTGGCCCAAGCACTTGGCAGACAAGCCCCTTGATTGTTGCAGGAGACCCCAGGTCAGTTTGGGGCGGGGCGAGCCTTTTAGGAATCCAAGAGGCTGGGACAAGCATGCTGATGAGGGAGAAACGTGCCGGGGAGAAGGTAGGCCTCGATGTATGCCCCGGTGGACAAAAGCTGCTAGTGTCAGCTTGATTTGCAAGATAAACATTCATGAGTTCGACTGCTTAGAAAGAGGGATTATCTACAAACCAGGGTCTGAATGGGAGCCATAAATAAGTGATTTCACACTACCAAGCAGGAAGAATATTCTGCCTCCTAAATTATTCTGAACAGCATGTTCGGCCCCTCCCAGGTTCCCAGCAGTGACTAGCCCAGAGGCTGGGAGGTGCTCAAATAATGTTCCTCTTGGCGAAGACCCTCTGCCTCTTCCAGAGGCACCCTGTTGCAGAGTCTTGTTGCAGCGCCTGTCTCGATTCCTAAATCCAATCCAGGTTTTGCCTTCGACCGCCTCTGTGGCCCATTTCAGGCCTGAGCTGTTCCAGGCAGGGATTTCTCTCCAACCCAAATCAACCATGCTCTGCTGGGGTTCCCAGGCTTTGCACGTTTCAAACGTGCTCGAATATTCATCAAAGGCGTTGGGAGGGTGTTTTATCTGCGGCCTAAGTAGGGACTTGCTCCTAGCTACCCCATTTGTAGCTGAGTTTGCTCTGAAATGGAAATGTACCTCCTGATGCAAGGAGACAGGGTGGAAGGTTTCCCCTCCTCCACTCCCGGCAACCAACTTCTCTTTTTTTTTTTCAGTGCCCTCCTCCATCCTTTGTGCAAGCTCTGCTGTGTTAACCCTGTAAGGCCCTTTTTGCATGCGACACGCCCTTTCCTCTCTCTCCTATAGCTACAATGGGGCTTTGTCCTCAGGATGCCACCTATTACCACCCCTTTTAAGGGAAGTAGTTTGTTTGGGAAAACACGGGAGAGACACTGTTGGATACTGCTGACGTTTTATAGATTTATTGATGTATGCCGTATGTCTGTATGTGTACCACACGTGTGCTCCGTGGGTGTGGAGACCAGAAGAGGGCATCAGATTCCCTCGAACTGCAGTTACAGGTGCTTGTGAGCTGCCCCTGCCCCGGGATGTCTGAGGTCCAAACCCAGGTACTCTGCAAAGTCAGCCAGTGCTCTTAACCTCTGAGCCGCCTCTCCAATGCCCGGGTTCTTAACGTTCTAAAGGTATGGTGTGGTGCCTGTAAAATACGGAAAGTTCATTACTGCCTGATACCTGGCCAAGAGTCTAGGCTTTGTGGTTACTGTTTGAACCCCCTCCATACTGCCTCTGGGTACCTTGGCTGAACCCCACTTAATTTGGTTGACTACACCCCTGTCTCTAGTTGCTGATCGGGGAAGGTCAGCCTTCTCTAGTTGAACAAGAATTCCTGAAAAGAAGCTGTGTCTTTGCACACTGATTAGAATCTCGGTACTGTGGAGAGATTGGAACGCTGCCAGTCCAGAAGCTAACTACCTTATTTTGGGCTAGTTTGAGCCCTCTGGAACAGTCATTCCTTGCCCACTTCTGTGTCTGAACTAACAACTTGTAGCTAATAGAAAGTTTTGGGAATCTATTAACTTAGCAGACCACTAGCTCCCACTAATTCATCTGAGGATGCCATTGGACAACATCTAGGGCCTGTAGAAAGCATCCCTCTGTCTTTCTGATATGCCAACTATTATAAACTTGCCATGGTTTATGACCTTTGTTCTATACAACGTCATGAATCTGTTTCCACATTCGAACATAGAATTTGGGGTACCCTAAATTTGTGTTGCCAGGCCATGGTCACTTAAAGTGGCTCCAGAGTCAGCATCTGTCATTTGCTGTAAGATGAGAGCTGTGTGTTTTGTGCCAAAAGCATCCAGAAGCAAAACATTAGGATATCAGAGAGTAGAAGTGAATGGCTCAAGCTTATCCCCTACTAGGATGGGGCTCTGATATCTAACGCGGATGAATTACATAGCAGGCAGCAGTTTCAAACATCTTTCCCTTCCTTCCTTTGGGATCCTGCCACTGTTCTAAAGGAATACAGCCTTCAGGCCGCTCAAAGACAGTGTGAGGGTGGGGGAGGAAGAAAGAGAGGAGAAGAGACATCCTAGGTATAAGACAAATGGCAAACGGTGAAGTAGAAAGAAGATTGTTTCTGGCCAACTGTCTGGGGAAGGAGGGTTAGCACATTAAGACACTGTCCAGTGCATGGCACGAACTAGAGGTGAGCATCCAAAAGCTTCAGTAAGGCATTGCTAGACAGGAGTCTGCACACTTTTTCTACGGAAGTGGATAAGACACAGGGGAGAGTGTCCTGCTAAGAACCAGTCTGTAGCTGGGCTTAGGGGCACTGTGAACCCAGAACATTGTAGGAAGCCCTCACTCACTTAAGCTCCTTGGAAGGTTACATGAACTCAGACTCTTGAGAACTCTGGTCTCCAAGGTTCAAAGAAATCTTTCTTCTTAACAAAGTGCAAAAGAGTACATATAGCATGCTATCTTTTCTGAAATATCGGGAAGGTGAGAATATACATATATTTATGAAACATTTATATTCATATGTATATGAAACAAAAAATCTACTGAGAAATAATGAAATTGGTCTTTAAAAGGAGTAGATGGGAAGTGGGTCATATGAGATAGATAACACCTTTGGTACAGCTTTGTGAAAAAGTATTTTCAAAAGCTAGTTGATTTTCAATGTATGTAAATATTAAAACAACAAATGTGGGGAGAAAAAACCCCAAAAGCTAAGAAAACAAACAACTGTATTTCAAATGAATAATCAATGCTGAAGGAGGAAAAACATGTGACCCAAGGGATTTAGAAGCAAGAATTGGACTATGCTGAGACAGGACTTGGGTAGTGTGCAGAATGGGGAGAATTAGAAATAAATGCTAAACTCTTTTAGCATGTTTGCTTCTGTAGCAGCCTAGACTGAAGGGCTGTGAAGCTGTTTTGTAGATTTTTTTTTAAGATTTATTTATTTATTTCATGTATATGAGTGTGCTGTCGATATCTTTGGACACACCAGAAGAGGGCATCGGATCCCATTACAGATGGTTGTGAGCCACCATGTGGTTGCTGGGAGTTGAACTCAGGACCTCTGGAAGAGTAGCCAGTGCTCTTAACCACTGAGCCATCTCTCCAGCCCTGTTTGGTAGATTTTACAACACTACAAACATGGGCAAATGCACTGATACTGCTGAGAGAAAGCCTCTCACTGTGAGGGGGAGAGCTTTATAAACGCAGAAATGGGAAGGCAAGGATATAGGAAGAGTGGTCTATAATTGGAGTTGTGATTGCTGGAATACATTTGTCCTCATACCTCTGTGTATCACACTGTGAATACTTATATGTACTTCTCTGGCTGTATCTGAAATGTCATGCAAAGACCAAGGTTTAAAATGCTTGGCCACCACCAGACGGTGGTGCTATTGAGAGTGGGTGGATCACTAGTAGGCGGGGCTTAATGGAAAGACATTAGGTCATTGAGGGTATGAACTTGAAAGGGATGCTAGAGTCCTGGCCTCTTTTTCTTCTCTTTTCCTTCCCTATCACCAAGCTGTAAGCAGCCCCACTCCATAAAAAAAAAAAACAAAACAAAAAACCAAAAACCAAAAAAAAAAAAAAAAAAAACAAAAAAAAAACCCAAAAAACCAGGGTGATTGAAATCTATGAGCTAAAATAAATCTTCCTCCTTGCAATGTTTGAGACCACTGAGGATGAGTATCAGGGCTCTGTTGAGGTCCATTAAAAGAAAGTTATTTTCTCTAAATCGGTGGTTCTTAACCTCCCTAATCCTGCATCCCTTTAATACAGTTCTTCATGTCTTGATGACCCAAACCATAAAAATATCTTCACTGCTACTTCCTTACTGTAATTTTGCTACTGTTATGAATCATAATTTACATATTTTTAGAGACAGAGGTTTGCCAAAAGTCTCATGACCCACAGGTTGACAACCACTGCTTTGGATCAAAAAATGGGATCTCCCTTTGGTCATTAACAGCGGGCCCTTCTGGCATGAAACTGCCATCTACCATGTAGCTACTTATAAATAGTATAGCTACTCTCTCTCTCTCTCTCTCTCTCTCTCTCTCTCTCTCTCTCTCTCTCTCCCTTCCTTCTTCCTTTTCTTTCCTTTCCTCCCTCTCCCTCCCCCCCACCTCCTCCATCTCCCTTCTCCTGACAGTTGGTGAGATTGCCAGCTTGCCTGTACTATTATTTTTCTCTCAAACTCTAGTAAAATTGACCTTGTGAGTCCATTTTAGATTTTTTAAAAAATTTTATTTATTTACATCCCAAATTTGCACTCCCTCCCCGGTGCCCCCTTACAGAGTTCCTTCCCCTCTCTCCCTCCTCTTTGCCTCTGAGTGGACAGCCCTTTTCCCCACTGAATCCCCGGACCCTGCTGCAGAATTCACAGCACATACACGGGCTGGTCGGAGGTCCCCGGCACATTTAAACTTTTTTATTAATTAATGAGACAAAGGACTAAAAACCTGTGTCCCTGGAAACTGTAAGTTGTTCAGATATTTGTCACAATGATAGGAAGTTGTATGTGTGCTCTCTCCCTCACTTCCTCTATCTCTTATAACACACACACACACACACACACACACACACACTCACACACACACACTCACACACACTCACACATACACTCACACACAAACACTCACACATACATTCATATATACATACACACCACACACACCTCACACACACATACACAATATACACACATATACACCACACACACCACACATACACCCACCACCCATACACACACACACACACTCACACACACACACCACACACACTCACACACACACACCCACACACCACACACCACACACACACATACACACACACACACACACACACACATACACACACACACACACACACACACACCACACACACACACACACACACCCCCCACCCCACACACACCACCCCCCCACACACACACACACCCCCACACCCACACACCACACACACCCCACAACACACACACACACCACACCACACACACACACACACACACCACACCACACACACCACACACACACCACACACACACACACCACACACCACACCCACACATCCACACACACCACACCACACACACCACACACACACACACACACACACACACACACACACACACACACCACACACACACACACACACACACACACACACACACACAGAGTGTCAGCCCTAGGAATCCCAAATGGATTGACTCCAGGGCCCATTGGATTTCAAAATCCATACATGACATAGGGGGTTAACAAGGTAAAGCCCCTTGCTGCCCAGCCTAATGAACTAAGTTTTCTCCCCAGAAGGCACATAGTAGAATGAAACTACCTCCCACACATGCACACTGTGCTAATGCACGCCTATGTCCCAACCCCCAAATAAATAAAGAAATAAATGCTTAACATTGGTACGGCATCCTCATTTATCCCATGCACGCCCTCCCGTGTATGTCAAAGCATCTCTAACACTATGGAAATGTCATTCCAATTTAAATAGCTAAATCATCGTACTATTGTCATTAGTGAATGACAAGAAAAAACACTATGATGTTCAGTGCAGATTCTACATGAGCACTCCAACATGCATATACTTATGTTCACACATGTATGTTCACATATGCTCACATAGGTATATAAACACACATATACACAGGATAAAACAGACAGAATAAGGTAGAGAAGCTAAAAAGAGCCATCTTTCTATGCTTTGCTATGATTAACCACCATTCCTGAGGTGTCTCCCGTGGTATGTCTTTTCCCACTGGGCATAATGTTTTCAAGGCTCAGCCCAATTATAAGCTATTGCCTTGTTTTTGCTGTAAAGATTGAATCTATGGTTTTGTACATGACAGCCTTGCGCTCTACCTTTGAATAATACAGCAGCCAGTGCCCCCTTCCCCCAAATTGCCAAATACATTGATGATTATTTGTTTATCCATTCATCAGTTCAAAGAAACTTGGCTTGGTTCTATTTTGGGATTCTCTGAGTAATACCTCTATGACTGTTTATGTACAAGTTTTTATATAGCATAGAGACACCCGTAGGAGGGTTAAAGATCTATGGACAGAATCACTGGGTCATATGATAACCCCATTCAAAGAGTTTGGTGTTTTTCTTCAGATGGGGTACTATGTATCTTAATGTGTCCCAACCTAGCCTTGAACTTACCACTTTGCTGAGTGCCTTGGAATCCAGGTTCTCCAGCCTCTACTTTCCAAGTGTTGGGGTTACAGGTGTTACTAAGCTTTAATATGCGGTTGGACACATGTTGCCAGAATCGGTTAACCTGCCTTACATCCTTGCTGTGATTGCCTGAATTCCTTTGTGGCTTCCTGAGAAACAAACTTCTTCAGAAACCGATCACAGGTACGATCTAAGTCCTAGCTCATCAGTGGACACACTGCAGCCCAGCCAGGATGAATGCTTCCACTCTGTGCTAATCACCCTGGTACTTGTGCTTCCTGCCTCCCATTATTTCCTAAATATCTTTAAGCACATACCTTTTGTTTCCCCCCAAAAACCATGAGCTTCTGGGAAGCAAGATCCACACATTATCTTTCATGTCTTTTACCATGCTTAGTCAAGTATGTGATTTAATTAAATGCTAACTGTTAAGCAGGGAGTATCTGCTATACTTCTTACATTCCTTCAGAGCACTTAGCTGAGTGCTGGGCATGTAAAAGGTATTTACTTACTGCTAAAATAGGTGGATTTCAGCTTCCTAAGATGTCTCCCTAAAATTACTTCTAATTTTGAGCTTAGCATGACTCCTATTTGACAAGTATAGATTTGGCAACTAGCTCGCTCACTCTACCTAGCAACCAGTGAAACGGTCCCTGTGTCAGTAAGGATGCTCCCTGGTACATAACACTGTCTGGATGCGTTTGTAGGCATTTCCCTCCTTTTTTTGATCCAAAGAAACTTTACTGAGACTCACTGGCTTTGTCTGTTCTTACCTTTCCTTTCTTTTCTTTTCTTTCCCTTTCTTTCTTTTTTTAATTTATTCATGTATGAGTGCACACCAGAAGAGGGCATCCCATCTCCTTACAGACGGTTGTGAGCTACCATACGGTTGCTGGGATTTGAACCCATGACCTCTGGAAGAGCGACCAGTACTCCTAACCACTGAGCCATCCCTCCAGTCCCTTACCTTTCCTCCTCGAAGCACTATTTTGCAGCAATATTTCCACCACTGTGCTAGGCAGATTAGGAGGAGGAAAGTAAGTACTTTAGCTTTAAACCACAACATCCAGACAGGCCTCATAAGCTTCCTTCCCCACTCTTTTAGCCCTAAACATCCTGTCTTTAAATCTAGAAAGGAACTTAGTGCAGAAAGGCTCACCTGAGCACAGCTGAAGCGTAATATATCATAGTTAATAAAAATCCTGACCAGTCAAGACATTATACTCACAATACGGTGCCTGTCATTTTTCAAAACACTAAAACACATGAATTAACTCATTATTGCAGTCACCTCCTCTGAGGATTCGCAGGCTTTCTGTGACATTTGATATTACACTGCATCTATGTGAGAGAGCCAAGAGATGGAGCATTCCAGATCTCAGAATGACTCTGGTGCTCAGCTAAACTCATTACATCCCTTCCCCACAAGGAATCAGAGGAAAGAGAGACCAAGCAGCATCAGAAAGCAGACGGGGAGTGGCTTTACCAGTGCCATCTTGTCGCCTCTCAGAGCAGACTGAGCTCTCTTTGTATTGAAATTCTTTCCAGGCTGGGATGGGCTGGGGTGGGGTGGATGGGGAGGGGTGAGGTCCGTGGGGTGAGCAGGAAATTTTTGTTCGTTTATTGTTTATGTACAATGTGAGCATCTGAAAGAGAGCTCCCCCTGGCTTCTACACTCCACTTTCAGTTACTCACATGCGTGTCTTGCTGGGATTCTTTTATTCCCGGTTTTTCACTTTCCTTTACAACTGGACCACGTGTCCTCAAGCTTTCTCTGAGCACTCCTCAGGCCAATGGAGGCCACTCAGAGAGCCTGACTGGAAGGACTTCTGCCCCTCGGGATAACGATTTAGACAGAAGTCCTTCTGTCATCTCCTCAAGAACTTTGAAGTATTCAGACCATCCAGAGGTTGAACCTTGTCTTCGGTCTTCTTTGAGCTGTGCACCTTTGGCTCTGGGAACTGTGCACACGTCAGAGTATTGATCTTTGCCAAACTGCAGGGCTGTGTGAAAGCTGGCTTAGAAGTCTCTAGTCGCTTTTTAAACAAAGCTTTAAAAGATGTTATCTACCATTCAAGGTAGAAGAAAGGCACACCCTCCACCCACTTTGGCCCCTGATGTCTTTGGGCAACTGGGACACATAGCATTTTACCAGCTTATCTGCACGATTAATCCCTTTGCTCCAAGAGTCGCCATTTCTGAGGTCTTCTCTAAGCTAGTTGTATTTTATTCACACTTTCCTATCCTGCTTAGCTGTTCTTCCCAACACCCATTACTACCTAATTTAGTAACATGTATGACCTGATTTATTGTTTGTTTTTTTTTCTGATTATCATCTTCCAGAGTGGATGCCTCCTTGGTGACTTAGTCCATTGCCTGTTGTTTAGTCCTAGAGCCTAACAGATGCTCAATAAGTATTTGTGGATGACTGAATAAATGTTTTAGTCATATTTATTTTTGAGACAGGTGTAACACTCACTATGGAGCCCAGCCTCCCAGTGTATGTCAAAGCATCTCTAATACTATGGAAATGTCATTCCAATTTAAATAGTCATTACATTGTTCATCCTCAAACTCATGATTCTCTTGACTCTACTTCCTGGATGCTTGGATCGTAAGCATGTACTGTTGTGTTTGGCTTGAGCCTCATTAATGATAGACAAGAAACTCAAATCTCAGAAATTGCTAGTTAATATTGGAGGGAGCAATTTGTGTTTAAGAACTGGCAGAGTTTAGGGGATACTGTATAAAACCAGATATGGCGGGCCACGCCTGTAATCCTAGCCCCGGGGAGGTAGAGGCAAGAGGACCAAGGGCATCTTTGGCTGCATAGGCCTACCTTGGGCTATATGAAACTTGTCTTAATACAGTAACAAAGGAGAAACCGTGTACTGACTACTAAACTATAGAGGGTGTGAGACACGGGATCCTTCTGTAAGAGCCAAAGTTTTGATTGCTGTGCTTAAGAGACCCATCAAACAAAAATGCCTCTAACTATGAGTCCCTTGCACATGGATGGAGACTTCCTGAAATGCTGGAGGCTGTTCTTTATGTAAGATAATAAACCACATATTTTCACTGCCCTCAACAAGTTTGTCTGACCAACTGCTGTGGATGTGCTTGACCACATGTAGGTGGGAAGTGCGTAGACAGGAAATACATCAGGATACATGCTTGCTCCTGATTGGACCTGATGGAAACTATGCAGCCCTATGGGTTTGCCTTTATAAGCCTCTGTAAAAAATGTCACTCATGCTATTTTCTGGGAACTCTGGAAGGAACCTGGCCGGAGTCCATCCTCCTGGCCAGTATTTAAATGAAGTCTCCTTCAAATTTGGCTCCAAACTGTGGGAGTGGTCTTATTCTTGCACAGGGGGATTAAAACATCCTTGAGGCGGTAAAGCCTAATACATGTAATAGGTGCACATAATTAATAGTGAAGCCAGGAACAGTTTCAAAGCCAATGGAGCCTGCATGAGCTAACAATTCAGGGGAGGTAGGTGTAGCAGTGCACACCTTTAGGATAAGGCAGAGGATTATTAAGTCCACCCCGGATGGCAGAGAGAATTAGAGCCCAGCTTGGGCTAAGTAATGAGCACCTACGTCAGAAAAAGAACAAGAAGAGGAAGAGGAAGAGGAAGAAAAAGAGAAGAAGGGAGGAGGTAGAGGAAAACAATAGTTCTGAGGAAATAGTGGCAGCCCTCCCTGAGGGGGTAGGTTCTGAAGAGTTATACTAGTCAGGGGAGGTTTCCTGGAGGCCATTTAAATTGCCGCACAAGAGGAAGGTACAAAAATTAGCTAATTACAAAATAACCTGACTAGTCCACTTAAAATATCTTACTCTGACACCAATTACTGAGTTCTGTGGTTCCCGAAACCATCCTAGATGATGATGCCTCAGCAGAGAGACTCACCGACAGCAGTCCTATTCCGCTTTACACATGGCCATGGTTTGTTTTGAGACAAGGTCTCACTCTGTAGTCATGTAGCTGTGAGAAGAACTTGGGTCAGAGTTAAGGATGGAAAGTGGTTCTTGTATCATTCTCCCTCGAGGAGTAAGGGAGGGACGCTCCCTCAGTGCTCCTGTGGGACAGTAAGCACAGAGCACTGAGGAGGGCAAAGCATCTAGGCCTCCCCTGCTCCATCTCAGAGCTGACTGCTCAAGAGACTGCTCTCAGTTTCCAGCCTTTGAGCACTTGAGTCCGTGTCCTAACATCCTGGCCCAGATCAAAGTCCTAATCCTAAACCATGCTGACAGTATGAGGTTACAGCCCCTTTCTCAGGTCCCCACAACATGGGAGGAAAGCGTTTAGGTATAAATTTCTGATCAGATCAATAGTGACTCAGCCAAGAATGGGTGAATCTACTCTTTCAGGGACATAGGGAGTTCACCAGTTTCTCAGTTTTCTTTCTTTGAAATGGTGTCTTTCTCTGTAGCTTAAGCTAGCCTGGACCTCACAGTGGCCCTCCCTGCCTTAGCTTCCAGACTGCTGGGGTTAAAAGCCCACATCACCAAGCATGTCTTTGTAGATATTTTCAGAGATGCCTGTTGGTGAAAAATAAAAGCAGGTCTTTCAGGTGAATATATACATATATGTACATATATATATGTACATACATATATATATATAGTTTGGTAAGCAAATGCTTCATCGATTCAGGATTTTCTATAATTAAACATGATTCTTTTCTAATGTATTATTTTTTATTATTGCTTCCAGAACTCCATACCATGCATTATCGTATTTACTCCTGTCCCTATTCCTCCCCCAGCTTTTCTCAGATCCACCCCACCTGCTCATTCTTTTTAATTATTATTGTTACATATATACAGGTGTATTAATATGTGAGTACAACCTGCTGAGTCCACTTAGTACTGTTCATAGGCATAGCCTTTAAGACAAATGCCATTTTCTTGATTTCACAGCTAAGTCAAACATCAAACCATAAATGAGTCTTGTGATAGCAAAGTTACCCATTGGAGTATAAGGAACTACGCCAAAAGTCAATGCTTCAAAATAACCTACAAAATTTGTTCATGGTTCTGCCGGGCTTAGGTTTGTGACAGCTCCTGCTTTAGCCTGTGTCACCCTCCAGTTTGCATCTTGTTGTAGTTTGACAGGAACTGGATGATCTCAGGTAGCCTCACAAATGGCTTATAGTTAGCTGTTGGCAGGTGTTTTTGGGGTACACGGCTGTCTTCCACTCTGGCTTCCCTGCAGCCTGGTTCTGGTTCACATGGGGTAGACTCCAGGAGGAAATTCAGGGACAGGCAATTTGAGGAGGGCTCATGAATGCATCTCAATATACCCCATTGGCCAAAGAAATCCTCACCCCTACCCCAGGTTTCAGAGCAAGAGAAACAAATCTTGCATCTCAAACAAGGTCAACAGCAATGGGATTGAGATCGATCATTAAAGAAATTGCCTTAAACCCAACCATAACTACTTCACCCTTCCCTTCCTGGTATACCATTGTACGTGAAGAAGGTTCTGGCTTCACTGTAGAAAACAGGTTTTGCTGCAGAAGTAGAAACCCGTGAGCTGGGGAGAGGGTTCAGTGGAAAAATGCTTGCCTTGAAAACATGCGGGATGGAGCTCTGATCTCCACATCCACTTAAAGATTGGGTGCTTGCGGCATTGCTTGTAATCCCAGTGCTTGGGAGGCAAAGTCATGGGCTCCCTGGCGCAAAGTCAGTGGCTGAATCAAGGTTTATAGAGAGACTCTGCCCCTTAGTATGGTGAGCAGAGAGAGAGAGAGAGAGAGAGAGAGAGAGAGAGAGAGAGAGAGAGAGAGAGAGCAGCAGTTTTGTAATCTCTGGCCTCCACACACATGCAGATAGATGTCTGCGTACCTACATACAAACATGCATATATGTACACATGTATGTGCACATGTAAATACTTAATAGAAAAATCACAGTGTTTGAATTCTCTAGGCTTGTGAATGAGAAGATTATTTTCCAATGTTAGAACACTCATTTAGCATGTACAAAGGTCCTTGATTTGATCCCCAGAACCAAAATCCAAAACAAAACAAAAACCCCCGTACAAAAACATGCCCCGAGAACACCCTGGTTAGGAGCAAGGAGGCCTTTCCAAAGAACAACAAGGAAGTGGTTAGGAAGAGCACCAGCCTAACAACTGTGACCTCTGGTCTATTTTTCAATTGTATCCATTAACAAAATAATAGAGAAAAGTAACCTGTTAGTTCCCCTCCTCTCCATTGAGGTTTATTTATTTCCAAATGGCATGCAAGTATTTAAATAGACAGGATAATTTTATTCTCCTCTCTAAAGCTACCCATTTCTTGGGTTTAAGACAAAAGTCAGGTATGAGCTTACAGGACGTTCCTCCGTCTGGCCGGGGCTACTTCCTAGGCCTGACTTTGTAAGACTTACTCTAACCACGCTGACTTTCTTACAGTTCTCACAGGGACCTCACACCTGCTCCTCTGCCACAGGACCTTTGCAAAAGCTGTTTGGGCTGGAACTCTCCCCACCTCATCTTTTTTTTTTTTGTTTCTGTTTTGGGGAGTATTTTACTCAACTAATGTCTTAGTTCATTATCTGTTGATGAAACACAAGTTGGCATAAAGATAAGTCTATTTGGGTCATGGTCCTAACTAACACCAGGAAGCAGAGAGGAAGCATTTGCTTGGCACTGGGGGAACACATACCTTGGAGTTACCCAGGTCCCTCTTTCCCCACTTATAAAGCCACTAAGGTCACCATGGAGTCCATCCTCCTGACCTCTCTAATCCTAAGTCCCTCACAGTGACTGTTGGCTTATAAACAATTCTGTTGGACTCGTTCCAGTGATCTAACAAAAGTTATGTCGTCACCTGCCGCCATTATTACCTGTGCCGTTTCCAGGCGGGGGTGGCCTGGCAGTATGTAAGAGGACTGTTCGCTACCCCAGCCCCCATTTCCCTTCCTTCCCTCCCCTCTCTCCCCCCTTTTCCCTCTCCCCTCTTCTCTCTCCCCTTCTACCTTTCTCCTCTCTCCCCTTGCTCTCTCCCTATCCCTCACTCCACCCCCCCCTTTCTCTCTTTGTTCCCATGAGTTCCAGGCAGGCCTCTCTTTCTCTCCTCTGCCCCCCACCCCTTCTTTGTCTCTACCCCTTCTCCAAGTCCTCATTCCCCTTACCCCAAAATAAACTTTCCTTATATCAGGTGTGTCGCATGGCATGATTTCTCAGGCGGACACCTTGGCATGGCCTCACCAGGTACGTCCTTACCCCTCCGCATTACAGTGACCCCTCCCTCCAGGATACTTCTAGCCCATTGCTGTGGTGGGTTAGAATTCTGACACATGACTTGGGAGGGGGCGTATATCCCGACCATTGTAACTAGGCAATCTTCTAGAATGGAGACACGTGTTATCTTCTGGTTCTGCAAAATAGCTGCCCAGCCTGTCTGGGACGGAGAGGCTTTGGGCCTGACTCATGGCGCAGGCGTGCTGAACTCAGGGCCACTTCCCTGAAGAGGCTTCTGAATGTAAACCTTTTCCCCATAGGAAAGGCTTTCCGGAAACGGCTTGAGTCACTCAACAGAGAAAACCGTTTTATCGATGCTGCACCCAGGATGCCGGAGGATTCTTTCATTTTGAAGGCTGGGCGTTGATTTGAGGATGAGACTGGTGGGGGCTGGGAGGCTGGCGGTACTGTTGGGAGTCAGAGCTGGGCTGCGCTGCTGCTTTCCCAAAGCTCTGGGCACTGTGATTGATCCCAGTGGGACTTACATTTCAGGGAAGCAAAAAAAAAAAAAATCACTGAGAGCAGAGCTAAGATGTTGTGTAACGTGTCCCCAGTGCTCTTCATCAATGCAGACCCGGGTCTCATATTAAAATGTTTTGTTCCCCTCCAGTTGATCACATTTTCATTTCTTAAGTAGCGCATGCTCTTCCTGCCCCCTCGGGAAATCAGTCCTATTTGCCTCCCGGGTCAGCGGTCAGCTTGATGCCTGTGCTCTCTGGGTCTTACTTACTCTCCTATTTCTCTGCTGCCTGCACACAGGGGTTAGCATGATAACAATCTGTCCCCCGTGAGGGCCAGAGACTAGAAAGGTGGAGGAATCACCCTGCTCCTATCAGCAGTGAAATATTTTCAGAAATTGACCTTGGAGTTTCCGCCAGTTGGAAACCATGGTAACCATCGTTGGCCCCCGGAAAATTATTTCTCTCTACAGCATCCCTGTCAATCAGGCCATGCTTCCTCTAACTTCTAAAGCCGTGATCCTTAAAAAAAGAAATGGCAGCAAAAATCCATCATTCGAATATGGGGATGACTATTGATGTCTGAGACGCAGGGAGGCAGCTGCCTTTTGTGCTTCAGCCTGGAGTCTCTAGGCAAATAACAATAGCTAGCTAGCATTTCTGTATCACTTCACATCCATTGGCTACTCGGTAAAAGCATTTTACATGTACATATTAATTCATTTAGTGCTCTCAGTTCCACAAAGAGGGTAACATTAACTTCATTTTCTGCACCACAAGACACAGAGATTAAGAAGCCTACACAGGACAGCTCAGGACAGCTTTCAAAGCCCACACTGAGATCAACAATGTATTGTCTCTCATTAACTATTCCATTCTATTTTATGTATTTATTTATTAGACTTATTTATTTTATGTGAGTACACTGTCGCTGTCTTCAGAAACACCAGACGAGGGCACAGGATCCCATTACAGATGGTTGTGAGCCACCATGTGGTTGCTGGGAATTAAACCTCTGGAAGAACAATCAGTGCTCTTGTCCGCAGAGCCTTCTCTCCAGCACCGAGATTACAACTCCTTTACCACTGGGCTTTCCCTAATTTCTTACCACCTTGTCGTCTTGGCTTATTAAGGTCCTTTAGTTCATCTCAGTCCATCAGAAAGATGGAAGGTGGGTTAGGTGTTCGGAAAAGGGACTTTAAACAGGATATTGTTGACCCAGAGGGTTGAGGGATTATGACAGCATACATGAGTCCAGAGACACCTGCTCAGTGAGATAAGACAGGCACTAGGAAACGAAGGTAGCGTCTTCTCATTGTTCCTGCGTGTAGTATAAGGAGGCTAGGAAGGCCTGTGAAGACGGAGGAGATTAGTCAGTAGGTCCAGTGCCAAAGTTCTATAGTAGGAGTGGTTTCTGTGGCTCTGTTGTACATTTGAGTGACTACTGCTAAGAATAACATGGCGGTGACGCCACAAAAGCCAGAAGAATTTGCAATGTTCTCTCTCCAAAAAAAAAAAAAAAAAAACAAAAAAACAAAACAAAACAAAAAACTCAAGGGGACAGATAGACTACTCTGATTTGACCAATACACAATATACACACATAAATATTATATTATACCCATAAGTGGGTATGACTCTGCAGTCAAAAATAAAAATGGACCAGACAACTCAAATCACTCATAAGCAAACACCCAGGCTGATTAACTGACTTCATTACCCACAGAAACGGTTATCGTCTTTATAAAGGGCTCCTATAAAAGCCACAATAAGGTAACTTATTTTTCGTTTTGCCAAGGAGACACCAGCATGGTTTCACTTTATACATCTTCTAGATGTCCTCGTAGGGACCAAGCTGTGAAGAGCTCAGTACATCACAACTCACTAATGCAAGACTTTTTCTCCAAGCCATAACTCTCCTCAAGGGCTGATTATCTGATAAGCTACCTTATCCCTCTTTTTGATTCCTGTTTGAATTCTGCTAGTTAGGGATCCAGTAAGTTAAGAGTAATGGGGTCTGTGTTTCCAGAATCAAGCATCTTTCTGAGGAAAGGGCTTCTAAGACTCTCGGTCTTTCCAGGTTCATACAGCTCAGATGCAGACTGTTCCTCCTTCTACGGTCTGATTAGGACTGATTGCTAATGAACCGGAGCTATGAGTTAATCTTGATGGGAGGCAGGTGCCTTTGTGTTTATGGATTTGAAATTTCTGAGCAAGAAAGGGGTCTTCGAGGTCATCTAATTCAATCCTGCCATTTAGTAAATTGAAAATGAAAAAAAAAAGTGAAAATGAAAGTCAGAGAGGTTAAATGAGGAGCTTCTAGTCATAATTATGTCTACAGACTGCTTTTAACCCTGATTGCCACACATCCTATTCACTTTGGAGAAAAACAAACCAGAGCACCTTGTCTAGCAGCAGGTATCCAATGCTTTGTTGTTTTCATGGGGGGGTGGCCATTGTTTCTGAATAAGATCTTAGGGACCCACAGACAACAGAAAGATTGCCTCACAACATCCTGCCAGGTTAATTTCCCTTTGACCTCTTCCTCTTGTTCCTCACCATGTCTGCTACTCCAGGGGCCCACAGTCCCCAGGCATTAATCACATTAACACTTTGGAAGCTGGGTTTTGAGGAGTTACAAAGAAACCCGCGATGCCATTGGCTGTCTCTGATGAGAATGCAGCAGACTGGAAAATGTTCATGCATCAGCAAGACAATTCTCACTTTCTGACAGCCCAGGAAGGGCCTATCTGTGGGGATTAAGCACAGGGTACCAAGAGGCTCTAGTCACCAGTAGGGCTGCATCAGGACCTAGAGTGTAATGAGGGGTCTGGAAGGAACACTTTACCAGATACTCCCAAGCCTGTTCCTTTGGCATCCTGCGGCAGGTGACAGAGTCAGCTCACAGAGCACTGATTGTACGAAACAGAGACCTGTGAGGCCAGGAGGGAAGAGGGACATGGCCACACTTCTCAGGGACCTTGGAAATACTGCTATCATGGTACTTCACAGCAAGTCTTGGATGACACTGAAAACTAGCAAATGGATGTTGACTACATCCTTAGACATAAACTGGTTGGTGTTCCTCAGAGACTTCATGGACTGACTCTCTCTCTCTCTCTCTCTCTCTCTCTCTCTCTCTCTCTCTCTCTCTCTCTCCCTTCTCCCTTACACATAAGCTGTAGTGCTCACTGGTGACTCCATGGTCTCTCCATCTCCCATGTTTAATGTGGTTAATGTGGTATGGGCAACCATTATGGAGCAAAGGGCTTTGGGCCTAGTAAAGTGTGTCATAGCTAGGTCAAAAGCTCTGAGCTGGTAGCCTTTCTCCACATCTTTCTTCCCCTTGGGGGGAACTTTTAGAAGGAATCTCCACAGGTGGAGGATGGCTGATCTACTGGAGTCACATAACTGACCTTCACGTGGACCCAAAACAAGCCTTTCTTTCAAAGCCACTGAGAGGTGGGGGTTAGGACATCAATATTAAAATGTACACTGTCACAGCTAAGCCCTGGCACAGACTGGAAAGACTGGTTTTGTTTGTTTTGTTTTGTTTAATACGATCCCCACCCGAGGAAGCCATCAATCAGTTTGTAAGCCTCTCCTCCCCAGTCTCTACTCCCCTCCATTCCAAGGATTCAACTGTTTTCACCACCTCCTATCTCCCATGCCTCTAAACCATAGTAAAGACTTGCTTGTAATACAAAATACAAATTGACCAGGTACCAAAAGTCTCTTAAGAGAAGAAGAACCAAGTAAGCAAGTAGATCAAATGGAAGGGTCCCTCAGTCACCAAGCATGTGGATTACCATCACCTCAGCAAACATTTCCTAGTGTCCTGCCCTTTTGATTGCAAATCCTGTAACTCTGGAAAAAAAGAAAAGAAAAGGTTTAATATTCAGCCTTGTTCTCTCTCTTTAAATACATAGATTCACTCTTTAGCCCAGGCTAGCTTTGAACTCGTGGTACTCCTCCTACTTCGGCCTCTCAAGTGCTGAGATTCCAGGCATGGGTCATCATCAGATTTGGCTAACATCTCTGTCCTTCATGTAAACTTTTTGTCGCTGAAGCAAATGGCATTTGTTTCCAATATTTAAACTTTAAACATATTTTAAAAGTATAATATCGGTTGTTAGCCCAACCATAAAGTGTCTGCATGGGTTCAGTCAGTATGCAGAGGAGGAATCTATATGTGTACACGAATGTGCATTTCTGTACATACTTCACACGTTTCCATGCCCTCTATTTCCTCCTGAGAAGGAGCATTGAGTCCTGTGCTGTTTGCTATGACGGAAGGTCCAGCTTAACCGATTGCAGAAAGCATCACTTTTCTGTGTGCGACATCTCGCCCTGGCACAGCCCTTTGCAGGGATATATATAGTCGGTGATGTTTAAGGGATGACTAGAACAGGTCACATGGCTCCTCTCACACTGTAGATGTGTGTGGCCTGCCTCTGGTTTGTGTTCCTGGGTGGCATTTGGAAACTTGTGGCTGGGCTCTTCTTTTGTCCTCTTCTGAGGTTTATGTTCCAAATGGCTGAAGGCCAGCCCAGCCGGTCCTCTGGTGTCCCTTCTTAGCTGTCCGCACCCACAGCCCCTCGGCATGTTGCTTAGCAATCTCCTTCTGTCCGTCCTTGGACTCTGCATAGCCCCTCCTTGGCTTGGCTATATTTTATCAATTAAGCGGAGGAGCAAGGCTTTACACAGCACTTTCTGAGTCACCCTGCCTGAGCGAGAGGGATGAATCAGAGCGGACAGCTCAGTTAAAGAGGGACTGACTGGCACAGAACAAAGGGACCGTGCTGCATGTGGGGGAGGTGTCCTTGCTTGGTGACAGGGCACCTTGGGGACAGGCTGTTTCTTGTTTGAGTCAGTGTGGCAGTTATTTTTGTTGAACTGAAGGTGCTCTATTCAGTCCCTGGTTGACATGAAATCAATGACTCTCAAGATCTGGGGCAGGCTCTGGGGCTTGTGACATCAGAGGAAAACCCTGATTGAGGATTAATGTGATCTGGGGAACACCCAGGTCCAAAGAATGGCATTGACCTAGTGCCAAAATGTGGCTGGGTTAGCCCAGCAGCCTACAGGGAGTCACGGAGACCTGGAGCTCTTTGATCTGTAACCTTTGAAGGGGTGAAAAGCAGACGAGGCTGCTGGAAAGACTGAGTCCTGCTGTGGTGGTGGTGGTGGGTTCAGGATCAAATGCCCACTTCATCTTCAAAGACTCACAGCTCTGAAGGACTGAGGGGAAACTATTTTCATAGTCACTGATCAAGAGCTCAAGTCCCAAGTTCTAAGTGCTTTATGCCAAATGCATGGCTTGGCTGTCTTTTATGTATGAACCCTTGAACTGTCAGAGAAGCTCCAACCCACTTCTCAGGAACTTATCTGTGACTCAGGGTGGGGCGGGGGATCCCCAAGAAGACAGCTATCCCTGTGGAGAACCTGGGTAACTCACATGCAAACACCTGTCATCAGGACCAAAGACGAGAGCTCACACATTAAGCAGAGGACCGGCTGGTGCTCCTGGGATGATGCTGGGTTCAGTGGAGACTAACGTTATCCTCTCTGACTTCTGAGCCTCTGGAATGGACTGCGGCACCCTCAGGAACTGTTTCAAAGAGGCAGTCAAGACTCCTCATTCTGAAAAGGGGTAATGGGCTGTCACTGGATAACATTATGGTCATCACATCCTTCAGATAAACTGTCCCCATGCTTCCAAATTTCTTCATATGATGCTAGGAAGAAAACGTGGGGTTTAATCACCATTAGCATCTCTTGTTCATCTCCTTTTAATGTCCCTCTACTCAGGAAGGCCCAAGGACCACTTCTCACAGGAATCGGGTCATCCTTATCACGTGATTCAGATCTCCACGGAACAGGTGGAGCAGATTTGAGGGATGCTTTTCTCCCTTTCTGAGCTCATTGGTTTGAGACAGTCCCTTTCTTTGTATTTCACTCTGTTTTTCTCATCTGAAAAGTGACAAGGTTAGGCTGACGATGGCCCTGTGCCTAGCTCTCTAGTTCTTCGTGTTCTTTTTCGTGCATTAATCATCTATCACAGCCCGATGAAAACAAAGGAACTGTCTTCAAGAATCTCCCATTTTCAAAGCTCCTGGCTACTCCTTATTGGCTCCGCCCCCTTAAAGGACATAAACTGTGGTGGATGGGCCATACTATCTTTCTCACTCATTGATAGAAAAGGGGGCATTCCAGGAAGTAGAATGGTATGTTCTGTTGACCCAGGACTGAGACCCGAGCTCTTTTTTTCTCTCTCTGCATCCCAGCCTTTCAGCTGACAGAAGCTGCCTCTATCAGTCATGTCAGCTCTTCCACATTGTGGGAGAGCTTTGTGGCCTATTTGATCATTTTGCCCTCAAGTTTAAAAAAAGAGCTTTATGTGAAAGGTCTGGGAAACTAAGAGGGATGCAAAAATGTCCCGTGTCATAAATTCACTGTACCTCCACCAGTCCTATAGTGTGCTTTCCCTGTCAGCTCTTTGGGTTTTGTGAGGAGAGGGGAGGAGGCTGGGAGGAGACTCCGAAGCCTTCATCCCAGCCCCTCCCCTCCTCCTGTTAGGAGCTGCCTGTAGCCTCCTGGGCCTTCCTTTGAAAAACAAAATCTTCCGCAAGGCAGAGGCAGTTTGTCATGTTCAGACCTTTGGAAGGACCGCTCGGAAAATAGGCTTTGACAGTTTTACAGACATACACTGCCACACTGTTCCCCTCCATCTACCCTGCTTTCTTCCAGAACAAAGCCTCAACAGTCGGAGGAAGAGGGCTTTGAGCCAACATAAATAAGCCCGTCCTAAGCACAGGCCTCAGAGGCCACTCTGTGCCCTGCAACGTTTTGCCACTTAGAAAAAGGCCTTTAAGGAAGGAGGGGGCCGGGGTCTTACGGGGGCTTCAGGAAGACATGAACCCCCGGTGGCTAGCAGACAGAAAACTTCTCCGGGCTCTGGCTCTTGAAATGCTTCGTAAGGCTTTTAGGTCTGCTTGGTAAATGAAAAGCCGTCAAAATGCCACCAGTCCCCAGGTGGGTCAGGGCCGAGCTTACCAGTCTATGAAGCAGATCTGAGTGGCGCACATCTCTGCCGGATGAGTTCTCCCTCTTTGGTACCAGGAGGGCTTCTGCTAGCATCCAGCTATCAACTGTGTTGTACCATGCGCCCATCTCTGAGCTACAGTACACGCCGCTGATAATGAGTCCACCGTTTAGTAAACTGAACGATGCCTGCTTTGGTTGTTTTGTCCCCACATGGTTTGCTTCTCTATGCTTTTAAAACCCTGCCATTAATACCGATTTAAGACTATTTGAAAGTTATCAACATTTTTACATTACTTTTTATTTCAGCCTGTGTTCCCCCAGCGCCCCCCAAGCCCCAGAAGACTCCTGGCCTCTCTTTGTAAATACAACCCTCTGAGGGATGAAATTCTGGTTTTGTTTGACTGGAAACATCTTTACTTAGTCTCGTTCCTGAAGGTTACTTCCCGGGTAATGGACTCAAGGACAGCAGGCGTTCTCTGGCCTTTTCTGATGTCATGGTTTCGGCATCTAACTTTTCAGTTTTATTAGGAAGCAATACCGAGTCTTTGTTCTTTTGAAGGTATTTTTCCGTTTGTTTAGATTCGTCTTTGTTGTTAGTGTTTGGTAGTTTTATTATGAGTTATTTAAAATGCAGTTCCCTTTGCATTCAGCATGTCTGTCTGCAGATTAGAATTTGTGCAATCCATACTTTGATAGCTCTCAAAGTTTTAGAGAATTGTCAGATATTTTCTCTTCAAATAACACTTTTCCCCCCATTTTCTTGCCTCCCTCTCATTTTTTCTTCCTATTTATTTTGTCTCATGTTCTTTCCTATGTTCTATATTCTTTTGTTTATGGTTTACTGAGAACAATTTAATTTTCAGTCAACTAATATTTGGCCAGGTCAATGGTAAGTATACTTATCAGTAGCGGGATGTGGTGGAGCATGCTTTTAATCCCAGTTCTCGGGAGACAGAGGCAGGCAGATCTCTGAGCTTGGTTTACAGAGCAAGTTCTAAGACAGTCACAGCTACATATAGAAACCCTGTCTTGAGAAACAAAGACAATGACAATGAAGAAGGAAGTGGAGGAGGAGGAGGAAGAAAGAAATAACTTTTTAAAAAGCATTTTTATTTATGTGTATAGACATTTGATCTGCATGTCTATGTATCTGCTGCCAGTGCAGGCCCTAAGAGGCTATCAGATTCTCAGGGACTGGAGTTATCAATGGCTGTGAGTCACCATGTGGGTGCTGGGAATGGAACCCAGTTCGCTTCTGAAGGAACAGCCAACTCCAGTTCTATTATCTATTTTCTTGAACATGGTCAAGGCAATGTTTGGGGATTCCAGCACGTGATTTTCCTGTGGGAGTGGTAGGGTCTCTGTCATTCCCTGGGTGGTAGTTGAATTTGGCTGTCCACTTGATCTGGCTTGAGAATTGCCAAGAAAATTAATGAAGCACACATCTGGGCATATCTGAGAATAAATTTCTGGACAGGATTAACTGAGGGAGAGAGAGTCTCCCTGAAGGTGATCAGTGCACCTCAATAAGCTGGAGCACAGATAAAATGAAGGGGCGAGGAAAAGCAAATGCATTTTTCCCTATCTCTGCATCCTGGCCACTATAAGATGAGCAAGTTAGTTTTGTCCTGTGTTCTTGCCACTGTAATATTTTGCCTCATACAGAACACAGCAATGGAGCCAGTTAACTATGGACCGTAGCTTCTGAAACTGTTTCTTTCTTTCTTTTCTTTTCTTTCTTCATCTTCTTCTTCTTCTTCTTCTTCTTCTTCTTCTTCTTCTTCTTCTTCTTATTCTTCTTCTTCTTCTTCTTCTTCTTCTTCTTCTCCTCCTCCTCCTCCTCCTCCTCCTCCTCCTCCTCCTCCTCCTCCTCCTCCTCCTCCTCCTCCTCCTCCTCCTCCTCCTCCTCCTCCCTTCTTCTTCTTCTTTTTTTTTTTTACAAAGTTACTCTTGAAGATGCTTGGCAGAGTGACGAAAACATTGCCATTTTGTATTCTCAGTAAATCTGGTGTTTGCTAGACATGCACATGAACACTGGGAAGGTTGGGTTTCTCAGACCATGTGCTCATACGAGTCACTCTATCATTACCCAGACACCAAGAGGAGAAACGTTTCATTCCAAGTCAACTAGAGATGAAGACTATTTACTTCTGACCTTTCCCTGTTCCTAGAGTTTCAGGGATCGTATAGGATCTCACAGCATTTAATATATCCTATTGTGTTTTGTTTGTCTGTTGTTTGTTTGTTTTATCTTCCCAGGACTAGAAGTCTGGCTAAAAAAAATTTGGCAACAAATTGGCCTTGGAGCCTTTCAGTTAAATATCCAAAGAGAGATGGGATATCTATATGTGTTGGGCTCACATCTGAGCATGTCTCTCCTTTCTGTACTCTAGACAACAGGTGTCCTGGATACACTGGCTGTTGCCACGCCTAGCTTTCTTTTTCTAGTTAAAGGAGACCACAATGCTCAGCCGGCCCCTCTCCACACCACACCAGCCTCTGCCTGACTTCTCAGCCTCTGAAACCATGGTAAAAATGAGTATATGCCAAGGAGGGATGTGAAGTACAGAATGGGTAGGGATGTCTTGGACCTTTAAGTCTACACAGTTTTGGCCACTCTTTGATACCTTCAAGTGCCCACACAAATGGAGCTTTCATAATGTACACCACCCCTTTTGGTCACTGGTCCAAAAAAGCAAGCTACTTTATAGCCCAAAACTAAAGAAAAGTAAAGAGGTACCTAGAAAGATTCCAAATAAGTATAGGACTGTCAGGAATGTGTGTGTGGGTGTGGGATTTTTAGTACACTTCTGAAAAATTTGAACACTAAGTTGGGTTTTGAAGAAAAGAAAATCATTAAGCAAAACTCACAGAAATTGTAAGTGAAGGCCTATTATTAAATGCACAGATATCTTTTTCATATTTTGCT